>NC_056726.1:1441906872-1442244372 GCF_019279795.1 Protopterus annectens
GCCTGGGGTTTTTTTGGGGTATTTGCTTTTTTACTTTTTGTTTTTTTTTTGTTCCAGGGCAAAAGCTACCCGGCTATGTACTGTCACTACTGCTTGTGACCATTATGGTTGGCATCTTTTCCAATGACCATAGTGGGGCATGTTATGTGGGCACTTCGAAATTTGCAGGACTACACATACTCAGGGCTAGTGCAGTTGACAGAACTTCACTTGTTTGCCATACTATGAGCTTATTCTGTAAGCGTTTGGGTTCCTTATTTATTTTCTTATGCCATGTCTGTGTTCCATATCGTAATGTATATGTTTTATGCTACTATTTACATGTATATTGCGGAATTTGTGGCAGGGGATCGGAGGTCATTTTCCATTTTACGATTGTTGCAGGGACACGACTGTCCAATCAGGGACTGTCCATGGCACATTGGGACAGCAGGTAACCCTGGTGACCATGCCCATGTCGCTACTGGGGTTTCCACCTTTCCATTTTCCGATCTGGGATATTTCCGGGACTCACATCTGACTTTACAGGCCGACACATACAAACGGTCACTATATAGCATGGAAATTCACTTGCTTGCCTAAATAATATGCTTATTATTGTGGCAATTTCCTTGCTTATTCTGTTTTTTGTGTCATTTAGGTATTTCTGTTACAGAAATAACCAATTCATGCTACCATTACATTAAATACGGATATCATTGTGTCCTACAATCGTAGCACATCAGCCATTTCTATCGTTTTCGGGACACAACTGTCCATGGGTGACTGCCCAACCAAAGTGGGACAGGTGGTGACCTTAGTCGCTGCTCCTATGTCGGTGCGGCGCTGACATCGGCTGTACACCTTCTCTGAGTGTAAACACTGACAGTGCATTGCGGAGACGAACGCGGTCTTATGCGTATCCTTTGCTCCTTGGACGGGTACACTTATGCCTTCGTGGCTTCTATTTGCTTCTCCATTAATTTGGGACGGGGACTATGTTGCATACTGTACATGCGTTTCATTCTGCACAGGACCTGGCTGCTGCCATTACTATTGTGGGCGGACCATGGCTGTCAGCACATTAGGTTGCTCACCTCATGCTGGCTTAGACACGCCTCCAGACGCATCCTACCTGGGCTCGCTCACGTACACTCACGCGTGTCTGTGATTCCGGTGCACTCTCATTAATATGTATATGGCGCTACTGCGCCGGATATTCCATGCACCGCCGGCGCAGGCCTTACGCCGGCCTTGCGCCGAGCTTCATGAATCCCGGGGCATATCTATACAAATAATAAATCATCGGACATGCAGAATACACTTTATCCAACTAAAAATATGTGTTTATAATTCTAATTATTGATTATGCAACAACATAGTATAATATGCTTGTCTTTAAGCCTGAACATATATACTAATATAAATTAATTCATATTAGTACTGAATAACATATAGCGTACTTCATAGAACTATTTGATAATGAGATGTATCCAGGCCATAATTATACCAAATAAAATTATTTTAAAATACTTATGTTAATCATGAATATAAATACCATAAAAATAAATCAGACAAAGGATTATGAAATAATAATAATAAGTAAATAAATTGATATAAAAGAATATATATTTTTTTGTTATTAACACTGTTGTATATGTTAAAATAATAGAATGATATAAGGTAAATAAATCCATATATCCCTATTATATAAAACTCCAGCTTGTATATATGCTATTAATAAATTTCTGCTCTAACCTATAGGATGGTATCTCTATAATAGTGCTGGTCTGATATTAAGGGCTGTGTTTAAGCCTGGCTCTACATGTGCCCTAAGTAATAATATCCATTTCAACTCGAAAAGTTCTAAAGTGCCTAGTGCATTACCTTCCCTTCTATTATGATGAAGTATCTGTAAGACCTTAAATTTAAATACATGAGATGGAAACAATTGACAATGTCTGGCTAGTGCATTACTGATGTTCATCTTCCGTATGTCATATAGGTGGTTGTAGGCTCGATCTCTGAGCCTACGTGTTGTCATACCCACATAGTAGACATTACAATTGTCACATGTGGCCAAATAAATTATATTTGTGGTATCACATGTGGCATAAAAATTCGGAATAAACTTATAGCCAGTCTGTGGATTTTCATATGTCTGTTGATCACTGATATAATTGCATACACAGCATTTCTTGCATGGAAATGTTCCTCGCCTAAAATTAGTTCTAATGTCCAAAGGTGTGTGTAATATTCTCTCTTTGCATAGTAGCCTTTTTAAATTTGGACAGTTACTATATCTGAAAATAGGGTATTCACCCACCACATTTTTCAATTCTTCGTTCATATAAAGTAACTTCCAATTCTTATAGATGATTTCTTTGATGTATCTGGCATCATTAGTAAATTTGATGTCATATTGCACCTTACCTATATATGGTTTACTATGATGTCCAAAGTGACCTCGCTTGTGGCTAGCATTAAGAATCATGTTGTTACTATCTTTGGGGGAAGTTTGCAAATAATCTGGGTAACCCCTATTCTTAAAACACTTGATTTGAAAATTTAACAATTGTTCTCTATCCTTGATGTCACTACATAGTCTAGTTATTCTAGCCATTTGATTTTTTACAATATTAGGAAAAATGTGGCGAGGGTGCATACTCTCATGATGTAATATGCCATTTTTCCAGCAGGGTTTTCTGAATAACGATGTAGTAAATCTATTACTATTATTTTTCATTATTGTTAAATCAAGGTAGTTAACCTTATTCAATGAGGCTTCATATGTAAAGCTAAGGAAGGAGGTAGTTGATTCCATATATTCAATAAAATTATGTAAGGACTCCATACTGCCATTCCAAAAAAGTAGAATGTCATCCACAAATCTCCTATAGTAAATAGCATTGGCAATAAAATTCTCATTATTCAGGATATAAGTTCTCTCCCATTCATATACTGCTATATTGGCATATACATTTGCACAAGGGGTGCCCATGGCTACCCCCCATGTTTGTTTATAGATCTTATCTTGATACATAAAGATGTTATTATTAAGTATCAGCTCTAGTAAGGTACATATAACAAATTGTTCATTTTGATTGACCATGCCATAGTCATTCATGCAGCTTCTAACAGCCTCCACACCAAACTCATTGGGTATACTTGTAAACAGGTTCCTTATATCTAAGGTAACCATTAGTGTCTCATAATTCACTTTTTCAACCCATTGTGAATTTTCAAGATCTTCCAGTAATTTAAATGAGTTTTTTAATATAGTTGGTATTTTCTCTGTCAGCGGGGCCAATTTAAATTGTACATACTGTGAGGCATTCTCAGTTGCCCATGACTGGCCAGATACTATCGGTCGTACTGGTGGGGGATACATCCCTTTATGCATTTTGGGCAGCCCCTTAATGATAGGAATCAAAGGGGCCTCAATATCCAAGTAGTCATATAGCTGTTTATCAATGCATCTTGACATCAGGAGATCGTAGAGTGTATCTTGGACATTTCTAATTATTAATATGACTTCAGATCTATTAATCATTAAATAAGCAGTGTCATCACATAACATCATGTTCATCATATCATTATAAAAACTGGAATCCATTAATACTACCCCCCCCCCCCCTTTATCTGCAGGTCTAAACACCACACTTTCATCATTACATAATGAGTCTAAACTATTTCTTTGTGACTCACTCATGTTATAGAACAATTTTTTATGTCCTTTCTCTTTATAATAGGCATAGAAGTCAAATTCACATGCTCGTAAAAAGCACTCAATAGAGCTAGGTAGCGGTGGAGTGAAAGTGCTTTTCCTTTTAAGAACGGTATTTTTTGAAAATAATTCCTTACATTCATTATTACATTCATCATGAAATAAAAGTTTCAAGGCCAATTTTCTGGTAAATTTCCGAAGCATTATAAGGGTGTCAGAAAGTTCACTGCCTCGAGAAGGGATAAAAGATAAGCCTTTGTTAAGTACGGAGCATTCAGATTCAGTCAATTCCCGAGATGAAATATTAAAAAACAAAATATTTAATGTTTCTTCTTCCTGTTCTCCCAATTGTCGCCTGACATCTTGCGCTTCCCCCTTCCCCTGCTGGTAGATCGCATCGGGGCTCGTTGTTTGTATGGAAGCGGGGAGTTTAAAATCGATGCCATATTGGGAGTAGTATTCAGAACACAAGTACCTTCTTTCGGTCTGGCTCCTGTTGTTACACCTTTCAATCCTTGCTGATTGCAAGGTAAGGAAGAAGCAGGTGAGACAATATCCACTTCTGAAGTGGACATGCCACTATTAGATACAGTGTTTTCTGGATTAGCGGCATTGCTATTGGTAGTTAAACTACTCGCTATATCATTATTAGCTTGATTTGATTCTCCGGTTGCTATTGTCTCATTATATCTCGGCCATATAAAAATATTGCCGACATGGAAATCATTACAGTCTCTTTTTAACTTTTTTAGCTTCACTTGTTCCAGCTTATTGCTGTAGAAAGTCACTTGTGATAACATATTATTAAGCTTAGATAAGCAATGTTCACTTTTATACTTAGCAACCATACTATTGTGCTCACCTTCAACTTTATCAATTAGTTCGTTCTCCACCGGTTGAAAATAATCAATAAGTAGTCTCAGGTATCTGTTGCCAAGATCTAGGTTTAGTTGTTGCCACCTTCGTAGGAGCTCTGGATGAGCTTCTCCATAGCTCGGCATACAGAGGACGCGCATGCCTCGCGGAATAACCTTAAAGTGCAGGCACGCCTCCAGGTGTTTCCTCTGCCAAATGAGCCTGTGAAGCTTGTAAAGGTTACTCTCCAGGCTCCTCAAATCTCCATAAAAATCTTGCATGTTCTTATTATAGGTATTCACCTCTTGTGGAACATTACCTTGATTATTAAAATTCAACAAGGAATTTTCACGTTGATGGAATATGGCATTCCAGTTCGTAGCATCACTAGCAACTTTCGGTGTATAGTCCAGCTCTATATTCAAAATTTCCATCGTGTGATGGTTAGCCAGGAAGCAAAAACAGATGAAACCAAAGTATCAGCACCAGACCCAGCACGACCATCCAAGGCTTCAGTAAAATAAAAATATTCAGTATATCCAACAAATCACTGAAGCTTCCACGATAAGCAGCAAATATATTTATTTAGTAAAACAAGCGCTTTCACGCACCTAACAAGTGCGCTTCATCAGGTTATACAATTTTTAAAAAATGAATGCATTTTATATAGTATGGCATACGCCCTAATTAACCGCCATTTTTGGCGGATAAAAACAATTAAGCAGTTGTTAATCAGTTAATATCATTTATACTTAAAGCTATACTTCATATAGAGAAAACGCTTCCTGCAAATGCAGTTCTTTATACTCTATATTACATTAGGTTCTAAAAATGTATAAAACACATGTTAAAATATATAATATTTTCCTTCAGTGTTTCATAAATCATATCTATACAAATAATAAATCATCGGACATGCAGAATACACTTTATCCAACTAAAAATATGTGTTTATAATTCTAATTATTGATTATGCAACAACATAGTATAATATGCTTGTCTTTAAGCCTGAACATATATACTAATATAAATTAATTCATATTAGTACTGAATAACATATAGCGTACTTCATAGAACTATTTTATTTATATGCTGTACACCAGTAAACACCCTCATGTTTGGATATGACTTATATGTACCTGCCCTGGATATGTACATGCCACACACATACAACATATATGTAAATAGCATAGCTGTTGTCGTCCTTTGTGGAGACAGGTGGCTACAGCCATTACACACATGCAAGGTAGATCCATGGCTGCTGAATGCTAACAGTACATAAGGTGTGATATCAATGTTGGCAGAGGTAACATTCCCTCTGTACTGGTCACCCATGGCACCTATCATATCATACAACAGTCCATGTGTTATGTATGTCATTACACATGTTCACCAATTGCAATGCCAACAAACATGCACAAATGACAGGAATGTAGGACCTCACATATGTACATGTATGTGCATTCAGATACCATGAGTGTGCAGTTGGTGATGTTTGCAGGTGATGTGTGTCTTAGTACATCATACAACTGCAATGCAGCCTCAACATTACCAACTGTATATGGTGTTATGCTGAAAGTACGGTAAGATGTACTTCAGGTATGGACAGATGTGTGGACATAACTAAGTAGTGGGGCATCTTTGCAGATGGATGTTTGCTGAGGACAGCTCACAGGGGTGTCACAAGCAGTTCAAATGAAAAACAAAAGAAAAGGGCACAACGAAAAACCAAAAACTAAAAAAAGTGCCACAAACTGCTGGAGGAAACTGGATGAAGGTTATTTATTTAATAATCCACAAGAAACACATCAAACACATCAGCATTAACACCTTTAGATAAAACTGTGTTTTTGTCCTAATACACTGACTTCTTCAGGTATCACAAGCAGTTCTACAATAACCTGTGTAACCGCTAAGCTATAGTTTTGTTAATTGAATGGGAACACACACAACCTAGACAGCAGTCAGGGTGACGCCGAAGGTAAATCACTTGACACCTGCAACAGTTAAGAACTCCTGTGTGCATATATCAGCACAGTTGCCAATAGAAGCATCAGTACACTTTGTAATGCATGCAATACTGCTGTTAAGTCTGTCATACATATCATGAGATAGGCAGGTGTTTGATTCACAGTACTGGCATGTGTGGTTGCGTGCGTCCATATATGTCACGTATGGTGGGGAATACATCCCAATTGTTACTCACTCTCCTGTACACTGTATAGACATCTGTACAGACTGCAATGTAGAAAGCAGGACATAGGCAGGGGTGCGTATCTCACACATGTGATGTATCTGTATGTGCGTGACATAGGTGTATTCAATAGTGAATGCCACAGTGTGTGTATGTGTGTGTGTGTGTGTGTGTGTGTGTGTGTGTGTATACGTATGGCTGTCTGGTCCCTGGAGTGAGGATGTATGCTACTATAGTGAACTGATAAGACCCCTCCCCTCAACAGGCGATGCAATCGACTACCCCCATTGATGTCCTCGATCTTAGGCCATACTGACTACCTGTACATGTGTAATCTCTGTGGCGCATCATGTAAGTGCACAATACTGTATTGATGATCTGCACATAGGCAGGGGTCCTCACCTCAACACTACCAACTGTGTGTGTGTGTGTGTGTGCGTGTGTGTGAGTGTGTGTGTGTGTGTGTGTGTGTGTTACTGTGTCAGTGAATCCATGAGTATGTGGGTGTGTTACTGTGTCTCCGAATACATGTGTGTGAATACCTGAGTGGGTGGGTGTAGTTGCGTGTTCGCATCCTGTCATGGGAACGTGTATTACTGCTTCCCAATGAGGCATCATGCTTTCCACTGGTCTCTACCCTTGTCATCACCTAGACTTCTCTCAACTCCCCGCTCCATGTAACTGTACCTGTGATGTCACCTAGTATGGATGTCATGTCTCTAGCCACAGTAGCTTAATACACAGCTATCATGCTCTTGGATCAGTAGATCTGTAGACGTGTTTGAAATGTGGGACTTTCTAACTGTGATGTGGAAGCTACAAAGTGCAAGCTGGTATTTTCATACATACCTTTGAGTAGTCCACATTTACATATGGGACTCTAACTGCAAACACTAACATCCACCGGCACATGCAATTAGACCTGAAGGAGGAAGGCAGAACATCAAGGCCAACATGCAGTTACTGTTTTTACACGACACATACTGTTAACAGTACAAAATGCATTCTAAACCCATACTACATGGTATGTCTGCTGCCTGTCAACAGTACACAAAAATTGTAATCTACACTTATCTTCCTAGTCTGTTCACCCTGTGCATCAGACCATATGATCATGTCCCTGCACTGATGGTGTGGATGACAGGGATGCGGCACAGGCATCATCATATGCACTGGGTGATAATGTTTTCCAGAGGCCTAGGCTGCACCATTGGATGACATCATGTGTGTGGGTTAGGGCCTTTGATATAATTGGCCATGTGTGGATGTTATGCATGTGTGTGTTGCGGTGCCCTACATATGTTTCTGTTATGTGCGTGTATGTATGCACACAGTTCTGGCATGTGTCTGGCCTACACAGGGGTATTATTGACAGCTGCATACTGTACAGGCCAGGTTTTACAGCTCACAGTGTCTGGCCATAGCAACGTGACCTTTGCCTGCCAGGTTTTCTATGGGCACTACCAGGCAGAGGTGCAGATTGAGTACTGTCTGATGACACATGTCCACTAAAAATGTGTCTCTGTTGGGACCATCCAGGGTCACGTGTACGTGGCCTGCTGTGTCCAGGTGTGAACAGCACAGCACTAGCTGCACTGCTGCTGCTACAGCCACTATGGGAGTGGGTATGTGAGGTATCTCATTCCCATAGACCTGCAACAGGTGATGTAGCTGGCCTATGTCCATGTGCCTGACACCTCACTCCTACCAGATGTTCCAGCACAGACAGATCACGCTCGGGGATTGTCATGCCATCATCAAGGATTCCAACCATGTCACCCAATTGTCTATCCAAAACTTCAGCAATCTGCTGTTGAGCATTTGCCATTGCCTGGATGTTGTTATTTAAAGAACGGACAGCAGCCCTCTGATGACTCTGATCTCTGTTGTGCCATTCAGCATGTGCCTGTGCCTCCATTACAACCTGAAACATGCATCTGGTGACACCAGCTGCTGCGCTCTGTCTTGCAGGGGCATGTTGGCCAGAGGTCCTCCTATGGGAAGCACTGGCCACATGCCTGTGTGGGGCATCACCAGTCAGTTGGCTGACACCATGGTGTGCAGGCACACCTTCCATAGCCTCCACACTTTCCTGTTCCAAGCTACCATACGCCAACTGTCCTTCCTCTATGGCCACTGGTGATGGGATATGTATTGGCATGAGAACTGTGTGCAGGAATGAGGGGGATATAGGTGGAATGGCAACCAATGGCACAGATTCAGCCCCTGACAACCCTGCCTGTGCCTCAATCATACGTTCATCATCACTGCTTGAGTCTGTGGGGACACTAACATGAGATGGACCACAGTAGGGGAACGCACCTACATCACCTGTGAGAGGCAGACAAGAACTGTACATTACAATCTATACAATAGACACACAGACACACACACAGACACTCACACAGACACACACACATGCAGACACACACACAGACACGCTATGGCACCTAACATGCATGTGATATGACAGAAGGCATGCAACATGCATGTGATACGGCAGATGGCATGCAGCTCAGACAATAATAGTGGTAGTTATCATACATCCCTGGGTTGTACACAACAGCATGCATGTGTCATAGCAGAAGGCATGGAAATTACACAATCATAGTAGTAGTTTGCATACATCCCTGTGTTACACCATGTAGACCAGCACAGGTTAACAGTACACCTGCCTAATGTGTGGCATATGACCTTGACAATCACATGTAGTATGTCATGTGATCTTTTGACGTGTGCAATGACATGCATACATGTTTAACACAATGGTGTCCTGTCAAATATACAGTGGAGTAATGGTGTCCCAATGCAGTGTTGTCTGTCCACCCTACAGATATACTGCACATTTAACTGATGTGCATGACCATTGCAGGGAATCATGAGGTGTCTCTATTGCTATACAGTGTGAGTTACAGACAGTTCATAGCCATGACTGTGTTCAGATACAGTACATATATACTGTGGAATGTGACCTACGTCACTGAGGTGTATACACACTAAACCATGATGTGGAATGTGCAACACAGGTCACTGAAGGGTATACGGATGACACCCCGGCACATCTGCAACCATATTGCTGCTGCCTGGCAACTATGGCCAGACATGACAAACTCATTGGTACACCATGTCCCACATGACATCTGCGTACCACACACACACACACACACATGAGGAGCAAGGATGACAGTGATGTCCGACACCAGCAAGGGCAATGTACTGTATCTGTGGGCTGATGTGGTTGTCTTTGTATGTATGTGGATACTGTACAGGTGACTGATGTCATGTCATGACACACTCAAGATGTTCAACACATCTTATGTAGTGGATTGATGTCATGCCTGCACAAGATGTGCACAGGCCTGTAGGATGTCTAGTGTTCCACATCTGCAATATAACCATTACACAAAGGCCATAATTGGATCATGTGGAGCCAATGTACAATAGGGTGTACACACAAGCACATCACGTCTACTGTGTGTTGCTTCATGTCTCTGGCCATCCTCCATGGCCATGTGTGAACATGTTTTGGCCAAATGGTTGTGACGGGTGTCTATTTCACATGTCTGTGTTGTCCCATATGACATACACCCATAGATGACATATGCTCCACTGACTAAAAGGGTTATGCAGACAAAGGGTGGTATGTTTGGTATGTGGGATATGTTTTTCAGGATAGTTAGGCAGTGTTGCAGCCAGTCCATGTTGCAGCCAGCCTACTACATGTCATGGACATGTCAGATAGAACATGACATTGTGTGACATTCATTGCAGGGGTATAATCCACACCGGTGAATCCTGTGGGCTGGCCATATTCCAGCTTAATGTGTAGTACTGTTTGTATTCCCCACATGTGTAGTTCTGATCTGTAGTACACATCCCTACAGTGAGCAACACCTCCACCATTGTATGCACAGCTGTCCACACATCTGGCAATGACAGTTTGTGAGGTTTCATGTTGGTGTTTCACATAGTTTGCAAGTATTGCACATGGGTAGCCATTGTGATGCATTGCAGGTCCGACCTGTATATTGAGACAGGACCATACATTATGTGTACATGTGGTAAATGGCCACATAGCAGATAGATCTGTGCATTAACATGCCTGATAAATAATAACAGTCTCACCTGCAATGGGCTGCTGTCACAGCAGAATGCCAGAGGTACCTAAATAGGAGTGACACAGCAGTATGATCATTATCCATGCCTGTATGATAGCTACAGGGTGCAATTTGCATGTTAACACATATGCCAGTACAAGAGACTATACTATGGAGTATACACATGTGTATATACACAGAGTAGCATACTATAGAATGCGGCATGTGTGTATACATGCCTTGCATATGATGTTACATTACATATTGTACAGTGACACATGTAACTATATGGAATATAGTTGTTATATGTGCAGTAGTGACTTACCAGGCAACTCCAGGCTCGGTGGTTGAGAGACACCCACCTCCACGATATCAGCTAAGGCTTGTGGATGTTGTTCTGCAGGTGTCCTCAGGTTGGCCAGTAGCTCCTCAGTACGTGTGAATGGGGGCTGGGTTGGCCCGCCACCTGTTGCACCTTATTCTCTGGTGATTGCATTTGCACACTGTTTGCCTGTCTAATTAGGTCTGTATAGTGTCTGCACACCTGCTGGTATGTGTGGTTGTGGCCACCCACATCATTAACCCTCCTGTGAAGTTCCTGCCACAGGGCATCCCACTGCTGTGCATCCTGCGGCACATGGCTGAACAGGACATCATGATTATCATGTAGGTATGGGATGAGGGCCTCATCCTCCAAGCGGGTATAAGGTGGTAGCCTTGCACGCGGCATACCTGGAAGACATAAAGATGGAAACAGGTCACAGTAACTCAGAGATGTACAGAGCTACAGCTGAACATACATGTTTATCACATTTACTACAATTAAATAGTTGTCTTTGCAAATCTACATGACACTGACACCACTGACATGTTTGTGTCGCACACATGTGACACTCAATGGTGATTGGATATTATTACCATATATGTGTGTGTCACTTGATTACATTGCTCAAACTCCATGTGGATGCTGTCTTGATGTGGGCATGTCTGTTTGCCTGTACTGGTGTTCTTACCTATCAGCACATGCCTGGATGTGTCCACATTAATGCAGTCAACCTTGATGCTGTGTATATATCATATATAAAGACTTACACTGCCTTACCGGACAAAACCTGTGACCCTGCAGACTTGCTCACAGAAGGTTTTACATGTATGTCTTTTGCCATATACATCTACCCAGCACTGTACAACAGTTCAACATCCTGCCATGTATCACCTGTGTTGCACATGTGATACACATGGGACACTGGCTAGCCTGATGGTATTTGCAGTGATGGATATCAACTATAGCATGCATGGTCAAAGTCAACTAGTAGGCTATATGCCCTGGGCCATGTATGAGCCTAGGATTAAAGGTTACCTAGCTGTAGCTGACAGGCGGGTTTCTGGGGCCAGGTCAAGCAGTGCCACATAACTGATCCACAGTGTTAATGACACATTAACCATGCGGTCATCACACCATGTCTGAAAGAGGTGCAATGTGCAGCTTTGCTGGACAGGGATGCATAGTATGGCAGGGGTATGCAAAGTGTATGAGACAAGGATCTATCCAGCATGTGGCGATCCTTGTACTAGGAAAGTGGATGTCCATGAAGTATGTGTTTGAGATCAGGATGTGTACGTGTAGCATGTCCAACATCACTGGGTTGGGCATGGCTTTATTCAGGGTAGGCATCATGCTACATAGTGGAGATGGGGATTGGGAAGGCTGGTGTAGGCCATCTGAACATGACCAATACTCCTCAAAGGAAATATGTGATCTGATATGGATCACTTGAGTGATGTGTATGGCTGGACAATGATCTCTATATTCATGGATGGCACCCTGTCATGATTAGAGTTGCCACTTATGACTACCTGACAGGTGTGGTGATGTAACTATCACAGGAAAGACAACTGCCCAGCGCTGTAGCCCTTACACACAGTGTCCATTATGTTGACTGCTGCCTAGGTGGTAGTTCATGGGTACAAAGTTATTAACATAGGGGTGACAATGCAGTATGTAGCTGGCAGATTGTGGCCATATGTCACACACCTCACCCACAAAGCTCCTTCTGTATGTTGTCCACAACACTCTGAGTCAGCTATTGCGCCTAGGTCATAGTCATTCGCATACTTCAATAGGCAGATGCCTTCAGTTAGTCTGTATGGTATAGACTACAATGAGGGGAAGTACAATGAATTAACTCTGTCTTTCTGTAGCTGGCACTGGTGTGATGTGCATGTATTATTCAGACACCTTCTGTGATGTCGGTTCTGCCAGCAGTTCAGTTGCAAAACACTCCTGTGACATAGGAATGTACATCTAGTATACTGAGTTCAGGTGGAACACAGTATGGGTGATGATGTCCTATGACCTGGCAAGGTTATGATATGCAGTGTGAAATCAACCTTACTGTCATCTACATTTGTGCTGCTGACATCAAATAAGTTCATCAAGGTTCATGGCCTTTCAGACCAGACTCAGCAGGGTAGTAGTGCAGTACCTCCCATTATCAGTGGTGTCTCCCCCTTTGTGGGTTGTGATAACTGTTGGTTTGTACACAGCCGGACATGAAGCTATGTTCTACATGATGTGTATGTGGAGAACAAATTGTTTTGCCATATGTGTATGATACAACCTGGGATATGTACAGGTCCCATGCAGCCTGAGAGCAGCTTGTACCTGCAATAGTTGTGGATACAGGGGCTCTGTAGTGTACATGGATATATAACTGTGTACCTGTTGGTGGGGGGGGGGCAGTGTGTTTATGTTATCCAAAACCCTATCTGGATTGCATATTCATGCTCAGCACTTGTTCAGAACTTGTAAGCATTAAATAAGCTACTAATTACTATAGCACTCAATCTTCCTCATTACCTAGAGGTAAACAGTTTTTGTACGTATCTTTCTCATTTGCTTAGAGTAAAACAGCTCTTGTACTCACTTTCCTCACTTATCTAGAGGAAAATAGTTTCATATTCAGACATGTCAAGGGTCAGCTCCCAGTGTTCTCTCTTGTCTATCTGATGAATATGGGCATCTTGAAGCAATGTAGAAATTGCCTCATGTACACAGACAACCCTCTTCTCCTACCACCCAACACTACAACATGTGAGAGATGCACTGCACTCCTAAAAATGGAGAACTTCGATATCTGTGCAGTAACAGAGACCTGGTTCAAGGCTCCAGAGAGCACCCCTGCTATACCAGGCTACAATTCTTACCACACTTTTCGGCCAAAAACCAGATCCGAAACACTAAAGGTGGAGGAGTGTCCATAGTCACCAAGGATATTCACACCTCCAGGCTAGTTGCCCAACACAATGCATCTGAAATTTTCCAGGTGCAACTAACACTAGGTAAGACTGCAATCCAAATTGTAGCTTGCTAGAGATCCCCATCCATGCCCCAAGATTCTCACTACACCTTTCTAAACATACTGGAAAATATTAAGATACAACCAAACACCCTAACACTGGGTGATTTCAACTACCCTGCCATTAATTGGGAAAACTACTCAGGTACCAACTCTTTTTCCCAACGGTTCTTGGAATTCATAAATTCCAACACCCTGGATCAACTAATTCATTGTCCCACCAGGGGCTCCAATATCTTAGACCTGGTCATTACCAACATGGGAGATAGATGCTCCACACCAGTGGTCAACCCTCATTGGTCAGGTCTGACCATAAGCAAATCACCCTTGACATCCACATCCCACCCCCACTCCCCAGTAAGGAAACCTCCTTAAAAAAATTCTCCAAAGCCAACTTCAAGCTACTGAAGTCAGAAGTGACAAACTTCACAACACCAACGCAGACGGGATCTGGAAGTTCATCTGCAGAATCCTACACTAAGGCACTGTATGAGCACATCCACTCGTGCATGAATTGTGCCATCCCAAATAGAATCAAGATGCTGTTCTCCAAAAAAAGGAAGCCAATCTGGTGGTCCCCTGCTATAAACAAACTATACAACAGAATGAAGAAACTGTTGCAAAAAAGAGGAAAATCCCAGGATGCAAAAAATTCCCTCACCAGCCTCAGTAAGAAGCTGAAATCCCTCATAAAATCCTCAAAAGCTAGTTACGAAAATAAAATTGCCAAAGGTTCCAAAGACAACCACAAGGCATTCTATAGTTATGTCAAAAATCTAAATGGCAATGCTCAGATCTGCTCTGAGTTACAACAGAATGGCATTAAATATACTGATCCCAAGGAAATTGCCAATGTCCTGGCAGATCGATTTAGTGCCAACTTCACCCCACTCTCACCCCCTAAAGGACCCATCTCAATACCAAAAGATTGCCAAATTCAGATAATCATGGCCACACAGGTAGAAACTGCACTCTCCAAAGCTAAGAATACAGCATCCATGGGACCAGATGACATCCCAGGCTGTGTACTACATGAACTACAAAATGAACTGGCACCTCACCTAAGTGTCATGTTTAATCATAGCCTCACCTCAGGCTTTGTGCCCACTGAGTGGCGCACAGCTACAGTTATCCTGCTCCAAAAGGGAGGGTCCACCTTGGATCCCGGGAACTACCGTCCTATCAGTCTGACAAGCCTGATTTGCAAGGGCATGGAATGCATTATCATGGAACTTATAAACAAAGACATTGGCAACCTTTAAACACTAGACCCCACCCAGTTTGGGTTTGTGAAGGGTCGATCTTGTCTCCTGAATCTGATTGACTTCTTCAAATCAGTATCCAGAGCTGTAGATGAGGGTAAGGCAGTCCACACAGCCTATCTGGACCTCGCCAAGGCCTTTGACACCATCCCCCACTCTGGAATCATAGATAAACTTACTAAGCTGGGCATAAATCCCTATGTCACTTGATGGGTTGCTAACTGGCTTACTGACAGAACCCAGACAGTAAAAGTAGCTGACTCCAAATTCAGCTCCAGACAAGTGACAAGTGGAGTACCTCCGGGTTCAGTCCTGGGACCACTCTTGTGTGGCATCCACTTCTCTGAAGTACAGGCCAACACTAAGGGACTCTGGTTAACAAAAGTTTGCAGATGACTAAAAACTGGGAGCAGTTATTGAATCCCCAAATGACGTGGATATTCTACAAAAGGGCCTTACAGAAACAGATGCCTGGTGCCAGAGCCATGGGCTCAAGCTTAATGCCAAGAAATGTATAGTTATCCCCTTTGGAAAAAAACATGTACCATGAATTACCACATAGGTGGCAGGACACTAAACATCGAAAGTGTGATAAGAGACTTAGGGACACAGGTGGACAGTGGTCTTACTTTCGATAACCACATTGCCACAACAGTCAGGAAATCCTTCTATGTGGCACACCTCATGACTAAGGGCTTTTCATCCAGAAAAAAGGAGGTCATTGTCCCACTGTTCTCATCCCTCATTAGTTCCATTATAGAGTATAATGCCCTGTTTGGTATGTACCTCACAAGACATCTGCAACAGCTTGAAAGGCCACAGAAATACCTCACTAAAAGAATCACAGGCCTAAAGCAGATGCCATATACTAACTTTCTAAAAAAACTCCAGCTGTACTCTGTGGCATATCGTCTACTCAGAGGCGATCTCTGCTTAACATACAAGGCCATGTCAAACCCTGATCTGTTGGACATGCTCCACTTAAGGAAATCACAATCCATCAGAGCCACATGCTCCAGTGATCTAAACCTTGTCATCACAATGAACAAAACATGCTGGAGGGATAGGTTCCTGACCCAGAGACTCCCCATACTCTGGAATAGACTGCCCATACATATCAAGCAGAGAGCTTCTTTGGCCCTCTTCAAAATGATCCTTGATGATTGGATGGGAGATAGGAAATTCACCCTGGGGATCATGTCAGTCACCCTGCTAGACAGGGGCCTGGAGAAGTAAATATTGTGGGAAGAAATATCCAGGGAATTGTCATGGCTAGGCTTGCATAGGCCCTAGGGCCAATAGCCTAGTACCAACCTATGAACCTATGAACCTATAAAGCTCTCTTCAACCAAGACTGAACATGACAGTCATGTGGAGAAGTTAAACATTTGCACCACACCACACTCATCACATAGTCTCACAAAATCTACGCCACCAAAATCCACACATAGTAACACAAAAATATTTGCGGAGGCTTTCAATAATAATCTCTCTAGGCAACAGAGACCTCCAAAGCAGAAATGCAAGCAGCCTCCATCCCCCAACACAACCCCAATGACACATAACCCACAGACTCAGTGTGCCACTCAACCACAGCCAATAAGGCAAAACAACGTACCCAACACACTAGTTATAGGTGGCTCTATAGTCGGGCACACTGATGTCCCACTCACCAGGCTAAACAAGGAGGAGGTTACTGTCAGCTGCCTGTCAGGTACCAGGATCTGCCACATAACCTATGCACTCAGGTCACTCCACACAAGTACAAATATGACTCTGTCATTGTCCATGTTGGTGTGAATGACCTGAGATGTACCTCCCTGGACTACATGAAAAGAGACATGGAAGAGCTCTCCGAACTTGTAGCCCAGGCAGGTATGACCCTAGCCCTGAGTAGCATTCTGCCATCACCCAGAATGATGCCGCAGTACAAGGACAAAATGACTGACTTCAACAACTGGCTAAGCTTCTGGTGTCATTCTAAGGGTATCCAGTATCTGTCTGCTTCGGATGACATGGTCGACAGACCATGATGCTTTGCACAGATGTCCTGCATCTGTCACCCCTGAGATTCTGGATACTGGCTAAGGCTCTTGCTGCTCCTATAGTGCCTTTTTTAGGGAAGGTTCAAATAACATATTCACCACCATAACAGGAACAGGCAAGTAAAAACTGAGGGTAATGCTACTCAATGCTAGAAGTCTAAATCTCAAAATGCACTCACTCGAGGCACACCTTGTAATGGAGAACATCGATATCTGTGCAGTGACTGAGACCTGGTTCAAGGCTCCAGAGAGCACCCCTGCACTACCAGGCTATAACTCATACCACACTTTTAGGCTATGTAACCTGGACCAAAACACCCCAGGCAGAGGTGTGTCCATATTTATTAAGGATATCCACACCTCCAGGCTAGTTGCTTAGCACAATGCATCTGAGGTTATCCGAGTGCAACTAACTCTGGGCAAAACAGCAATCCAAATTGTAGCTTGCTACAGATCCCACACCATGCCCCAGGATTCCCACTCCTCTTTTCTTGATGTACTGGAAATTATTAGGGTTCAACCAAATACCCTACTAATGGGCAACTTCAACTGTCCCACCATTAAGTGGGATAACTACCTGTGTACCAACTCATTAGTCAATTGCTTTCTGGAATTCATAAACTCCAATGCCCTGGATCAATGTATCCACACCTCCACCAGGGGCAACAATATCCTAAACCTAGTCATTACCAACATGAGTGACCGGTGTTCCACACCTGAAGTCAACTCCTCATTGGTCCGATCCGACCATAAGCTAATCACCCTTTATATCCACATCCTGCCCCCACCCCCCATTAAGGAAACCACAGTAAAATATTTCTACAAAGCCAACTTCAAGCTTCTTAAGACATAAGTGGTGAACTTCATGACACCCAGGCAGATGGACAATACAGTTACAACTGCTGAATCCTACACAAATGCACTCTATAAGCACTTACACAAGTGTATGGATCGTGCTATCCCAAACAGAACCAAGACGCTATCCTCCAAAAAAAGGAAGTCAATCTGGTGCCCCCCTGCCATAAACAAATTGTACAACAGAAGGAAGAAACTGTTGCAAAAGAGAGTACAATCCCATGAGTGGAGGAGCTCCCTGGTCAGCCTCACTAAGAAGCTGAGATCCCTTATAAGATCTTTCAAAGCTAGCTATGTAAACATAACTGCCATTAATTCCAAGGACAACCACAAAGCATTCTATAGCTATGCCAACAATCTCGATGGCAACACCCAGATCTGCTCTGAGTTACAGTACTAAGGCATGAACATTACAGACCCAACTGATATTGCCAACATCCTGGCAGATACGTTCAGTGCTAACTTTACCCCCCCTCTCATCCCCTAAAGGGCCCATATCTATACAGGAACAATACAGAGTCCCCGTAATTACAACTACACAGGTAAAAGCTGCACTCTTTAAAGCCAAAACCACAACATCCATGGGACAGGACAACATCCCAGGCTGTGTTTTACATGAACTTCAGAACGAACTGGCTTCCCACTTAAGCACCATGTTCAATAATAGCCTTGCATAAGGCTTTGTGCCCCCTGAATGGTGCACAGCAACAGTTATCCCACTCCACAAAGGTGATGCCACAATGGACCATGGGAAATATTGCCCTCTAAGCCTGACTAGCCTGGTCTGCAAGGCTATGGAGCACATCATCATGGATGTCATTCACAGAGTAATTGGGTACCTCCAAATCCTTGACCCCACCCAGTTTGGATTTGTTAAGGCCAGACCATGCCTCCTAAACCTGGTGAACTTCTTTAAGACAGTTACCAAGGCATTAGATGAGGGTAAGGAGGTCTACACAGCCAACCTTGATCTCTCAAAGGCTTTCAACACCATTCCCCATTCTGGTATTATCGACATACCCATCCACCTGCACATTAACCCCTATGTCACGAGATGGTTTGCAAAGTGGCTCACAGACCGAACCCACACAGTGAGTACCCTAGGTCCGACAGTAAACCAGTTACAAGTGGCGTCCCCCAGGGCTCAGTCCTAGGACCCCTCATGTTTGGTATATACTTCTCTGAGGTACAGGCAAGCACAGGAGGACTTTGGCTGAAAAGGTTTGCAGACGACTGCAAACTAGGGGCTATAATTGGTTCCCCAGCTGATACAGATACCCTCCAGAAGAGTCTCACTGAGACGGATACCTGGTGTCAATAACATGGCCTCAAGCTAAATGCCATAAAGTGCATAGTCATCCCCTTTGGATCAAACTAATTACCCGCGGACTACCACATAGGTGGTAGTCCCCTACATACAGAAAAGGTAATAAGACATCTGGGAACCCAAGCAGATAGCAATCTCTCATTTGATAACCATATTGCTAAGGTGGTTAGAATATCCCTCTACGTGGCCCCCCTAATCCAAATGGGTTTGCATCCAGAGGAAAGGAGGCCATTGTGCCTCTCTACTCATGACTTATTAGACCCATTAAAGGATACAACACCCCATTTGGGATGTACCTTACAAGACAACTGCAACAGCTTGAAAGACCACAACAGTACCACACCAAGCAGATTAGTGACCTCAAATATATGACCTATGCAGCCCAACTAAAAAACACCAGCTGTACTCGGTTGCATACCGCATACTCAAAGGTGATCACTGCTTGACATACAAGGCCCATGTCCAACCCAGTATTGATGGATATGCTCTACATAAGCAAAAGCCCCTGACAGCCACATGCTCTAGGGATATAAACCTAACCATAACGATAACTAGGACATGCTGGAGGGATAGATTTCTGACCCGGGGACTCCCCATGCTTTGGAACATGATTCTAATGTACATCAGGCAGGGCCCATCACTAGCACTCTTCAAGAGAAACCTTGACAGGTGGATGGGAGGAAGACATGTACCCCAGGGATTACTGCAGTGGCTCTGCTGGACAGAGGTGCAGGGAACTAATGGCTCTGCTGTTCAGAGGCACAGGAAACTAACCTAAGGGGGTGGCAGAAGCCAACACACTCTAGCTAGGGTTATAAATGCCCTTGGGCAGACAGCCTAGTACCTACCTATGAACCTATGACCCTATTACATGTTTAATGGGCATGGATAGTTAACTAGCTCTTCCATTTTACTTTGCTATCATACTGATAAACTGTTGGGTTACTACAAGTCATATGTATCCTGTTATTGTGTATTGTAAATGCCAATAGACATAACTAATGTTTGCCTAACACAACAGTAATGCTATGTAAAATGTAATATGTATCTGCCTACAGTACTGTATATTACACAGTTATTGGCACAATATCCACCAATGCAAATCATAATTGCACAGTAGGCTCACCTTCGACATGTTACTCTCAGTAATACGCCCATACATATGCCTACTGTTACAATATATCAACATATACTATCCCCTGTTATAGCATATACTTGTTGGACCAACCCTGCCACTGACAGCGGCTGGAGTGGAATTGTTGTGTTCAAAGTCCTTATATAGTATCCCTTGTGGTGTATGAGGTGTTTGCCTTGTGGTCTACAGCAGTACACACATAAATACTACAAGCGTTACTATGCTCAACAATACATCACTACAAGATAACTGTTTCCACTATATGCATTGCGTACACTTTAATTATTACAGAACAGGTACTACATACACAGACATACTGAGTGTTCTACATACCTTATTAGTAACCCGAGGTGTCATTGACTGTTATTTCAATCTTATTCAGTTTGTGTTTCAATCTTCTCTGTACTGTTCTACTGGTATATACAGATGGTTTGAATGTGTGACAAGCCATCCTTTTATAGTTAAATATCGGTAACATCTGCTATCCTGACCACCTATTGGTGTTCCAAAGTAGTTACTTACATGCACATCAACTGTGCAGCTACTCCATTAGCCAATACCATGGCAACAGTGGTGTATAATTGAGTACTCCACTTGGGCGTTGTCCCTTTTCCTTACTTTTGAGGAAGACGGCCTGGATGTGTTGTTTGTGATGCCCAGAAAAGCACAGTGAAAAACTTTTCTAAAGCAAATTTTACACTCCTCAAAACTGAGGTGGAATCCTTCAAAGCCCCCGGGCCTGTGGAAAATACGGTCCAGACCGCAGAATCCTTTATAAATGCATTCTATGAACATCTTCAGGAATGCATGGATCATGTGATCCCAAATAAAACTAAGACCCAATCCTCCAAAGGCAGACGTCCTGTCTGGTGGACCCCAGCCATAAACAAACTATACAATAGAAGGAGGAAGTTACTAAATGATAGAGCAAAATTCCAAAAAGGGAAGGCATCTCTGATCAGTATTAGCAAAAAACTATGGGCACTTATAAAATCATCTAAGGCCAGCTTCGAGAAAACAATTGCACAGGACACTAAGGATAATCACAAGGCTTTCTTTAGTTATGTTAGGAACCTGGGTGGTAATTCCCAGATATGCTCAGAATTAGTCCAAAATGACAAAAAATACACCGAACCCACAGACATTGCCAACATCCTAGCTGACAGGTTCAGTGCAAACTTCTCCCCCCCCTCCCCACCAAAAGGGAAAATATCTATCCCAGCAGAGTGCTGCCCCCCTGACATCTCAGATGCTCAGGTAAGAGCCGCCCTCTCCAAAGCAAAGAACACAGCATCAATGGGACCAGACGGTGTCCCAGGCTGCGTCCTACATGAACTCCAAGAAGAGCTAAACCCAAACATAAAACTACTGTTCAATCTCAGCCTTACTACAGGATATGTACCCAAAGAGTGGTGTACAGCAACTGTGATCCCTCTCCAAAAAGGTGGTGCCTCAATGGATCCTGGAAACTATTGCACCATAAGCCTGAGTAGCTTGGTCTGCAAAGCTATGGAAAGGATCATCATGGACCTCATAAATAAAGATATTGGGGACCTACAGACACTGGATCCTACCAAGTTTGGCTTTGTTAAGGGCAGATCCTGCCTCTTAAACCTGGTTGATTTCTTTGAAACAGTCACCAAGGCCATTGACGAGGGGAAGGTGGTCCACACAGCCTACCAGGACCTCTCAAAAGCCTTCGATACAATATCCCACTTGGGCATTATAGATAAGCTCACCAACTTAAAGATAAACACCTATGTCACTAGATGGGTTGCAAACTGGCTCAAGGACAGAACCCACATGGTTAGAATTGCTGGAGCCATGTCAGACTCCAAACCAGTTACAAGTGGCATCCCACAAGGCTCAGTCCTGGGACCTCTCTTGTTAGGTATATATTTCTCGGAGATACAGGCCAACACAGAAGGACTGTGGCTGACCAAGTTCGTAGATGACTGCAAACTGGGCGCCATAATCGACTCTCCAGCCGACACAAGCATCCTCCAAAAGGGCCTCATGGAAAGAGACAACTGGTGCCAGAGCCATGGCCTCAAGCTAAACACCAAAAAGTGTATAGTCATCCCCTTTGGCAAAAACAAAGTGCCCACAAATTACCACATAGGTGGTAATCCATTAAGTACAGAAGAAGTAATTAGGGACCTGGGGACCCAAGTTGATAGCAATCTCTCATTTGACAACCATGTGGCCAAAGTGGTTAGAAAAACATTTTATATAGCCCACCTAATCATGAAGGGATTCACATCTAGATCAGGGGAGGTCATCGTGCCTCTTTACTCATCCCTCATCAGGCCCATAATTGAGTACAATAGCCTTTTGGGATGTACCTTACTAGACACCTGCAGCAACTGGAAAGACCCCAAAAGTACCTCACCAAGAGGATCAAAGGGCTCAAACAGATGCCATATGCTGCCCGGTTAATGAAACTCCAGCTCTACTCAGTGGCATACTGCCTGTTCAGAGGCAATCTGTGCCTGACGTATAAAGCCATGTCCAACCCAGAATTAATGGACATGCTGCACCTCAGAAAATCCAAATCCCATCGAGCTACACGCTCGAGAGACTTGAACCTCAGCACTGAAATAAATAGGATATGCTGGAGGGACAGATTCATAACACAGAGGCTCCCTTCACTCTGGAATAAAATCCCAGTCCAGGTTAGGCAGAGTCCCTCATTGACTCTCTTCAACTGGAATCTTGATGAGTGGATGGGAGATCATAGGTTTACCCCGGGTATCACTTCTGTGTCACTGTTAGACAGAGGCACAGTATACTAACTTCAAAAAAGGGCATAGCAAAATTAATTTAAAATGGGTGGCGAAAGCCAAACACATTCTGGCTAGGCTTATAAATGCCCTAGGGCAGATAGCCTAGTATGAACCTATGAAGCTATGAACCTATTGCAACAGCTATATGGAGACACACAGATATATGTTAGCTTCATGACTCCCGTGGATTGTGTGTAATGGCCAGAAGATGTTGTTCTACATGTGAGTACAGCTGTTATATTTCAAAACATTGCTACTTATGCAGGGTTTGTTTGTACCTGATACTTCTGCAGATGTTTCAGTCTGGCAAGGATGTTTAGACAGCTCAAGGCTGTATGGCTATGCATAAAATGTTAGGTGGTTTACAGTGTGCTCACCAGACATCTTTGGTTTGGTGTACATATGTATCATACTGTGCTGTTAATCAGTAATTGGTAACACTTCCTGGTGTACACACAACCCTCTGAAACGGGATTAGTGCAAACAAGCCCTGTAACATCAGCAGCTGTTCCATTGTATAACAGCAACTATTTCACATAGGGCCTTGTTAGTGTGTCTCTGACAAGGTATGTTAAGGCTTCTGCAGATGTCATATAGTGAGTGAATGATTTGTGATGTTATTACAGTATGTTTTGTAATTGTTTTGGGTGTGAGGAAGATGTTGGTGGGTGTATATAGCAGATGCAGGTGTGTAGGAACTGCTTTTATACATATTCGATATGTGTGTGAGGATTCCTTCCCTATTTGAACACCTATCCTTTAGTAGACTAATACTATGGTAATTGCTGGCTGATTCATTAAGGCACTGTTAATTGTTTCCTGTATAGCATGCAGGTGATGTTAGTTCTTCAATCCTTTTGGCAATACATTGGAATGTAATAAAGTGTTGCTACATGAAAGCTGTCTGTGTATTTCTGTCATAGATATTTGCAGTCATTGGAGTTGTGTTGATGACTGACCCTCTTTGGCTAGGGTTGCCACCTTTTCAAATGGCCATAGTGGGACATTTTCGGGACACATATCAGATTTTACAGGCCAACACAAACCCACGGTCAGTACAAAGGATAGAACTTTATATTTTTGCCTAAATAAAAGCTTATTCTTGTAGCAATTTAGTTGCTTTTCCTGTTTCTTGTAACATGTAGGTATTTTAGACAAAGAAATAACTATTTTATGCAACTATTACATTAAATATGGGACATAATTATGTCCTACAATCTCAGGAAATTAGGCATTTTTACTATTTTTGGTCAGGACACAACTGCACAAAGAGGGACTGTCCCTCGCAAAGTGGGACAGGTGGTAACCCTATCTTTGGCTCATGTCCATAGCACATATTTGTAATAGTGTATAGACATATACTCTCCATATCCTTTGTTCATAATGTTTGGTCGTGGCGGAATGTGTGATTGCTATGGTCCATGTTATACTCATATTTGAACACTTCAACCACTGTTTGCAGGATACCTACGGAATCCGAAATGCACACAATTCCGACACCCACAGTACCAGGTCCAGACTCCCAAACCCCACAATACCAAATACTCAAACTTGCGACAGTCAAACTCGCAAAAGTAACACAAACACAGAACTCACACATGCACACACAGACACACTGCTGTCCACCACATCCAAACAAACCATCCTACACTACATATGAGCAGGTGGGCAAGCCCCCCTACACCCCCCATGTGGTTGTCTGCACCTCCCGACACCCTCCCTACTTTAATAATCTACCTCCGAGATCACACAAACAGACACACAAAGCAAACCCACACCCACACATTACAGTCCCCCAGAAACACACACCACACTCAGAACACACACTTTCACACACTACAGCCCTCGGAAACACACTTACACACAGTAACCTACCTAAACCACAACACTAGAAGCACTAACTAAATGTCCCTTAACATCAGGATTTTAAAACTCGCGCTTCTGGTGTTTCAGTACTGTGGTCTTTCGGTCTTTACGTCTTGTGATTATGCGCGTCGGTATGTCAAGCATTCGGTATTTGGTAGGTATCCCATTTATATGTACCTCCATGGTGGTGAAGATGTTGTTAACCTATCTACATATATATATGTATATCCCTATATATCGACATATATCTCTCTCTATATATATAGCATACACCTTTCGTTGGGTACATGGTGGTTTGTCCTATTTCCACACAATCCTCCCTTTTGTGTTTTAACCTGTCAGAATACACAACTGCTGTTGGTACATCTCAGGTAGCTTAGTGGTAGGTTATTGTGAAGATTGTGTACATGGTTGCATGTTCTAATCCTGGCAGTGGTCATTTTACCTTTCAGAGCAGGCACTGGTAGTGCAAGGGTGAATAACGCACATTTCAGCGGTTGTGGGCAGCTTTGCCCGTGATCTGCGCGATGTTCAGCAAAGGTTTAACCTGTGTGGCGCTTATCTGTGTAGTCATGTTTAAGTGCCGCTTACCGGCACTTACCAGCGCAATAACCTGCTAACATCAGCTTAAAAGTGCTTTAATATCCTGCATCCAACATCCTTTATTCGGGACCTCAAAATGACGTAACAGCCCTTGCAGGTCTTGAAACCGGGACCATGAACACCACAGTCACTGGCTTTACCACTGAGGCATCTGAGATATGTACAACTTTTATGGTGTTTAGTATGTACAGTGTACTACAGCCATTCCTCACTACTGCAAACAAATGTGTAAGTCAGTTGGTGTACATATGTATGATACCTGTTAATGTTCATATGTTTGTTGAGGTCAGTTTGCAAAGTGACCTGACAGGGTGTATTATGGATGAGAATGGTTCTTGTTTTGTTTCCTTTTTACATTGTGCCCATACTCCATGTGTACCCCTCCAGTTCACATAATGAAGATCTGACACAGGCCCTCCTTGATGCATATTCCATTAGCCAGCGGTCCTCCCCCACACCAATCTCCACATACACACCAGCCATTGCTTCTATGGGGAATTAGGTTTATATTAATAGTTATAATACCAGAGCAGCATGTGTTTTGCGTACACTTCTATCCATGTCTGTGTCACAAAGTGTGTTCATAGATGTTTTTATATCTATATGGCTATAGATGCTACTATGTATATACATATTTCTATCTATGTGCACACATAAGTGACATGTGTGTGTGTATATATATATATATATATATATATATATATATATATATATATATATATACATAAATATATATATATATATATATATATATATATATATATATATACATATATATATATATATATATATATATATAGACACATTTAGTATTAATTCATAACACTTATACATATGTAGACTTGTATATGTTGATTCACACATTACAGTACATTACAATGTACTGTACATATGTACACAAAGTGACTGTCCCATTTGTGGTCTGTACTGTGAAATGCCTGTAGTATAAGTTATAGTCTAACGACCACTTACCATGTATACAGATTAGGTGGCTTAGTGTTAGGCCCCATGACTATGGTGTGCATGG
Source organism: Protopterus annectens (assembly GCF_019279795.1). NCBI lineage: Eukaryota > Metazoa > Chordata > Ceratodontiformes > Protopteridae > Protopterus > Protopterus annectens. The sequence goes on from NC_056726.1 coordinate 1,441,933,990, forward strand.
TCCAGGGTTCAACACCTGCAATGTATTAGACATGTTTTACTACCGAATAAGGCTAATTTAAGCAGTTGTACGCAGGTTTAAAGGTGTTTGTGGGAAATTATACCAGTGGTTGTACACAGTTAAACAAACTTTACATCCTACAACCTGTGCACACAAATATGGCCACTTCTGCTAACTACTCAGGATATATACATTTCAGTAACGTAACATCTCACTATGTGCTTACATAACATTACATTGTCTGTTAACTGTACTCTCCAGCACACATGGGTTTATGTGTGTTCCAAATGTTTATTATTCTGTGCAATACTACCTATATATGCAAGCTGTGGTTAAGGTTTACTATATTTATGTTTTAGATACTATGCAAATGCTGTAGCCATTACACTATTGGCATTAATGTTCCTTCTGCCTATGTCCTATGTCCATGACTACTATGTGTAAGCTTGGCTACACAACCAGCGGAGCCACCCACACTCAGTAAGCTTCTCGAAATTCTGACATAACACATGAATTGAGACTTTACTTTAACATCCTAACTACATTTGGCATAGCCCCTCACTGACACACTTCAGTGGAAACCTTGATGTGTGACTGGGTAACAGTATATACACCCTCTGGGATCATGTGTCCCAGAAACATTCAGCCAGGGTGTGGGGGAGCCATTCCAGTTTTATTGCTGCAAGACCTGTTGGGGAAATTGAATGCCGTTGGGTTGTCATGTTAACATGGCCTTGTGAGATCACTATGTGCCCCTATCACCCTGCAGCACCCCAGTTTTCAACAGCTTCCAGCAACTCTGCCTGGAATCACTTCATTGGCTATTCTTGACAGAGGCTCAGTGACTTCATCAATGGTGCAGATAAAGCCACCACACTGTAGCTATGCTTCTAAATGCCCTTAGGCAGATAGCCTACTACCTATCTGTCAACCTCTACAATGCAGGCCATCTCCAACATCATATGTGATTATACAAAGTTCTCTGATCACAATATACAGTGTAAAATCACCATGTAGTCAGACAACAGTTAGGTACAGCAATAGCATACAGACTACTGATACATAATCATTCCAAAAGCCTATATTGGAAACTAGTGGACTTGTATAGTTTTCAGGCTTTGTATTGCTTACCAGTAGGTTACCTACAGGAAAGATGGGACACAAGCACAGATGGGAAACATGCCTGCAACAACGCCATACCAACTTGCATGTGTCAGCCTAAGGCTTTGAAATGCTGGGCAAGGCTATTGCCATTTTTAGGCAGGTCTCAGAGGTGAACCTCAACTCCATGAACAGTACAATAGTGGAATCAATGAGCGTTAGGCTACTCAATTCCAGGGGTAGTACTCACAACATGCATGCACTCACAGCACCCCTCAGTATGGACAACATCTACATCTGTATAAGGCTCCTGTGAGCACACCAGCACTACCAGACTACAACCCATAACACACACTTCAGCCACTGAACATGGGCTGGCACAGACATGGAGGGGGTGTATCCATATTCATCGGGGATACCTACACCTCCAAGTTAGCTGGGCAGCATGATACCTCTGTGATCATCCATGTGCAGCTAACATCAGCCACGGCTGCAATGCAAACTGTGAGCTGCTACAGATAACCCTCCATGACCCAGGAGCACCACTACAACTATCTGGATGACAGTCCTACCAGACACCCTGTTATTGGTCAGTGTTGGCTACCCTACACTTAACTGGATAACCTACTCGAGTATTCACTTCTAGGCCCAGCACTTCCTGGGATTTATCACATCATATGGCCTGTATCAGTTGGTAGATAGACTAACGAGAGGTGAAAACATACTAGAAGTGGTAATCACTGACATGTGCAACAGGTGCTCTTCAGCAGAGGTAAACTGGTCACTGTTTAGATCTGACCATGAACTATTCACTGATGATTTCCACTCCCAACCATCTCCACCACCCAAGGAACACATAGTGAATACATTTCCTACAGTTAAATTCACAGTACTAATAACAGAGGTGGGAGGGTTCACAGCCCCCATGCTCAGGGATGACACTGCTCAAGATACAGACAGAATTACAAATGCACTCTATAAGCACCTACAAAGATGTATGGGACGTGCCATCAATGGTAAACCAGGACTCGCTACTCCTACACAAGGACATCAGTCTGCTGACCCCTGCATTATACAGGCTATACAACAGAAGTAGAACAGTAGTCCAGAACAACAGGAAATCCCAAGATAAGCAGACATCCGTGACCAGTATTAGCAAGATACTTATGTTACTCATGTAATCTTCCAAGGCTGACATCCACAGGTAAATAGGCATAGATTCGGAATATGACCACAAAGGCTTCTTTGGCTATGTCAAGGATCTAAGCAGTAACACACAGATTTGCACTGTGCTAGTGCAATATTGCACTGAATATACTGATGCTACTGATATCACCAACATACTTGATGATACATTCGGAGCAAGCTTCACCCCCTACAGGGCCCACAACAATACACAAAACATACAGTATCCCAGACATCTGAGACATGCAGGTGGTAATGGCCCTTTCAAATGGCATGACAGAGCATCTATGGAGGCAGATGGTGTCTCAGACTGCATCCTGCAGACACTACAAGACAAAGTGACTCTCCCGCCTAATATAGCAATTCAGCATTAGCCTCTACACAGGTTACATGGCCATTCAATGGCGCATGGCAACAGCTATTCCACTCCACCAAGGTGGTGACACAACTGACCATGGTAACTACCACCCCATAAGCCTGAGTAGCCTGATCTGCATGGCTATGGAGTGTATCCTCATGGCACTCATTAACATAGACAATGGTAATCTCCAGACACTTGACCCAACCCAGGTCAGCTTGATTGAGTGCAGCTCATGCCTGCTGAACCTGTTTGACATCTTACAGTCACCTAGACTTTAGGTTTGGGGTGTGGTAGTTTACACATACTACCTGGACCTTGCCAAGGAGTTTGACACCATTCCCCACTCAGGTATTATTTCTACACTCACCAGCCAGTACATACACCCATACATCACAGGTTGGTTTGCCAACAGGCTTGCACACAGAACCCACATGGTAAGCCTAGCAGCCTCCAGGTTCAACTCTTGGCCAGTCACAACTGGTGTCCCACAGAACTCAGTCCTGGGACCCCTACTATTTGCCATATACTTCTCAGAGGTACAGGCTAATACAGGTGGACTACAGGAGATCGTGTTTGCCGATTAATGCAGACTGGGAGCCATAACTGACAGTCCAGCTGTCACAGACGTCCTTCAAGGGACCTCACATAGACCAGCACAATGTTTCAGAGTCATGGCCTCCAGCTAAAGGCCACATACTGCATGGTCATTCCATTTTGGGAAACAGCACACACACATATTAACACATGAGTGGCAGACACTATAATTCAGACGACATAATGGGTACGTGGGGACTACATTAGACAGTGATCTCTCCCTTGACAATCATATCTGTGAAGTAGTTAGGGCATCCACCTATGTAGGCCATCTGATTACTTAAGGGTTTGCATCTAAACAGACTGAGGTTATTGTTCCCCTTTACTCATTACTCATCAATCCCATCATCGGGTATGATAACCCTTTTTGGATATACCTAAGAAGACACATCCATCATCTGGAAGGGCCACGAACGTACCTCGCCAAGAGGGATAATGCCCTCAGACATGTGTCCTATGCTGCCAGACTGCATAAAGTCTTGCATTATTCAGTGGCATCTCATTTACCCAGAGATGATATTTGCTGGCCAACAAAGCCGTGTCCAAGTCAGGCTTAATGGATATGCTCCACCTATGGGAATCCATGTGACAGTGAGCCACACATTGTAATGAGCTACACCTTGCCACAACCATAACTGGAAGATGCTGGAGTGACAGATTCATGTTACGGGTACTCCCCCATGCTTTGGAACTACATCCCTGATTACTTTATATGGAGCCTCTAACTAACACTCCAGGGAATCCTTGCAGAGTGGGTGGGGAACAGTGGATACACCCAAGGGATTCCACAATTGGCTTTGATCCACAGAGGCACAGTCAGTTAATCAATGGGGGGGGGGCGACAGAAGACACATTTTGGCTAGGCTTATGAATGGCTTTGGGCAGTTAGGCATGTACCTACCTATGTACCTATGAACCTATACATACAATTTTGACAAAGGATGATAGCTTAATTTATTGTTCTGGTATTGACTTACCATGTTCCATTGGCAGTTGTGTGTACAATAGTTGAGGGCTGCCTATGTAGGATGCACACAGTAGACCACCTATACATGACAATTGACAGGTGATTGTGTGTGTGTGCCATCCATGTTTACTGTGTGTGCAGATGGAGAAGGGTGTCAGTCCATAGGTGCCTACATTGTCAGTGTGTGTGCTATACATTTCCTCTTTGCCAAGGCATGGGCATACTGGGCACGCCTCCGTCTGCCTACTGGGGCTAGCACAGGGTGTTCATGGTCTGAGTCCCTCTGTGCCTGTGGGGCCCTTGACAATGGTGGTGGGCTGTGAGGGCCTGCACCATTCTATCCCTGCTGCAACTGTTTCCACAGGATCATATTGTGTAGCATGGTACATACTATGAAGGTGTGGGTGCACGTGCCTGGAGAGTACTGCAAGGCTCCACCAGATATGTCCAAGCAACAGAACTGTGATTTCAGCATCCCAAACACACACTCTATGATGATTCTGGTTTCTGTGTGTGCCTCATTATGGTGTTCTTGCATGAGTTTGTGTGCATTTCTGAAGGGAGTCATCATGCACGGTTCCAGTGCATAACCAGCATCTCCCACAAGGTGGCCATATGGGATGTCCCCGCTGGCAAATACCTAATACAGCTGTGAAGCATGCCAGATGTGAGAGTCATGATAGCTTCCAGGGTTGCCAGCATGCACATCCATGATAATGCCCTGGGCATTGCACATGACCTAGCAGTTGATGGAGGGGTATCCCTTGCGGTTTATGTAGTGCCTACCCTGCTCACTGGGTGGTGACTTGATGTGTATGTGCATGCAGTCTATTGCACCCAGTACCTCCGGGTAGTCTGCCACATGGTGGAAGAGATGCATATTGCTGGCCAACTCCTCCTGCATTTGGGGGAAGTATATGTGCTCAGTGGCATGTGGTAACATGGCATCCAGGAACTGGTGGAGTACCCTGGATGCTAATGCCTGTGAGATCCCCATGATATCCCCAGTTGGCCTTTGAAAGCTACCTGTGGCTAGTATTCTCAAGCTTACACATACCTTCGTGTCCACTGGGATGGGTTCCCCTCTGTTATTTCTGGCTCTGGGACATGGCCGGCACAGCTGAACAAGTTGCTGTATGGTGTCCCTGTCCACCCTGTAATGCTCTACTATCTGCAGATCATGTAGTCCCTGGCAGGTTACCCTGGGTATGAACAGTCTTTTCCTCCTCTGATGCCTGAGATGGTTGTCAGCATCATCATCCACACCACCGTCAGTCTCCAACACATGCTAGTGAATTAAAGCTATGGCAGCCCCTAACATGTATATTTTAAAAGTTCTCCGTCTGTATACACCAATGGTGCAGAGTGTCTGGGAATACACAAGTGTGTGTGAGGTGCTTTCACACTTTATACTATTGTGCAATGGATGCTGCTGGTGTAATTGGGTGTGTATGTGCAATTCCAGCTGCGGGGTATCTTAATTATGGGTTTTACAGCAGGTACTGCTATTGTGGGGCCTTTCGCATTGAATTACGCTTGGCTGCCCTGATTCATCTATTGCCCTTTACTTCACTTTTCAACCCGATTCCCCTCCCATTGTCAGGCATGCATCCAGCTGCCGGCTTTCTTGTTTTGTACTTTCCCATCCCAGGCTTGTGTAACGAAATGTGTTATGTAGCTGATCTACTGCAAGTTTGCTTTGTTCTGCTGTGACAGTTCTCTTTTTTTTGCAGTACGGCACCTCCCCTTTCCTGTTCTGCAGGTAGCTGCTAGCAGCCTTGTTAGCTGTTGTCAATGGCCTAATGTGGGTTCCTAGGTGTTAGTTACTCATTTGTACTCCAGTTACCATGCTGCAGCATTTCCTTATTGTCTTCCCATATCCTTCCTGTTTCAGCTGTGGTGCGTGCTGTGCACTGCCGTTTATCGGGTTTCAAGTGCATTTTCATCCACGTTCACATGCACTTTTGGTTATCTTGTGTGCTCTCAGCTAATTAAATCTATGGCTACTTCCATACCCCTATCCTGTGGCTTTGCTTAGCAACAGGCAAACCAGATTAGCAATGGTCCAATGTGCTTACAGCTAAGGTGGCGCACTCCCTCTTGGTGTCATCTTTATCTCCAGGCCACACCTTGGTGTTGTACAGCTACGCTGTGAGGTACATCCGTACGATGACAGGGATTTTGCGATTCAGTATTACTTGTCTCATTTGCATGTCATTGACTACTAATTCCTAGTTACCGTGCAGAACACTGTACAGACCCTTAGCAACCCTTGCGCCATGGTTGTGGTGTAGCATGCATTGACTATTATGGGGAATTCATGAAATGTGTTACATTGCAGTTTTATTACATATAAATATATTTTCATTGTGATCCCATTTGTGCACTGATGCACTGCAATTTTACTTTGCGTTAGTGTGGCCCTGACATTAAATCTTCTTTTTTATATATCGTGCATGTTTTTTTATGCCAATGGCTCTATATTTAGCCATTGGCATATATTAACAGTATAATACATGAGTTTGGTCCACTGTCATGGCTCCGATTTTATGTTTGAAAAAATGTAAATCATTTTTTCGGTTTCCATTTCTGCATGCTCACACTATGCCTGCACCACTTCATGAATCCCTATATACCTTCATTTTCATGCTACACTGCTGCGCATGGGGTAATTAGCATACATGCACCGGGAGTTTTGCAGCTGTGGCGTACACAGGTAGTGCACATGGATACAGCTCGTTCCTGAATCGCTCGGTGGCCATATTTGGTGTTAGATCGCCGACGCTACACCTGCGCCTGGCGCAAGCTTCATGAATCCCGGGGAAGCACTTTCAGAGACACTCATACTAACCAAACCATGTGTTCGCACAACCCCCCCGCCCACACACACACACACACACACACGCACACACGCACACACGCACACACGCACACTCACACACACACACACACACACACACACACACACACACACACACACACACACACACACACACACACACACAAACATACACACACGCAGCTACAAACAAGCACTTTTAGAGACACTCATACTAACAGAACCATGAGTTCCCACAACCCCCCACACACCTACTCACACACAGACACCTTTGTTGTAGTTACCTCCTGGAGACCAGCTACTCAAACATGCACACACACACACACACACACACACACACACACACACACACACACACACACACGCACACACACTCAGACATACATCAATATAGTTGCTTTCATGCCCTTACAGACATGTGCACCCCAATATACACACTCACACACACACACACACACACACACACACACACACACACACACACACACACACAAGGATGTGTATCTTGGGGGCATTCCAAACAGCCACACATGGGCACACACACACACACACACACACACACACACACACACACACACACACACACACACACCTATAATAGCTATAGTTATGAAGTCCAAAAATCCATACCTGACACAGATCTTACTTATGGGGAAACATCTTTCTCATTGTCCTATGAGGATGGGAAGTCACAGTGGATTTTAAGGACATGTATCTTGGAGGCATTGCAAACAGCCACACATGGAGACAAACACACTCACACACACACACACACACACACACACACACACACACACACACACACACACACACACACACACACACACACACACACACACACACACACACACACACACACACACACACACACACACACACACACACACACACAAGGATGTGTATCTTGGGGGCATTCCAAACAGCCACACATGGGCACGCACACACACACACACACACACACACACACACACACACACACACACACACACACACACACACATATGCATACATTACATCAAGGTAGCTTGAGGGGTGTGTATTATTGAGACATTCCCAGCATATGCATACATATCATAAACAGGCATATCACATCATTTACTGGTAGACGATTTTTAAGGACATGTTTACTTTATTTATTTGACATTTGTTTACTGGAAAAGTCTGAATGGGCCAATAAAGTATCCTTTTTTTTTGGCAGAGGCCCAAGGAGAAAACCTCCGCAATTAACATGGAATATAAACATGTGATGAGACCAACAATACACAATATAATATAAATAGGAAATGATCACATTTCGATATAAAATAAACTGTTGAAGTCACCATGAAAGAAGTCAACGTCCTTGTTACTGTATAATCCAAATTTTATTCGTTAAAACAGGAGATGAGCGCTTTCACGTGCCACATGCACGCTTCATCAGATCTAAAATATAACAGCTCTAACTCTCTTTTTTGTACAGTATAGCATGTATTTATCATGAATTCATGCTGTACTGTACCATATAGCAACCATTGTTGGAAGTTCACCATCAATATTATTGATGATGTTTACATGGTTTATTTCACATATAATTAAAAACTGTTGATGTATTATTACACTTTTATTCGTTTTATGTTGTTACTGATGTTGCTTATGAATAATTGATATACTTTTGCTATATATTTTAGCTATATTGTATTTAAACAAGAGATATATACGTGGGTAGATATTTAGCTTAATGAAATTCTACTATGTTTCGATGGGAACAATTAAATTTACAGTGAAAACATGAAAACAGCATTTGCTGATACATTATAGGGAGAATTGAGTCTAAAGAGTATACTACCACTTTAAATACTAACATTATCTTGGTTAATTGATTGATTTGATATAATTGTTTAATTGTTTTAATTAAATCAATTGAGATTTGATTTTAGCTATAAAAAGAGAGTTAGAGCTGTTATATTTTAGATCTGATGAAGCGTGCATGTGGCACATGAAAGCGCTCATCTCCTGTTTTAACAAATAAAATGTGGATTATACAGTAACAAGGACATTGACTTCTTTCATGGTGACTTCAACAGTTTATTTTATATCGATTTTCTTGCTACTTTGCTGTTGAGTGCTTCAGGAGGTTTGCGATATTATTTCTTTTATAAATTATCACATTTAGAAGAACAGATGAAATAGACATGACAGTCCTTAATCAATTACACTGAGGTTATGATCACAATATGTTAAATATAGATGTTAAGTTGTCAATCTCGCCTTCATTCTTGCTTGATGGGTTCGGAGCCGATCCTCGGCTCCGACTCGGCACTTGCTAAGCTCGAGAGTCACGTTTACCAGCTCGAGGCAGCCCCATATCCCATGATGCAAGGCGGTAAGTACCCAGATCTCGTTTGCTGCTTCGCTGATGAGGTCCTCCTTTTACCAGCTCCTGGTAAGTGTTTTATATAATACTTGTTTGCCCCTTTTTCACTTTAAAACTTTATATTTAACATTTTTAGTTTATATTAAGCCCTTTTCTGACTACAATTTACCTCACTCCTTAATTTTTTTAGTCAGGCCTTCTCCCCTCCCACCCCCACCCCCCCCTCTTGTTAGGGTGTGTGTGTGTGTGTGAGAGGTTAGTTATCTATATTTTTTTGGGATAACTTGTTCTTTGGGACTGTGTTGTGTCTGTTTTCTGCAACCATGTCCAAGGAAAGGGTCTCAGGCTTTAAGAAGTGTGACTCGTGCTGTCAGAAGATGTCTCTGACAGACGGTCACACTTCTTGCTTATACTGCCTGGGACCTCTCCACCTGCAGGACTCCTGTGCGATTTGTCATTCCTTTAGCCAGAGAGTCCTGCAGGAGAGGAGAAACAAATTAATTTTAAGGGGTCTTCTTAAACCGGAGGGCTCTCCGGCTAAGTCGGCTCCGAGCAAGACTTCCAAGTCTTCCAAGGCCCAGGCTTCTGTGTCTAAGCCTGCGGCCTCGGTTCCGACTCTTTCTGAGTCGAGATCGGCTCTGGCTGGAGCCGATCCTGGTTTGCATAAACCTTCAGCACCGATGGCTATCGGTGCCGATACTGGTTCAGTCACATCGGTGTCGGCTCTGACTGGTTCCGACCACCATGTGGCTCAGGCTTCGGTGTCGGCGCCGACCGGCTCCGACAACCTTACTTTTATGTCTGTATCGGCTCCGGCCAGAGCCGATGCATCGAGACCTTCTGTCAGTGCCGAAAAGTCCTCGGCTCCGACTGCATTGATGGTTTCGTCAGCTCCGATGGTTCCTTCGAGGAAGAGGTCCAGGTCCCCTTCCTTGGAACCGATACTCTCAGCTCCGGCCTCACCTCTCCTCTCGGAACGGAGCCATCGGAGCCGATCATCTAGGTCATCCAGGCTTTCTGACCATGATTTAGAGAGGGTGGTCAGTAGATTATTGAAATCACAGGCACTGGCCCAGATGCTACATAGTCTGTCTCAACAGACGACTATTAGTCCACACCCTATTGCAGTTCCTCCTTCGACTCTACCTCAGAGTTTGGAGCTGGAGTCTTCGGGAATAGTTTCTGCTATGGCTTGAGGGGCAGATACCCCCCCCCTTCTGCTCCCTCAGCATCTACTCTTATCTCCTCTTCGAGACCTTCCTTAGAGGGATTCGGTGGTCGGGCTTCCCTGGTCTCCTCCGAGGGGGTGAGTGGCATCAGACCTTTGTCCGACCCCACTCTCCCCCTTGGAGCCTCGGCCTTGGTGAGCTCGGCTCCGACATCTGCCTCGGAGCCTTCCCTTTCGGTGGGCCCTGGAGTTCCGGTTTCTTCGGAACGGGTTCTCTCGGACCTCCCTGGGAGGGGAGCCTTCGAGGTGATGAAGAGTGTGCTGGCCACTAGACTCAGCCAGCAGTCTGTTCCCTTAGCTCCTCCCTCTACGGTGCCTGTCGATATCTCTGCCATCTCTCTTGCTCCCGGACCCAGAGATCCTCCGCCTCAGGTTTCCCCACTGGGAAGAACCCCCTCTTCCGAGGATTCTCCTGATCAGTCAGGAGATCCTCCGCGCAAGAGGACTTGTAAGAGGAAACACATAGACTCCCCTGAGTCTATCACTTCAGATACCAACTTAGATGAGTCGGAGGGATCCCCAAGATCCCCCTCTGAGGATGTCTCCTTTTCAGACATCCTAGAACTCCTTAAACAGAGGGGAAACTGGCCCTCCAATAATCCCTCTGAGGATGAGACGGTATACCTAGAGGCGTTTGGATCTCGGCCCTCCACCTCCTGGGTGTCTCCGCCTTTCGACCCCCTTATGCAGGTTATTGCTCAAAAGGCTTGGGCTGCTCCTGACTCTGTAGAGCCAGTTCCTAGGAGGCCGTCTAAATTTATTACTGACCCTTCGGATAAGCAATTCATTACGAAAGGTGTCCCTGCTGATGCCATGGTGGTGGCGGCTGCCACTAAGAAGGAACTTCCAGATCCTTCCATACCTGTCCATCCTCCTAATAAGGACTCTAGGACCATAGATAGGTATGGTAAGTGGATGTTCTCTTCAGCGACCTTTGCTATGCGCTCGCTGAACTACTTATGTCACTTCACCAGACTCCAAAGGGACATCCTTAAGGAGCTAGGTGAAGTAGTACAGGATCACACAGCTGAAGGGGCTCAAGAAAAAATTGCTTCGCAGCTAGGAACCCTTAATTCTATTGCTAACTCCTCCATGCGACTGATATCATATGCAGCAGATGGAGCGAGTAGGGCCGCAGGTACAGGTGTGGCTCTTAGACGCCAAGCCTGGATGCGGCTCTGTAATTTTGCAGATCCCTTTAAGGCGTCCTTCACAAACTGTCCCTTTGATGGGTCAGCTTTGTTTGGTCCTCAAGTGAAGGGTACATTGACCAGGTGTGAGCAGGACGGCAAGACTCTTTCTGCCGTAGGGGTCCATTTTTCCACCCCTTCTAGACCTTACCCTAAAGGACAGAAGGGTGGCAAAATGTGGTTCCGCAAATCCCAAGGAGTCACGCCGGATACACGTCATCAGTTTACCCCTAGAGGCAGAGGGGGTAACAATAACAGACGCCACTCTAGAGGCAGAGGGGGTCCACAAAACCAGGGAAGCAGAGAGCCTCTCTCTGACAAGCCCTTTCAGCATCCCTGAGATGTTGCCCGACTGTCCATCCTTGGAGGCAGTCGGGGGAAGACTATCACTGTACCCAGAAGCCTGGCGTTCCCTCACTCAAGACAGATGGGTACAGTCGATCATATCCGAGGGTTACAAAATTCCTTTCGAGGAAAGTCCTTTCTCTCACTCAAATTCCCTTCCAGATGTACCACCGGTCTAAGGAAATTGCAGAGTTAGAAGTATTAAAACTTCTACAAAAAGAGCCATTCAGCCAGTTACAACAGACCATTCAGAGCCGGAATCTACTCAAGGTTCTTTTGGTCCCCAAAAGACGGGAGACTGGAGACCAATATTGGATCTCAGCAGACTCAACAAGTCTGTGAGAAAGACAAGATTCCGAATGGTCACACTTCAGTCAATTCTGCCCTTCCTAGAGAAGGACAACTGGATGTGCTCAATAGATCTTCAGGATGCGCACTATCACATAAAAATTCACAGGCGCTCCAGAAGGTTTCTCCACTTTCGGCTGGGGTCCAGTCACTTCCAATTCAGAGCCCTGCCCTTTGGTCTCACTACAGCCCCCAGAGTGTTCACCAAATGTATGGCAGTGGTCACGGCTCACCTGAGACGTCAAGGATTCCAGGTGTTTCCGTATCTCGACGACTGGCTCCTCTCAGCCACCACCAGGCATCAATTTCTTCAAGCCAGGGATTACACAATAAATCTTTGCACTCAATTGGGAATTTCGATCAACTACGAAAAATCCTCCTTATTGCCCTGCCAGTCTATTACTTTCATAGGCGCAAACTTAAACACTGTTCGGATGTCAGCTACCCTCACAGATCAAAGAATCTCAGACATTCAAAGTCACGTGAGGATCATCCTAGCCAGCAAGAAAGTACAAGCCAGAATGGTTCTAAAGGTGTTGGGCCTCATGGCTGCGGCCATTACCCTTCTTCCCCTGGCCCGCTTCTATATGCGCCTGCTTCAGTGGATGTTGTTCACTCAGTGGTCTTACCAACAACTTCCGATGCATCACCAAATACTGGTGACACAGATTTGCAAGAATCATCTTTCATGGTGGATTACTTCTCCCCAGATTCACCAAGGCAGACCCTTTGTACCCACAGCCCCAGTAGCCACTGTCACTACGGACGCCTCCCTGATCAGGTGGGGGGGTCATTATCAGGGCAGGATGGTTCATGGGACGTGGCAACCGTTCGAATACCACCTGCACATAAATGTCCTAGAGATGAGAGCAGTGCTTTTAACGTTGCAAGCCCTCAACGACTTTCTTCCCTTGGGGACAATTGCAGTCCACACAGACAACATGTCTGTAGTATGGTATATCAACAAACAGGGCGGAACCAAGTCCTACCCCTTGTGTCGAGAAGCGCTCAGACTTTGGCAATGGGCGATCTCCTCTCATCGGTTTCTGGTAGCAACGCATATCCCTGAGAAAACCAACTTTTTAGCGGACAGATTGAGCAGAGCTATTCTCATGCCTCACGAGTGGTCTCTCAAACAATCTATAGTGGAGGAGATTTTTCTAGAATGGGGCTGCCCATGTTGCGATCTTTTTGCTACTCCCCAAAACAGCAAATGCCCAGACTTCTTCTCTCTCTTCCCACTGCCAGGCCATCCCCCCAGAGATGCTCTAACCCAGGATTGGCCCCAGGGACTTCTTTATGCCTTTCCTCCCTTTCCTCTGATTCCACAAGTACTCCAGAAAGCCACCGTTTTGAGAGCCAAAATGATTCTCATTGCTCCCTATTGGCCTCGACAGATTTGGTTTCCATTCCTTCATCGTCACCTTTTGGTGCAGCCGTGGCATCTGGACCCAGTGCCAGACCTTCTGATTCACCAATCGGGTCAGCTGCACTGGTCTATCCCTTCTCTCAACCTCACAGCATGGTTGCTCCACTTCCTTCCTTAGCCAGGCTTCCTATGATCTCTAATCCTGTCCGAGACATCATAGTAGCTTCCTTAAAATCCTCTACTAGGAGGATTTATACTAGCAAATGGAAACGTTTTTCTTATTGGGCAAAAGCCAAAAATATTGATCCCTTTACTGCTCCAGTACAAGCAGTTTTGGATTTCTTAGCGGAAATCTTTCACGGGGGCTCCTCTTCCTCCACGGTCAAAGTTCAGTTGGCTGCTATCTCGAACTTTCATGTCGGGTTCGCAGATCACAATATTATGTCCCACAGGCTTTGTAGAGCCTTCTTAAAAGGAATTTTTCTCCTGAAACCTCCAATCAGGAGTCCTCCTCCTCAATGGGACCTAAATTTAGTGCTGACATCATTGATTCTTCCTCCCTTCGAGCCAGCTGTTTCATGTTCCCTGAAATTTCTTTCATGGAAAACTTTATTCCTGCTTGCTGTTACTTCGGCTAGGAGGGTATCTGAACTTCATGCTCTCTCTGTTCGCCCCCCCTATTTAGTCTTCCACAAAGACAGAGTATCATTGAGAACTAATCCGACCTTTTTGCCTAAGGTCGCCTCAAAGAGTAATTTGAATCAGGCTATTGATCTTCCTGTATTTTTCCCAAACTACTCAAACAGATCAGAACAAAAGTTACATTATCTTGATGTTCACCGCCAACTCAGATATTATTTGGGCAGGACAAAACAATTCAGGAAATCCGATCAGCTCTTTGTTTCTTATGCTGATAACAAAAAAGGCCTTCCTGTCTCAAAAGTGACCTTATCTAGATGGCTTTCTTCTGTCATCTCTGAAATTTATCAGCTCAGGGGAAAACAGCTGTGCTCGAAACCTAAAGCGCATTCAACCAGAAGCTAGGCCACTTCCACAGCTTTTCAAGCTAGACTTCCATTAGACACTATTTGTGCAGCAGCCACGTGGGCCACTCCTCATACCTTTGTTTCTCATTACAAATTGGATTTGGCCTCCAGGGACAGAGCCAGTTTTGGCTCTACAGTTCTCAAGAGTCTGTTCCATTGAGCCACCCAGGATAGAGGTGCTAGGGACGCGGTCCCATCAAGCAAGAATGAAGGCGAGATTGACAACTTAACATTGAGAAGTTATGTACCTACCATAACGTTCCATGTTAGTTGTCTTCTCTCGCCTTCTTTCTTGCGACCCACCCTCCTTCCCCCTGGCCTGGACAGACCTTTCTCTCTACATGGAAGAATGCTTCTTAAGACCATTCAGTACTGGTCCTCCAAAACCATCCTTCAGACTTTTCTCTCCTTCTTTATTCCTTTGGGATGTCTTTTATGCTAGGTGTTATTGCCTATGGACAACAAACGAGATCTGGGTACTTACCGCCTTGCATCATGGGATATGGGGCTGCCTCGAGCTGGTAAAAGTGACTCTCGAGCATAGCAAGTGCCGAGTCGGAGCCGAGGATCAGCTCCGAACCCATCAAGCAAGAAAGAAGGTGAGAGAAGACAACTAACATGGAACGTTATGGTAGGTACATAACTTCTCATTTGGATACAGTGATACGAGATCAACTGACATAATAATTGCACAGTTTGATAGCACACCCTCTAATGTAATAAAGCTAGGCATAACAAAACATAGGCAGGGCAAGTAAGACAGTATACAGTGTATAAAAGGTTGCACAAAAAACAGGGGAGGTATATAGATGATAAAGAGGAAGAAGCAAGAGGCAGAGAAGGAACATATAAACCATCAAAGAGTTGGTGTAAAAGACAAAATTTAGTATGATGAAGAAATAAATGCAATAGGGGAGAGGGGGAAAGCAGGAAGATAGAGACTGGAAGTTCATTCTGGATAGGAGTAGGAGCAGATCCAGGATTTTCTTAAGTGTTCTTTTAATGAGTATTTGAAAGAGGACAGGTTAGAGATAGTTCTGATAGTTAAGGGTAGGTAGTTCCAAATTTTTTCCAACTGAGTTCAAAGTAAAACTTTGACCAAAGGATCTGATGGGTTTGGATACACTGAAGAGTTGTTTACCTTCTGATCTAAGGGTTGTAGTTGGGATGTATAGGTTGGGTAACTGACTGATGGCTGGATACGCTAAGGGTTTGTGGATGACATTATAAGCAGTTATTAGTTGCAGATAGGATAGGTTCATAGGTTCATAGGTTCATACTAGGCTATCTGCCCTAGGGCATTTATAAGCCTAGCCAGAGTGTGTGTGGCTTTCACCACCCCTTAGGATGAGAATACTATACCCATTAGTTTGCTGTGCCTCTGTCCAGCAGTGATACAGAGATGATTCCTGGGGTAAACCTACGATCTCCCATCCACTCGTCAAGATTTCTCTTGAACAGTCAGTGAGGGGCTCTGCCTCACATGGACTGGGATTCTGTTCCATAGTGTAGGGAGTCTCTGGGTGATGAATCTGTCCCTCCAGCACGTCCTATTTATATCTGTGTTGAGGTTTAAGTCTCTTGCTCTCGTGGCTCTGGTGGATTTGGATTTTTTGAGGTGGAGCATGTCCATTAATTCCGGGTTGGACATGGCCTTGTATGTCAGGCACAGATCACCTCTGAGCAGATGATATGCGACTGAATAGAGCTGGAGTTTCTTCAGTCGGGCATCGTATGACATATGTTTGAGCCCCTTTATCCTTTTGGTGAGGAACTTTTGGGGTCTTTCCAACTGCTGCAGGTGTCGGGTAAGGTACATTCCGAATGGGGCGTTGTACTTAATCATTGGTCTGATAAGTGAAGAGTACAGGGGTACAATGACCTCTCCTGATCTGGATGTGAATCCCTTCATGATCAGGTGGGCAATGTAGAAGGTCTTCCTAACCATTTTGGCAATGTGAGTGTCAAAAGAGAGGTTACTGTCAACTTGGGTCCCCAGGTCCCTGATAACTTCTTCCATGTTTAATGGATTACCACCTATGTGGTAATTAGGGGTTACCTTGTTTTTCCCAAAGGGTATGACTATACATTTTTGGCATTTAGCTTAAGGCCATGGCTCTGGCACCAGTTATCCATTTCTATGAGACCTCTCTGGAGGATGTCTGTGTCTGATGGAGTGTCAATTATGGTGCCCAGTTTGCAGTCATCTGCAAATTTTGTCAGCCACAATCCCCCTATGTTTGCCTGCACTTCAGAAAAATAAATGCCGAACAAGAGGGGGCCCAGGACTGAGCCCTGTGGGACACCGCTCATAACAGGCTTAGAGTCTGACATGGCACCAGCAACTCTAACCCTGTGTGTTCTGTCCTTGAGCCAGTTTGCAACCCATCTTGTGACATATGGGTTTACATCTAAGCTGGTGCGCTTTTCTATGATGCCCGAGTGGGGTATTGTGTCGAACGCTTTTGCTAGGTCAAGGTAGGCTGTGTGAACTGCCTTACCCTCATCAATGGCCTTAGTAACTGTTTCGAAAAAGTCGACCAAGTTCAAGAGGCAGGATCTGCCCTTGACAAAGCCAAATTGGGTAGGATCCAGTGTCTGTAGGTCCCCAATGTCTTTATTTATGAGTTCCATTATGATCCTCTCCATAGCTTTGCAGACAAGGCTCGTCAAGCTTATGGGGCGGTAATTTCCAGGGTCCGTAGAAGCACCGCCTTTGTGGAGTGGGACCACAGTTGCCGTACGCCATTCTTTGGGTATGTATCCTGTAGTAAGGCTAAGATTAAACAGCAGCCTTATGTGTGGGTTTAGTTCCTCATTGAGTTCGTGTAGCACACAGCTGGGGACACCGTCCGGTCCCATTGATGCTGTGTTTTTTGCTTTAGAGAGAGCAGCTCTCACCTGGGCATCTGAGATGTTTGGGAGGCTAGACTCTGGTGGGATAGATATTTCTCCTTTTGGGAGGGAGGGAGGGGAGAAATTTGCACTGAACCTGTCTGCCAGTATGTTGGCAATGTCTGTGGGTTCAGTGATTTTTTATCATTTTGGACTAATTCTGAGCATATCTGGGAGTTTCCACCCAGGTTTCTAACATAGCTAAAGAAGGCCTTATGATTGTCTTTTGTGTCATTAGCGATTTTTCTCTCAAAGTTGGCCTTGGATGATTTTATGAGTGATCATAGTTTTTTGCTAGTTTTGATCAGAGATGCCTTCCCTTTTAGGGATTTTGCTCTGTCATGTAGTAGCTTTCTCCTCTTGTTGTAGAGTTTGTTTATGGCTGGGGTCCACCAGCCCGGGCGCCTGCCTTTGGTGGAAAGGGTCTTGATTTTATTAGGGATTGCTTGATCCATACATTCCTGGAGGTGCTCGTAGAAGGCATTTGTAAGGGTTTCAGCAGCGTGGGTTGTGTTTTCCACTGGCTCGGGGGCCTTGAAGGATACCACTTCAGTCTTAAGAAGTGTGAAGTTTGCTTTTGAGAAGTTCTTCACTGTGGTCTTTTTTGCTGGGGGTGGGGGCGGGATGTGGATCTCCAGTGAGATTAATTTATGGTCTGATCTCACCAATGAGGGATATACTTCCAGTGTGGAGCATTTTGTCCCCATGTTTGTGATGATCAGGTCTAGTATATTTTCTCCTCTTGTGGGAATGATGACTAGTTGTTCCATAGCATTTGAGTTTATGAACTCCAGGAACCTTTGGGCTAGGGTGTTGGGGCTTGAGTAATGTTCCCAGTCTATGTTTGGGTAGTTGAAGTCACCCAATATGATGGTGTTTGGAGAGACATTCATACTCTCCAGTGTCTTCAGGAAGGCTGTGTGGGTTTCCTGAGTTTGAGAAGGTGGTCTGTAGCATGTTACAAACTGTAGGGCAGTTTTACCTCTGGTTAATTGCACCTGGATGGTCCCCGATGCTTTGTTCATTGCCACTAACCTGGAGGTGTGGGTATCCTTTATGAATATGGATATTCCCCCTCCTTTTATGGTTCGGTCCGGATTTTGGGGCCGGAATGCATGATATGAGGTATAACCTGATAGTGCTGGGGTGCTCTCAGGAGCCTTGAACCAGGTTTCAGTCACAGCACAGACATCGATGCCATGTTATAGGAAAGTAGTATTTTACGTGGTGTGTGGAGTGATTTGAGCTGGAATGAACTTGGTGATTTTATTGTAACAACTTTCAAGCATAGTTTTTAAGGAGTTTTAAGGAGTACTGTAAATTGTTCCAACTTGGTGCACCATAGAGTAAAGACTGAAAAAGGTAGGATTTGTCTAGAATCATTTTGGTAAGTATGTACAGGAAGTGTTTGTTCCTGTATAGCATATCTAGTTTCCGGGGTTTTTTCTTAATGCTAATTTGAATGTGAAGGTCAAACTTAAGATTTTCATCAGTAATGACCACAAGTAATTTTGTGTAGGGTATCAATTAAATTTTAGTATTAATTAAGGAGTAAATCTTGAATGATGTTTATCAGAGGAGAGGGATTTTAACATAAAAAGAAGGAGCTTGTTTTTTTTGGGGGGGGCTTAAGTAAGAGTTGACTTTGGTAAGTCAGGTTTCAATGGAAGTGAATGCTTGCTGGGTTATCTGTTGTAAATGTATTAGGCTAGTTGAAGCACAGATGATAACTGAGTCCTCTGCATATTGAACAAGTGTTCCTTAATCAGAGGATGTCTGTAAGTAGTTGACACAACTGTTAAAGAGTAATGAGCCCAAGATGGATCCTTGAGGTACACCTGTAGAATTAAGAAGGAATGGTGAGATGGCATCTTGCCATTTTAGTGAATTCTTACTGTTTTTTAGGTAGCTAGAGAACCACTAAACTGAGAGATGTGACACACTAGGTGGGGCAGTTGATTTTGAAGTTTAGAGTGGGATAACTTATCAAAAGCTTTTAACAAATAATGAAAAACATCAAATACAAGTTTACCAGAGTCCCTTGCTTTGTTGACTGTGCCCTTGAGAGGTAATAGGCAGTAGATGTGCTGTGTACTAGTTAGAAGACATGTTGGCTATTGGTGATGAGATTATTTTAAATGAGATATTGGAGATGTTGTTGTTGAAACCATTTTTTCTAAGATGTTTGAGAGGGAAGTCAGGATGGCTATGGGTTGAAAATTTATGTTAGTAGAATTGCCATCTTTGTGCAATAGGGTAATATGATACATTTTCCATAGGTGTTGAGTACTTGATTCTATGATGGATCTATTAATGAGAATATTAATTGGATGACCTCTGCAGCTAGTTTTAGGTTCATAGGTTCATAGTTCATAGTTTAGTACTAGGCTAACTGCCCTTGTGAGCCATTCTAAGCCTAGCCAATTGCCCCAAGAGTGAATCAAACCCTGCACCTTGTGTCTGTAAGGTAAACACCTTAACCATTATGCCACCCTCCCCCCTTTGGGAAGGTTGTTAGGTGAGACTGAACAAGGTTTGAGTTTAAGTAATTTTTTTAGGGATGTAGGAACTGGCTGAAAAGAAAATGTATACTCTTTAGTTACTTGGGTGTTAGACCTATTGGTGTAAGCTGGCACATAGTCACTTATGGAATCTGGGAGA
Source organism: Protopterus annectens (assembly GCF_019279795.1). Taxonomy (NCBI): domain Eukaryota; kingdom Metazoa; phylum Chordata; order Ceratodontiformes; family Protopteridae; genus Protopterus; species Protopterus annectens. Next base: position 1,441,954,472 of record NC_056726.1, read on the forward strand.
GTTGTTCCTGCACATGTGAAATTATTTAGATTAGACACTAATATCGAATCAAGGATAGATTGCTGGCTATTGATAAGTTGAGTTAATCCACAAAGGTTAATGCTGCTATTTGGGTTGTTTGAGAAGAAGCTCTGCCAGTCAATATTAACATCACCTAGTATGATAATTTCATTGCTGATTGCCTCAGAAACCCAGGAAAGTATAGCTTCAAGAACAGGAAAGTTGTTGTGACATAATGGGACATGTACACTATAACACATATGCTTTTGGAGGCATTTAGTTTTAAGAATAAGATAAGAAATTCTGCATCAGAGAATTTTGGGATGGCATCTGAAAAGGTAGTCAGTGTAAAGGTATTCAGGAAGAGTAGAAATATTCCACCTCCTTTTTTCTGTGCTTTATCTAGCCTCCGAAAGACATGCGTGAATGGGCATGCCTTTGCTGAAGGTTGGGCGTCGGGCTGGCAACTCGGCACCATAAAAAAATCTACTGCAAATCATTACTGGACCAGAATTCCACTGTGGCGACCCCTAACTGGGAAAAACCGAAAAGACAAACATCTAGCCTAATGATATTACAGCCTGGTGGTAGAAATTCAGTGTCTTTTATCTTGGGATTTAGCCAGATCTCTTTCATACCAGGATATCTTGTTTATATTGATTTATCCAGGCATGTAGACTGGAGATTTTGTTACATATGCTTGTAAGGTTCAAAGTGATTATTAGCTTTTTGGAATGACCTTTGTGGCTTAGTGTCTGTTTGGGACCTGGGTTGGGGTGGATGTCTCTACACTGATCAATGAAGGACAGTGATGGGTTATTTATAAACAGAGATGTATTGTCAGTCTGTAGTAGATTTGTGTTATTGTTAGTATAGAATCTGCTCACTATTTTAGGCTTTGGAAAAAAGATAAAGCCAGTGGGAAATAGGCTAGGAGAGATGTTAGAGAAACTGGTAGGAAATATATAGTTTAGTAATGAGGTAGCAGTGTTTGAAGTGTTAATATTGTATGTTAGTGTGGATGCAGATGTTATGTAGAACTGAATGAGAAAGTGGAAAGTAAGGCAAGAATGAGACAGCATATGTGGTTTAAGGAGTAAGGTCTGGCTTAGCTGATTGGGATTGGGCTAGAACTTATCTCTCTCATTCTATCTCTCTCTCTATATATTTATGTGTGTGTGTGTGTGTGTGTGCGCGCGCGCGCGCATGTGTGTGTGTCTGTGTGTATTACAGTATTACAGAAGAATATAGAGCAAGACAGTAGAAAGAAGTAGTAGGGAGCTGGGGGATTAGAGAGAAAAGGAAGCAAGTATATGTTTGTATGTTAACAAGTTATGTGTGTATAGTGCTAGGTGTGTACAGGGAAGGAGTAAAGGAGAGTATAATTTTATATGATATGGAGGTGGGTAGGAATTGACATTAGGATGGAGTGAAGAGAGCAGGTTTATACCCTCACTAGTGTTACCAGAAGAGAAGCACTCACTAAGACCCTGGAAGGTAGGATGATTTTTGTAACTTAGATCAGTGTAGCAGGTGCTACCTTGTGGAAACTCTGTAAATTATTTTGCTTGCTTTAATTATTGCCTAAGCATATACTTGTAAGAAAATAGAAGAGCAAGTATATGAGAATGTTTAAGCTCAGCACCTGGGTCAGCAAAGTCTTGTGGGGAAGTTATTGAATAGTTTGAACTGAGCTTCTATGCTTCTTACTAGGACAAGTAAGTCTAGCATACATTGTTAGAAGATGAAAAAAAAAAAAAAGAAAGAAAAAAGGGAGGGTGGCATCCTTTAGCTATTGTATGTGCACACAGAGCCAAGTCAAAAGCACACTTCAGCTGTTTTTGTACTTTTAAGTGCCCATTAGGACTTGATAAACTCTTGTTTCAAAATATTTCTTTATTGCCTACTTTAGAAGTAGAACAAACTGCCAAATGCAGATTTGAATTGTTTTATTTTTGGCTGGAGATAGCTCTCTCAACCAGCTTTATTGTAATACACTGGGGAGTGATATTTGGCACTTTATAAATTGTGAGTTAGAATAGAGTAGATGTCTTAAAAAATAAAATATAACAGGAGCTGGGTTAGAATATATATCATTAGTAAGTAGAACATTAGCTGTATAGTTAAAAAAAATACTTTCTACATAATGCAGATTAAACCAACAACCCTTGACTGTTTCACTGATGCAACCTTCACGTGTTAAATGAGACACCTTAGGGATGGTCTTCGGGGTGAGGGAGTGGGATACAGATAAATATATGGACTGTGCAAGCAACAGGAGACTACATAATATATAGTTTTAGAGCCACAAAGCAGAGCAATCGCAGATTTCTTAGTGAAAATTAAAGTAGTTACAGTTAATCTCTTAAAACTGCTACCTTCTGTAAAACTGAATTAAATGTAAGCAAACACTCACATTGGTCTGCAGTATGGTATTGCCAGTAATACTATACTTCCCAACATTACTCATTACTGGGATATGCTTTGAGCTCACATGCTTACAATATGAGTAATTGTCATTCGGACTAATAAAGTAAAGTAACAAATCCATTTAAGTCTGCCAAGTCATATAGAATGTGAAATGGAGTCAAACTATGAGTAAGGCAAGCTAGACAGGCCTCCTAAGTCAACTTTAACAAAATCTTTATCAAAAATCACCTCACAAGGATACTAAATTCAGTACCCTATAATAACTGTTTAGGTCAAAAGTTCATTTCTGCCATTACTATAATACATTTTAGTGATCTTGTTTAGATCTAAAATACTTCATTTTCAGTATAATGCATCACCTATAAAATAATGTATATGATATAGTCACTGCAAAAATGACATAAAAACAAGAATTGTTATTCTAATCTACTTATTTAGAAGTATGACAATCTATATGCCAGAGGTACTGAGCAGCACAAAAACAGTAGCATTAACATTTCGCTCTAGTGAACTAATTACCGCGTAGCAACATAACTGGTTTATGCTGTAATTACAGTGAGCTATCTATTGGCTAATGGCATCAGTGATACAGAGCAAAACACCAAAAGCAAATTACTAAAACTGTAGATCCTCTTTAGATAAGCTTAGATACTATATAATGGTTACATTATACAATAAGAATAACTGTATTTACTTACATACATTTTAGTAGGCATTGGATGTGTGCAAAGCTGGTAAAGTTAGCACAAAGGGAAACCACTACTCAGGGAAGGAATGTCAGAAGAAAAGACAGTGCTTTTTCTTCTTGCCAGATGGTTTTAAAGGTGCAAAGGGTCATACACAAGTGGCAAGTGTGGTTATGTGAAAGTATCATGTGTCAGTTAAATACTTACATCCACACTTTAAAGACCCTGGAAGGTAGGATGATTTTTGTAACTTAGATCAGTGTAACAGGTGCTGCTTTGTGGAAACTCTGTAAATTACTGCGCTTGCTTTAAAAATTACCTAAGCATATACTTGTGAAAAAATAGGGGAGCAAGTATATGGAGAAAGTTTAAACTCAGCACTTGGGTCAGCAAATTCTTGTGAGGAATTTATTGAATAGTTTGAATTGGGCTATAGTGCTATGTACTAGGACAAGTAAGACTAGCACAGATTGTGAGAGGATGGGAAAAAAAAAGGGGGGGGGCAGCATCCTCTAGCTGTATGCACACCGAGTCAAGCCATCTCTCCTAGTACTCTTCCTCACTTATTCTCTCTTCTTTTACCCAATCCTAACTATAAATATTGTACATACTACTAAGAAATAGTTTTGTTTGATGAATTATTGACTTTTGTTATTCATAATATATGTAGTTATATTTTGACTTTCTTCTAAATTTTTTTTGTTTTTATCTTTCAGCTCAAATATGCTTGACAGAGGTCCATGGAGTTTGTTGATCAGTGTGAGTGATATACCTTTAAGAAGCTTTCCAGTGAGTCAGCACATGTATATAAGTACCAAGCACGTGCAAGCAACAGTGCCATTATGAGGGAGCAGCTACAGTGTGAGCATGCAAGTATGTAGCCAGTCAGTTTGTTTAAGTTTAATGTTCCTGCCATCCATCCTGATGTACTTGTATACAATAAACTACTTAAATGAACACCCAAACCTCAACGTCTTCTTAATGCAGATAAGAGGAGTGACATGGTGTCAGAATGAGATCCAGAGTTACAGCCATGAGGCAACTAGTTAAAGTTGGGGGAATATACAGGAGTGGATCATATCAACTGCTCAAACAACTCATAAAACAGGTCAGAAAAAAATTCCAGATACTGAAACTTGCTTAAATGATTTATTTTGCTATAAATATAAAACAACGCACTTACAATGCACAAAACAAATTTCTTATTAAATGAAATGTCCAGAACTGTGACATACTGACAAAAATATTCAAAATAATTACAACAATGTTTGAAATAATATCTAAATTGCATAAAATGTACAAAAAAAGGGAAAACAACCATTTTTTTTTGCTATTTATTTATTTACACTTGTTAATCGGGTAGTGTCCGACTGGGCTAGTAACCCATTTTCAGCAGAGACCCAGGGAGAAAAGCTCCAGTACAGTGCAATAGAATAAAAGCTAATAGTTATGTACATCAATAAATGGGTCTATATTATATGATCAAAACTTTAGTTAGTCGAATAACTAAAGCTCAATCAGTAAATGTTGAAGTTGCAAAACCAGGAATGGTAGTCTCCATAAAAGGAAACAATTAATTTGGCTGTTACGTGGATTTTGTCATTTCTACAATGTGGAGGGATCTTGGATTTGGTATATTTAGTTAGGGGTGTGTGGTGTGAAGCCCCCCATTTGATTTGTGTTTAATTTTTTTCTTGTTTTTTTTTTTTTTTTTTTAGCTGTAACAATGGCATTGATTCCCTGTATGGAAACTCACGTTCGTGGTTTTGAGGCTTCGATATTTAGTGACTAAGCTTTAGTTATTCGACTAACTAAAGTTTTGATCATATAATATAGACCCCAATAAACAATGCATTTTACACATTCACATGAATAGTACAAGTAAGGGAGTGAAAGAAAAAGAATACAACTAAACAAGTTAAATGACAACAATATATCTAGTTATAAAGAGAGCAGGGTGCAAAAACATACAGAGACAATTCAGAAAATGTTAGTATGTGAGCTGGATCGTTTGCCAGAGAGTGATGTGATAAACCCCTTGTTTCTTAAAGCTACTTAAAAGTTATAATAAAATGGCATTAGTGAATTAGAAAAGGAGAATGAATTAGTCAGAAGCTATACAGTTGCAAACCCAGTGACTATTGAGATGATCTTTTAAGGCTTTTTTAAATGAGGACAAGTTTGGGTTAGTTTGGACGTATCAAGGAAGAGAGTTCCAGCTTTAGCTATTTTGTAGGAGTACAGGGAGTCACTGTAGTAGTTGTGAGACTGGGTAACTTTTAGCATAAGTGTATCAGATGATCTAAGGGTTCTGCAGGTAAAGTGGGGTGTATCAGGTTTGAGTGAGCAGGGCAGTTGCTGGGGTTATGAATGACGTTGTGAGCAAAGATAAGATTGTGTTGTGATCAGAGATTGGGCAGTTCTAGCCATGTGAGCTGTTGGAGAATGGAGCAGTGATATGTTTTATGTGGCTGATTGGCTACAAACTTAGCTATCTTGTTAGAGCATGAATCTAAGTTATTAAGATCAGTCTTACGAAGGTTGGTGAAGATAGTAGAGCAGTAAAGGGGGAAGATAGCAAGAGCAATCTAGCTGTGGCTAGCCTGGCATGGTGTGCAAGGTAAGGTTTGGCTCTATAGAGATTACCAAGTTTGGAGTGGACTTTTTTGATTGTTAGGGAGATGTGTTTATTGAACTTTAGTCTGTCATCTATTGTGACAACTAGGAGTTTGGTTTGGTCAGTATGTTTGATTTTAGTAGCATTAGAGGAGTGAATAGTGATGCGTGGTAAGATTTGCATGGTTGATTTGCTTGTAAAGATCATTAACTTGGTCTTATTTGGGTTAAGGATGAGTCGATGGCTGGAGAGATAATTCTCAATGTTTTGGAAAGCTGATTGTGTTTTATGCTGAAGTTGTTGTGGAGAGGGGGCTGAGCAGATAAGAGAGGAATCATCGGCATATTGGATGATCGTTGCAAGTTAGGTGGCTGAATGCAGGTTGTTGGTAAATATGAAAAAGAGGAGGGGACCAAGTATTGAGTCTTGAGGTACACCAGTGGTGATAGGTAGGAGTAGTGAAAGAATGTTGCTCCATTTTGTAGCTTGTTGTCGGTTAGTCAGATAGCTGTGGAACCATGTGTGAGAAAATGGTTTGAGATTATAACTTGCGAGTTTATTGAGTAGCAGTTGAGGGAATACAGTGTCAAAAGCTTTTGACATGTCCAGGAAGATTGCTGAGACTAGCTGTCCTGCATTTTAAAGTCAGCAGATATAAGTGGATATAAGTGTTGTGTTAGTACTATGTTTAAGTTTAAAGCCATGCTGAGTGACAGAAAGTAGGTTATTAGTGGTGAGGTGATTCATGAGTTGTTGGTGTATGCATTTTTCTAGGATTTTGGCTATGGGTGAGAGGATAGCTATGGGTCGATAGAAATATCTCTAGATGGGCTGCCCTTGTGGAGGGGTATGATGTGGGAGGTTTTCCAGAGGATAGGTACATAGTGTTCAGAGATAGATCGATTGATTAGGATTGAAATGGGATAATGGGATAAGAGATGGATGGAGCAGATTATTTTAGAAATTCATTGGGCAGATTTTCAGCAGCAAGACTACAGGGTTTAAGTTTGCTTAGGAGTTTTTTATGTATGCTGTTTGGATGGGACGAAAGGAGAAATAGTAAGTGCAGTTGTAGGTGGGGTTACTATACTTGGCAGGTTATCTTTGTTATCTAGGTGGGTGGTTATAGATGTGATGAAGTGAGAATTGAATTGTGAGGCTACAGGTTCAGAGGTATTAGATGAGGATAGAGCAGGGGTGGGGATTTTGCCAGGTAGTTAATGTTTTGCCAGAATGTTTGGGGGTTATGCTGACACTTTTGTTGACAGGTTAGAAAGTATTTTTTGTTGAGGATCACTTTTTTCTTAGCTTGGTTTCTTAATTGCTGCTATTGGGTTAGATGGCCTTAGTCCTTGGTCATGTGATAAGAGTGACCAAGCTCTGTGTCTTTGTTTAATTAGAAGTTTGGTTTCATTAAATAGCCATGGCAATTGTTTGGATTTGTGGCATATTTTCCTGATGGGGCGAAGTTATTTAAGATGTCAAGAAATATGGTGTTAAAGTATTCCACTGCAAGGTCTAGTTGTAGGTTATTTACAGGAGACCAATCACAATGCTGAAGTAGTAAATTAATGTGTCAGAAGAAAAAATCTTTTTGTTACTGGTGTATGTAAATGGGATACTGGTTTGCGATTTTATTTTTTTCTGACTAGAAATGTAGGGGAATGGTTACTTAGTGTGACAGGTAAACAGCCAGCTTGGTACCCCAAGTTAGGCTTGTTGGTAAGTATCCAGTCAAGTAATGACTGTTTTTGAGCATTTGTCAGTGCAGATAAGACAGCTTATGGTTTGGGTGAAATTATAAAGATTAATAAAGTTGGTGGGGCAGTTGGAGTTACAGGAGAGACAGTCAAGGTTGACGTCACCTAGCATGATAGTTTCCTGGTTAAAAGAAAATGTGGACTAAGAGAGAAGGGATTCCATACTATGCTGGGTATTACCTGGAGCCAGGTAAGTGGCTATGATAATGATATTGTTTTCAGAGTTAATATGTAGGCATGTAATTAGGATTTCAGCCGTATGGATATCAAGGGGAGTACAATTTATTTTTTCTATACTGAGTGAGCCTTTGTACATAATGTTCACACCCCACCACGCTTGTTTAGCTTGTCTTGTCTTATAATATTATATCCATTTGTTGCAATTTCAGAATATTTGATATGGGACTTTTACCAGGTTTTAGTTATAACACCTATGTAGGGAGAGTACATAGCCAGGGTGGCATGGAGTACAGTGATTTTATTTAGACAGCTTCTAAGACTGAAATTGGTTAATAGAAGATCCGAGTTAGAGGCTGTTGATAGTGAGGTATGTAGGGTGGTATCAAAGCAATTTTGGACTGTTGTAGTAGAAGGGGACATTGGGGCAAGCTGTTAATTAAGATGACATTTAGGATCTGGGTTAGGATGTATATCTGCCTGGAGTTTTATATATTTTAGGGAGTACAATACTCAGTTTTTCAGTTTAATTATTATGCAGTTATATTTGTAGGTGGACAACTGAGGGTTATAAGAACACATTTGTTTAAATGGGAAGAGCATAGTTTTGTAGCTGTGCCAAAAATATGATATGGTTTAGATATGTGTTGAGGAAATGTATGTGGGTGTGTTGGGGAATGGTAGTGTAAACTTTTACAGTTATAGAAATCTGTGGCATTGTAAGCTAGGTAGAGACACAATAAAGAGTTATGTAGAAGTGTAGGGAGTAGTAGGGCCCCATATTGAGAGGAGGTTAATGTCATGAAATGAGGAAGAGGAATAAGGTAGGAAAGGTGAGGTGAATTGAGCTTTATCAATGGGTAAAGGGTGGCGAGAGCAATATAATTGAGTGGGAAGAGGGTTTCCTAAGAGTAATGTGGTGGGAGGGTAGTAGAGAGGTTAGGGGTTGGACGATTGATGGAAGTGGAATGGGGTGTAGTTTCCTTAGGTATAAAAGAAATGAAAGATGGGGTAGGTGGGAATGGGGGTAGGGTAGGGGAGCGGAGTGAGCCCAAGCATAGCGAGAGTGAATGGATCGGGTTGGACCAGGAGCTAGCATAAGCACTCCTCCAAAAACAATCAGAGAGCTAAGATGGGACTTGTATTTTTTTACTGAATGGTTTAAGCTGTGATTATTGACCAGAAATATATTGCAGTATTAGATCTTTATTATGAATGGTAAGGAAATAAGGAGATATGAACGTTTCTTGCACTGCCCACAAATGAAAGCAGCAGTGCTGAGGGGGAAAAAGTGGAAATGAGAAATATAAAAAAATCAGGCCGATAGGGATATTAGCTGTTGGAGGGGGTGGGGGCTAGTGTCCTCGCTGACAGGAAATTACATACACAATGCTACTGTAGATCTAGGTACATGCTGTAGAATTTTAATTCAAGAAAATTAACATAATACCTACAAATTGCTGAACTATTTGTCCAGTTAGCAGACTTGATGCAGTAGATAGCAGTTGCTGATAATTTTGGATAGAAAAACACTGTAGGGAGATGTTTGCTGGGTAGATAAGGTTTCTGCAAAGGGCTGAGTTTACTCAAAGGAAAGGAGAGAAGAGTACAACATTAGGAAGTGAAACATCTGTGAAGGGGAGTTGGGAGAATGTACAGAAAACTTAAAAACAGAAACAGTTTCTTAAAACAGGCAAATAGTCTATATACAAATGACTATGTACTATGCATAACAGACTTTTTCTTTCGGAACAAAATAATTTAGAAACCATCTACTGCTAAGTACAGTTCATTATGACACCATGTGGATATGATTCAGGCTGTGCTATATTGGCTAATATAATGATAGTGACCACAGAATATAATAGGTTGGCTTTAAACTGAGCAGATTAAACTGAAACTAACACCCGTATACAGTATATTAGTAGTCAGTGAAGGGGTAGTGTAGATATTTACAGAACAATACACAAGACTAACCAGTACGGGTAGTGTAGATATTTACAGAACAATAAAAGACAAACCCAAAGCTGAAGGTAGCTGGAATAAATGCTGCCAATCCAGGTAAATAAAATCCAAAGCTTTTATAATAGATAAGTAAGCGCTTTCGCAATGATCAACATTGCTTTATCAGACAACATAACCTCAAAAAGCTGCCCTATATAAACAAGACAAATTTTAAAACAACTAATCTGGTCTTAAACTAATTAAGCATCAGTCATCCCACCTTAAAGATACAAATACATGAATAATGTAGTGTCACTGAAAATAATTATATGTTCAATCAACAATGTACTAAATATAATACCTAATGGTTCATATAGTAGCCATACATAAACATTGCATAATATATTTGTTTCAACTCTCTAATTTTTAGTGATAGCATAGGGGAGAGGAAGGGAAGGGGGGCAAGAATGTTCAAGCCTAAATTATGAACCAATTACACAAAGTCAGTAGTTCGACTATTCATTTCAATTTTCTAGATTTCAAAGCTTGTTTTAGGGGGACAAAGTCAAGCATAGCCCCCTATGTGCACCTAACCTCAGGATCCATTGAACCTCCACAGATTCTGTCTGATTTATAAGATCACCCATCCTACTATTTACTTCCTGAACATGCATTACCAGAAACAAAAAGGTATGTTCTCATTTGTGGATAAAGTGTGTTTTGCTAAATCTAAACTTCTCCTAGTGCAATATATGTAATCCCTAATCCTCTCCCTGAGATGATGGTTAGTCTTTCCAGCATAGAATCAGAAACATACTTTACAGTGTGCAACATATATCACATTAATGGTCTCACAATCTGCCTTAACCTTGAGTTCCCACAATCGTACTGTGACAGGGTGTATTAAAAAATCTAGATTCATCTACATAGGCACAGTATGCACACTTGCCACACGTATATGCCCCATTCATAACACTGACTTCATGTTTCTTGTTTCTAGTGTAACACAATTGTTGCTTAAAGTTTTGCTTGTTGCTATATATAAACCATGGTCTGTCCCTCACCACATTAATAGTTTCTTCATCTACTAAAAAAATGTGCCAATAATCCTGTATAATCCTGGTGAACTTAGTCACATCTTTAGTGTACGGTAAGATTAAAAGAGTCTGAGAGAAAACTTTTTGTCCTTCCTCCTGCTGTTTTACTAACCTTCCTTCTGAATAATAAAGTTTAGCTTTAACTCTTCTCTCCTTCTGCACTTGTTTATAAGCCTTATCAATTTCTTGAGCTGGATACCCTCTAGTCAAAAGACCTTCTTTTAGATTTCTCAATTCCATTTGATACATCTCATCCTGACAACAAAGGCGGGCAAGCCTCATTGCCTGTCCTTTCACAATGTTGGGAAAAATGTGTTCCTTGTGCATACTATCATAATGTAGGAATGCTGAACAATAACACTTCTTCCTATGTAACTTGGTGCACCACCCCTTCTCAAGTTTAAATACTATGACATCTAGAAAATCTATACTAGTGTTAGATTGATTCATAGTGAATTTCAAAAAAATCAAATGTATTGTCCATACTGTGGTGGAATAGGTTAAAACTAGTCTCATCCCCCTTCTGACCTAAAAAACGTCATTCACAAATCATGTATAGAAAACGATATGAGGATCTATCAACAGATGTGACTGCTCCCAGTCCACCATCACCAAGTTTGCATATGCATTGGTACAACTTGTGCACATGGCAACACCTGTTATTTGCCAATAGCATACATCATTAAACATAAAGACATTGTATTCCAAAACTATTTCCAATAACATACATAGAAAATTTATTTGTTGTACTATTAGCTTCCCATGTCTCAGAAGTACTGACCTCACCATGTTAATACATTGTTCATTGGGTATACTTGTGAATAATGATACCACATCTAAAGTGACTATCAGGTCCATCCCTATGAATCCGGCCATCTCCACGTCACTATATAAATCACTTAAATAGTGATCTGTGTCTCCAAGGACATGACGGAAAACTTCGAGTACTTCTCTCAGTTCACCATCCAGGTAAATAGAAATGGGCTTTGTTAGCCAACCTGCCCCTGCTGCAATGGGTCTAAACTTAGGGCATTTGGGGTCCTTGTGTATTTTAGGGAGGCCATGCACTCGTGGGATCAATGTTTTTTCTACTATCAAATATTGGAATAGTTCCCTGTCCAGCATCCCTATGCACACACATTTTTGCAGGGTGTTAACAATGTGTCAACTAATATCATTCACTATATCCGTTGACACAATCTTATATACTTTTATGTCTGCTAACATTTCTGTCATTCTCTCAAAATAAAATGCTGAATTCAGCACTACAACAGGTCCCCCTTTATCAGAGGGACGTATAACTATACCATCATTATTTTATAACTTATGCAGTACCTGCCTTTCTGTAGTTGACAGATTATCACCCTTTCTACCTTTAACATTGCTATCGGCATTATCATAAATGGCATTCTCACATGCTTTTAGAAATGTTTCCACACTGGGTGGTAAACAAGGTACAAAAGTACTATTCCTTTTATATTTCAAACGGTTTACATTTTCAGCATTTTTAAATTGTAATTTCAATGTTATTTCCTGTAAATAAACGCAGACATAGTAACAAGTCACTAATATCCATATTGCTGGTAGGTATAAAACTCAAACCTTTGCTTAGTAAAGGAGTCTCTGCTGGTGTCAGTTCATAATCTGATAGGTTCCACACTAGGTTTCCTGCCCATAGCCCCACATCTTCTTGAGCATATGTGTTTGTAGCTGCCCTGGTGCCTCTTTCCGCTTCTGCCCTCCTCTTTGTGCATCCTGCTTCAATGATCCCCTTCTCCCTGTACGAAAGGGCAACGGAAACATTGGAAAAACCTGTTGCTTTAAGTCCATGTTAGTTTTGCATCTCACTACTATTGCCGACATCATCGCTGGCTGTATCACCTCCATTTCTAACAAATTAGGTGGAGTATCCATCAGTGTCGAGGAGACAGAAGCAACAGCTTCTGGTGAGAGGGCACTCCCTCTTAGTTGTCGATTGGTCGTCATCTCGCCATCATGCTGCTCACTGGTCACTCACTCAGACTGTTGCTGACCCTCCTTCCTCTGCCCATCTCACTGCTCAGCTAGGGCAACATGCCCCTTCTCTTGTTGATTGATTCCTCCCACTTCCTCACCCATTTGATTGTGACTACGACTGATGATTGATGGAGTGATGCTCTCCCTGTGTTGTAGCCCTCGGCCAAGTAAAGATGTGCTAATTCAAAAAATCATTCACAGCTCTGTACAACTTCTTCTTTTGTTGTTCTAATAACCTTGCCTCATAATGAAGCCCTTTGTCTATCAATTCATTTAAAAACAGTTCTGTAGCTTCTTCACTGTATAACAGATGCAACTCCTGTTGCTGTTGGCAAATTGTAGCATTCAAATCATGCTCTAATGGTTGAAAAAAATCTATCAGCAGCTTAATGTAGGCTTTACTTGTATCTAAATTAATCTTTTGTCACTGTATTAACATATCAGGGTATGTATTGCCATACGTTGGCATATTCAGTACAAGAAGGCCCCTAGGTACCACCTGCATCTCCAAACAAACTTCAGAGTGGTACCATTGGCACTGGAGCCTTTTCAATCTATACAGATCATTCTCCAAGCTCCTTTTTAACATTCACACATCGTTATTATTCTCAATAGAAGGTACAGTACCTGGTTCAAGTTCAAGAGCACTAAGTGTTAAAAGTGGATTATGTTCAACAGTTAAAAAGTCCACAAGTTGATTATCTTTAACCATACTGCTCCCTTCTTTTGAAAGAGAACTCACAATGCCTTCAGCCATCCTCGCAAAATGCACAACTTAAGGTTCTTGCCCAAATACACCCAAAGCGAGGTAGAATAAAGTAAAGTCAAAATAAAAAACACACCCAAAGCTGAAGGTAGCTGGAATAAATGCTGCCAATCTAGATAAATAAAATCCAAAACATTTATTATAGATAAGTGAGCGCTTTCGCAATGATCAACATTAAGCATCTGTCCCCCTAAAACCAGCTTTGAAATCTAGAAAATTTAAATGAATAGTCACTTCTGACTTCGTGTAATTAGTACATAATTTAGGATTGAAAATTCTTGCTCCCCTTCCTTTCATCTCCCCTACGTTATCATTAAAAATTAGAGAGTTAAAACAAATATATTATGCAATGTTTTTGTATGGCTACTATATGAACCATTAGGTATTATATTTAGTACTTTGTTGATTGAACGTATAATTATTTTCAGTGACACTACATTTTTCATATATTTGTATCTTTAGGGTGGGATGACTGATGCTTAATTAGTTCTAAGACCAGATTAGTTTTTTTAAATTTTGTCATGTGTATATCTAGGGCAGCTGTTTGTGGTTATGGTGTCTGATGAAGCAATGTTGATCATTGCGAAAGTGCTCATTTATCTATAATAAAAGCTTTGGATTTTATTTACCTGGATTGGCATCATTTATTCCAGCTACCTTCAGCTTTGGGTGTGTTTTTTATTTTTTACTTTACTTGTGTCTACCTCGCTTTGGGTGTATTTGAACATTTACAGAACAATGCACAGACCTAACCAGTATGCCTCTATAATTGTCCAGAACTCAACATAACATAATGTAGTCACGTTAAGCACAATACTTACCTCAAACTGAGAAAAACATAAAAGTAACAACACGGTGTCAAGAGATAACTATAAACTAAAACTACTACAATGTATATATAATGTATATGCTACTTTTTTGTATTAACAAAGCTATTCAAAATATCCAAAGTGTGCAAAGTGTTTGGAAATGTGTGTGTAGCATTACAGTGCAGTCATTTCAAGGAATATTCCACAAAGTACAGTTGCTTCAAACCATATTTCACAGACTACAGTCTTTCAAAGAATTTATTTTACATTTGAATGTTATTACAAGTACCTGGTGTCTGTGAATGTTTGTACATAATTGCAAGGGCCATTTTCCATTGTGTTTTTCCATAATCTGTGGGCATGGCAGAAGGATTTTGCAGACCTGCACCACTTGTGTTTGATAACAATACTGCGAAAAATTGGAGAGTGTTTGAGCAGGAATACAATATTTTCATACAGGCTGATTTTTCTGACAAAGATGCATGTACAAATGCATTATTCTGCTTAATTTAGCTGGTTCAGAAACCATTGAAAGAGGATGTTCATAGGTAGGTACTAGGCTATCTGCCTGAGGGCATTTATAAGCCTAGCCAGAGTGTGTCTACTTACGCCACCCCATTGATTAATTAAGTGAGCCTCTGTCAAGAAGAGCCAATGAAGTGATCCCAGGGGTGTATTTTCTGTTACCCATCCACTCATCAAAGTTTCTCTTGAAGAGTGTTAGTGAGGGGCTCTGCCTAATGTAGTTAGGAATTTTGCTCCAAAGCATGGGGAGTCTCTGTGACAGGAATCTATCCCTTCAGCATGTTCTATTTATTGCTGTGGCGAGGTTTAGCTCACTAGAGTGAGTGGCTCGCAGTGACTTGGATTTCTTTAGGTAGAGCATGTCCATCAATTCTGAGTTGGACATGGCTTTGTAAGTTAGGCAGAGGTCACCTCTGAGTAAGCAATATGCGACTGAGTACAGCTGAAGATTTTCCAGTCGGGCTGCATAGGACATATGTTTGAGGCCAGTAATCCTCTTGGTGAGGTACTTTTGTGGTCTTTCCAGCTGTTGGAAGTGTCTTGTGAGGTACATCCCAAATGGGCATTGTACTTTATGATGGGTCTGATGAGTCATGAGTAGAGGGGCACTATAACCTCTATTTCTAGATGCAAACCCTTTAGTAATTAGATGGGCTACATAGAAGGATTTCCTAACTACTTTGGCAATATGATTGTCAAAGGAGAAATTACTATCTACCTGGGTCCCCAAATCTCTTATTACCTCTTCTGTATTAAAGGAGCTGCCACCTATGTAGTAATTCATGGGTGTTTTGTTTTTCCCAAACAGGATGACTATGCATTTTTGGCATTTAGATTGAGACCATGACTTTGACACCAAGTGTCTGTCTCAGTAAGGCCCTTTTGAAGAATGTCCCTGTCAGTCGGAGAGTCAATTATGGCTCCCAGTTTGCAGTCATCAGCGAACTTGGTTAGCCATAGTCCTCCTGTATTTGCCTGTACATCTGAGGAGTATATGCCGTACATTTGTGTATATACCTGCTGTGTTTGCAGGGGAAGGGAAGACCGCCATATAGTGGTACTGGCTGAAACAAGGGAAGACCCTGAATGCTTAAAACATAAATTTAGAGAAATGTATAGCCCACAAATGAATATTACAATGGAAAGGCACTTATTTTATACAAGAGATAAAAAGCCTGGTGAAACTTTTGCAGCATATATAACTGACTTGAGAAACAAGGCTTAAATGTGCAGATATGGTGATTTGAGAGATGAGTTGATAAAGGACAGACATGTGTGGTATTAATAATGATACAGTGAGAAAGATTTTGCTTCGTGACAGTGATTTAATGTTAAATAATGCCACTGAGATTTGTCAGCTATACGAGCTTACAGAAAAGC
Organism: Protopterus annectens; assembly: GCF_019279795.1. Taxonomy (NCBI): domain Eukaryota; kingdom Metazoa; phylum Chordata; order Ceratodontiformes; family Protopteridae; genus Protopterus; species Protopterus annectens. Next base: position 1,441,970,679 of record NC_056726.1, read on the forward strand.
ACACAAGTGTACTTACAAATGAGAATAGCAGTGGAAGGCAGAGTAACAAAGCTTATGTTCATAGTATGCAGCATGTGGTTAAAAGAAACAGGTCCAAGCACATGGCAGCTACTGCATGATCTGTAGCAGTCCTTGGGAAAGCCCAAGTCTTTCCAGCAAATTCTAGATCATGCTCAGTGAAGCTTCAGGGTGAGACAGCAAAGTCAAAACAAGTGTCCCACCCAGCTTCATAGTCAACTTTCGTAATTGTGAACCCAAAAGAGAAATGTGCTTAGCTTTTGGTCAGCAGTGTCATTCTTGCAATAAGTAGAATCATTTCAAAAGATTTTGTAAATCAAATATAGCACAGTCTATTATTAACTCATTCACTCCAATGGAGCTCAGGAAGTTTACATTGTAACTTCCAATGGGCGGAGCCTAAGCCTTTTGACAGAATCAAATTTATGTCCTCACATTTCAAACAAATGTTCATAACTCTGGAGCCATAGGGGTTATGAGAGAACTATAAATGGCAAACCCTTCAGCAAAAACTATTTGTATAGTGGTAATATTCTTCAGATTCTAGGTCTTAAACCAAATTTTATAAGTCACAGTAAACATAGTAACTATTACATTTGTAATATTTTATAAACAACTTACAATATCTCAGCAATCACTCAAGTTACACACACGATGTTAGCATAATTTTATTCATCTAGCTGAGAACTTTCTTATGAGGCTAAGGAGTTCTGCCTGTGTTACTTGGTTGCTGAGATATTTAGAAAATGTGAAAATTATGTCTATATAAATTAATATCATAAAAATAACAATTAATATCTATTTACCTGCACTAGACAGAAGTCACTTAATAATGCGGTTGAGTTTGCCATTGTGTAAACTTTGAGATGAAGTCTTTTAAAACCTTGTACATATCATCACTTTGGAATTATTGATCCAGATATGAACAAGCAATATTTGATGCCTAGAGACATCAGTAGGCATTAACTGCAGATGCACCTGGAGGTGTCACTTGGATGTAATGAGTTAAAAGAGGGCATTCCAAGAAGCAAGCTGATCAATTAGAAAGCCGCAGCCCTACTTTTTATGTTGATGGTGTGTCTGTGCTTGGTGAAACAGTCAATGCAGTAGATTTGTGGGCAAAGAACAAAATCTTTTGTATTGTTTGCATTAATGGGAGTCTCATAGAGCTCAAAGTAGATATTGGCTCAATGTGAAGTTTTATGTCAGCAGAAACATTTGCTAGAATAAAAGCTGCAGAACAACTTGATTTGAAAAAGTGTGCAAAGCTTGTTGCTTATGGTGGGAAGAGATTCAAACTGAAGGCTCAGTAGTGCTTTCATGTTATTCTGCTGGGAGCAGCTATGACTTGCAATTTTTTGTAGTCAAGAGACACTTGCAGTCATTATTAGGCCTCAGAGACAGTTTGAAAACAAGACTGCTTTCACTTAAAAAAGAGATTCACCATGTAAGTCTGAATGATAACAGCCCACATTTTGCCCAAACTATTTTTTTCTCATTATGCTGATATTTTTGCAGACAAACTAGGCAAACCAGCAGTTGTGTACTCCATGAAGTTAGACCCAGAGGTTAGCCCAGTTATCAGACCAGCACAGAAAGTTCCAGTAGCTATGCAGAGCAGAGTCAAAGCCGATCTAGACAAAATGGTGCAGGTAGGAGTACTTTGTCCAGTAGAAGAACCAACTAAATGGGTATCCCCATGTTGGTGGCTCATAAGAAAAGCTCAGATGATATCAGAATATGTATTAATCCAAAATATCTGAACAATGCATTAAAAAGACCTCATCATCCACTGTGCACAGTTCATAGGTTCATAGGTTCGTACTAGGCTATCTGCCCTAGGGCATTTATAAGCCTAGCCAGAGTGTGTGTGGCTTTCACCACCCCTTAGGATGAGAATACTACACCTTTTTAGGGTTTAGTTTACTGTGCCTCTTTCTAGTAGTGACACAGAGATGACCCCCGGGGTAAACCTACGATCTCCCATCCACTCGTCAAGATTTCTCTTGAATAGAGTGAGGGGCTCTGCCTAACATGGATTGGGATTCTGTTCCAGAGTGTAGGGAGCCTCTGGGTTATGAATCTGTCCCTCCAGCACGTCCTATTTATTTCTGTGTTGAGGTTTAAGTCTCTTGCTCTCATGGCTCTGATGGATTTGGATTTTCTGAGGTGCAGCATGTCCATTAATTGGACATGGCCTTGTACGTCAGGCACAGATCACCTCTGAGAAGGTGGTATGCGACTGAATAGAGCTGGAGTTTTTTCAGTCGGGCAGCATATGACATATGTTTAAGACCCTTTATCCTCTTGGTGAGAAACTTTTGGGGTCTTTCCAACTGCTGCAGGTGTCGGGTAAGATACATCCCAAATGGGGCATTGTACTCAATCATTGGCCTGATAAGAGATGAGTACAGGGGCACAATGACCTCTCTTGATCTAGATGTGAAACCCTTCATGATAAGGTGGGCAATATAGAAGGTCTTCCTAACCACTTTGGCAATGTGAGTGTCAAATGAAAGGTTACTGTCAACCTGGGTCCCTAGGTCCCTGATTACCTCTTCCAGATTTAATGGATTACCACCTATGTGGTAATTTGTGGGTACCTTGTTTTTCCCAAAGGGTATGACTATACATTTTTTGGCGTTCAGCTTAAGGCCATGGCTCTGGCACCAATTATCTGTTTCTATGAGGCCTCTCTGAAGGATGTTTGTGTCCGCTGGAGTATCAATTATGGCCCAGTTTGCAGTCATCTGCGAACTTTGTCAGCCACAATCCTCCTATGTTTGCCTGTACCTCGGAAAAATAAATGCTGAACAAGAGGGGTCCCAGGACTGAGCCCTGTGGGACACCGCTTGTGACTGGCTTAGAGTCTGACATAGCTCCAGCAACTCTGACCCTGTGGGTTCTGTCCTTGAGCCAGTTTGCAATCCATCTTGTGACATATGGGTTTACATTTAAGCTGGTGAGTTTGTCTATGATGCCCGAGTGGGGTATTGTGTCAAAGGCTTTTGCAAGGTCAAGGTAGGCTGTGTGAACTGCCTTACCCTCATCAATGGCCTTAGTGACTGTTTCATAAAAGTCGAGCAAGTTCAAAAGGCAGGATCTGCCCTTGACAAAGCCAAATTGGGTAGGATCCAATGACTGTACGTCCCCAATGTCTTTGTTTATGAGTTCCATAATGATCCTCTCCATAGCTTTGCAGACCAGGCTCGTCAAGCTTATGGGGCGGTAATTTCCAGGGTCCATAGAAGCACCGCCTTTGTGAAGTGGGACCACTGTTTCCGTACGCCATTCTTTGGGTATGTATCCTGTAGTAAGGCTAAGATTAAACAGCAGCCTTATGTGTGGGTTTAGTTCCTCTTGGAGTTCATGTAGCACACAGCCCGGGACATGGTGGCTGCCCTCATTCCAAATGCCACTGCTTTTTCCGTCTTAGATGCAAAGAGTTCATTTTGGCAGATTTTGCTTGACCAAAAATCTTCATTGTTAACCCCATTCAGTACACCATTTGGAAGATACAGATTTCTGAGAATGCTATTTGGAATAAATTCTGCCAGTGAAATCAGCATGGGATGGAGCAAATTTTTTCAGGCTATCCCTGTTCTATTATAGTAGATAATATTCTAGTAAAAAACAATGGTGAAACATGACAAAAACCTCAAGAAAGTTCAGGAAAGAGCATGTGAAGTGAATGTTAAGCTGAATCCTCAGAAGTGCAAGTTCAGGCTACGAGATGTTACTTATGCTTGTCACTTGCTCACCAGTTCAGGCATATGACCAGATGCTTCCAAGCAAAGAGCAATTCTCGAGATGCCACCTCCAGACAATGTTCAAGCACTACAAATTTTTTTTTGTCATGGTCAACTATCTAGGCAAGTTCATTCCAGATTTAAGCCAACTTTCAACACCACTAAGAAAGCTGACATGCAAATATGTAATTAGGTCATGATCAGAACAGCACCATAGAGTATTTGATGCCCTGAAGCAGAAAATTGCTAACCCACCTACTCTCAGCTACTATGATGTTCACAAACCAGTTAATCTTTTCTGTTGATGTTTCTAAGTTTGGTCTAAGTGCTGTCATTCTTTAAGAGAGTAGACTCTTATCCAAACTGAGATGCAGTATGCCCAAATTGAGAAAGATCTTTTGGCAATTGTGTTTGCATGTTTGAAGGTGTCATGATTATATTTATGGTTGACTTATCCATATCGAAACTGACCACCAACCTTTAGTTACTATTTTGAGAAAGCTTATGCATACAGCTCCAGCTGGACTGCAATGCATGATGCTTGAATTGCGAAAGTATAATTTCTATCTTGTTTACACAACACAGCCTATCTGTACCTCGCCAAGGCCTTTGACACCATCCATCTGGAATCATAGATAAACTTACTAAGCTGGGCATTAATCCCTATGTCACTCTATGGGTTGCCAACTGGCTTACTGACAGAACCAACACCGTAAAAGTAGCTGACTCCAAATCCAGCGCCAGACAAGTGACAAGTGGAGTACTTCAGGGTTCGGTCCTGGGATCTCTCTTGTTTGGCATCTACTTCTCTGAAGTACAGGTCAACGCTAAGGGACTCTAGCTAACAAAGTTCGCAGATGACTGCAAACTGGGAGCCATTACTGAATCCCCAAATGAAGTCGATACTCTACAAAAGGCCCTTACAGAAACAGATGCTTGGTGCCAGAGCCATGGGCTCAAGCTAACCTGCCTAGAGACTTAACTTGAGACAAACCAGAACCGTACAACCAATCAGCAGAAATTTATTGGTTTAATGTGCTAAAAACAGCAAAGCAGGAAAAGTCCAGCAGTTGAAAAGGCACTTGTCCCAGAAGTCTTACTATGGTAAAACCGGCAAACCGCTCTGTTCCTTACAAAAAGGGGAAATAGTGAGGCTACAGATGTCAAAAGCTTTTAATCACATTGGATGTGTGAAAAATTTGTGTCAAGAGCCAAGATCGTATATTGTGGAATCAAAAGAAGTGGAATTAAGACGAAATCGGAAGCATTTGTTACAAGTATCTGAACCAGTGTTACAGCATCTTGCCTGTTACAAAGACTTTAGTTCTCAGAGTGACCTGTCCACTGTTCCTTTTCCAGATAACATTCCATAAGCAATCCCCACTGAGAAAATCCCTGAAACTTCTCAAGCAAAACATTCCCCAGTGACTGTCCCAGTTGCTAATCCCAGTCCTAACTATTATGTCATTTGATCAGATCACATCTCGAAACCTACTTCAGATACATGGCAGTCTGGACATGACTGTTGCTTTTCTTGTATTAGTGTCTGTATAATTGCATGCCTATTGAAATGTTATTGTTTATATGAGACAGCTCAGTAAAGAGGGACGATGTAGATCAGTGAGTGTGATATACCTTTAAGAAGCATTCCAGTGAGTCAGCACATGCATATAAGTACTGAGCATGTGCAAGCAACAGTGCTATGAGTGAGCAGACAAGAGTATGAGCATGCAAGTATGTAGTCAGTCAGTTAGTTAGATAGTTTGTCTACTTAAGTGAACACCCAAGCCTCAATGTCTTCTTAATGCACATAAGAAAAGAATTCAGGGATTATTACCTTACTCTGGTCAATACACTTAAATAAAAGTAAAATAATAGCTATATGTAGTTACCGGATATTGTCCTTACAACTTTTCTGAGCTCTTGTCATTCAGTATGTTGTTTTGTGTATATGTGTTTAAGTTTTAAATTTCCCATAATGTACATGTATCAACTCACATTACCCAAAAAGTATATGGGACTCTTTAATAAAATCATTCTCAATTTTAAGGAAAAGTCATGCATTACATTTAATTCACAGTAGTGTAACCTCAGAGATGTTGTTATATAGCTAAGGGGATATGGATGATGTAGCTAGTACACACCCTTTCAAAAAAATTAATGTTGGTATATTTTGACTTATGAAAGCAACATTTGTTCTCTGTATAATTCCCAGTAGACTATATCTGTCAAACTCCAGTACTAATGTATGAATCTGACTGGAAAAAATATGTATATGCAAAATTCACACTTCCATATACCTTCTCTGAGGCTGTGTCATTGTGAAGCAAAGGAAATCCATGCTTTTCTGTTAAAGGCACAAATAATGTTATTAAAAATAAAAAATCTCCTTCGTGTTAGACATGATATGAGTTAGTATGCATTCTGCGAGCATCACTCATCCGCACCAAACTCCACACTAAATTATTAAATCTAAATGCTGAGCTACCATATCTGTGAGACAAAAGGCTTTAAGGAAACATACAGCAGGTAGGTGTCAGACTCTTGCAAAATAAAAGAGACTAAAGCATATACCATCTATAAGACTTGAACTCACAACCTGCAGCCCACTTATTGTGCAAGACACTTTATTTACAGGTAGAACTACTACACCAGAGAAATAAATGGCTTCAGGGAAACACACAGCAGTTGGGCATGAAACACTACAGAATAAAAGAGACTAACACATGCATTCACTATAGTGCTTGAACAGAGAACTTTCATCATGTATGTTACTCTAGACACTTCATTACCAGACTGAACTATCACATCAGAAAGGCAAAATACTTCAGGGAAATTCAACACAACTGGGTGCCAAACACTTGCAAGATGAAATAATATGAGATTCGACAATGACTTCTTAGAAAATCATATTAGGTGTCTAATGAGGGGCAGTGCAAGTGCTTGACAGTTATACATGGACAGTAATGTCGCTCTTTGCCAACCGCCATGCACAGTAAAAGCATAGAAGATAACTGACATGGAAGCCCTCCCTGAGCATGTTTGAGGTGTGTTTATCTATTTTTTTATCAGATTAATGTCTGGAAATGGGAGTATAGGAAAGAGATGAAAAGGGGAAAGTAAACAGAGTATAGAAAAGAAAATAAGTGACCAAGGAATGAGCAAGATGGAGGTGGGAAAGATCAGGTAAACTGTTTTTTTCTTTTTTTTGTGTGGGATGTGCACATTTTTCATGCATTAAGAGAATGTAATGAGGGAGCAGGAACACAATAGTGAATCTGATATTGGATAGACTGAGGTAAGACAACACTGGATTGAGGACTGAATAACTAACAGGGGTGAGCATTGACAAAGTAAGGGGAACACAGGATGGGGAAGAGAATGAGATTTCTGCAGCTGCTTGCCCTGCAAGCCATGAGCCAGTAAGAAATTACTCATCACCTTGGGTACCATCCACTCTGGGTCTCTCTCAGATGGTTCAATGAGTTGCAAGAGGAGATTCTACATCTGGCTGATTCGATTATCCAATCTCCTGCTGATAATCTCTTACACGATGTCTGTCAGTTGCTGATGGCTGATAAAAGTGCCATGTGTACTGGCAGTGCTATCTGCACATACAACAATCCCAGCAGATAGTGATGTAGGTATGGCAAGAGGTGTGGAGGTGAGTGTAGCTGGCTGTGACCCAGATGTGCAGAGTATTTTTGGTAACAGTGGTGCTGCTGATCTCACCTTTGTAGGGCTAACAAGTCTTGCTTGAGGGATGCTGCAGGTCTTGATATTGTTGATGCATATAATGATAATAAAATAAATCGAGAGTCACAAAATAATAAATAAAATAAATGCATATAATAGAAAAGATAGGAATAAATGGAGGGGAGAGAGACATCCAAATACAATAACAAATGCAGCTGATGTGTACTTGTTTTATGAGTAAGTTACCCTAATACTCATGAAAGAAAAACAGACACACTGCTGCAGTTTACAATGCTGTTTATGCAGGGAGTGGGGGACCTGAACTCCTAGCCATTAAAACCTTCATTCCAATAGGCTAAAGATTAATTTGATGAGCTACTTGGACAATGTAATAGTGATTCAACTCCAAGATTCATAATGGGATGTCTGAGAGAGATATGCATATATAAAAATGAACTGCTATTCAAACATACTTTTCACTTACAAGTTATAAGGAAAAAAATGTATTGTCAAAATTGTCATGGCACCAATATCCACCCACACAAAATGCTATTCAAATATATTTCCCACATCTAATGTTGTAGTTAGTATAATGAGCCCGAAACATCATCTGAAACATTTTATGGCCGCACAGATGGTGGTGGTGAAGGGTGAACCCATAAAAATCCTGCCAATGTGGAGCAGAGCCCCAATATCCTGACCTACATCATGTATTTCATAGGTTAGTACTAAGCTAACTGCGAAAAGCAGAAACCTGATCATGCAACAAACTTCCCAAATCCACAGTTCAAAGAAATTGTTCGCAGGCAGTCAAAAGTAAAAAACTCCATCAGACTTTGTTTTTTTTTTCTTTTTTTTTTTTTTCTTTTTTTACTAAGCTAACTGCCCTTGCAAGCCATTTTAAGCCTAGCTAATTATCCCTTGTGAGACTCAAACCCTGCACCTTGTGTTTGTAAAGCAAACCCCTTAACCATTAGGCCACCCTCCCAACCCCTTCATAGGATGCAGCATGAATACACACTTATAACATTCAACAATCAGACAGCCCATTTGCCCTAAGGGCAGTGATTTATGAAAGGCGTATACTGTTTTGGCATGAATCTCAACTACTGTTAATATTTAAAGCTGTACAGACTGAAGAAGGAATACTCAGCTTGGTGCTCTGAGGTGCTCCAATCTCCTCCTGTGCAGCTGCCTTTTCTTTTCAGACTATAGAGAGATAAGAAGGGCACTGTGTAACAAATGGAGATGGGATACACTGGCAGGTTAGACATGTGCCAAACATAACTGATACTTAAGAGTGCATAAGTGATGTCTCATGTCAAACTTCATCCTCCTGTTGACCTTAGATGTTAGGATTGAGGCACCACATATCACAGTCATCTTGGCTTTTGTTTTCTATGCTAAGTGCTTCTTGTTGTATGTGTTTCTTGGCAATAGCACTGTTCCCTTATGTATGGGACTCAAGTGGTACAAGAGACAACCTGGGCTAGAGTATGCCAGGCTTCATTCTTATAAAAAGGGCCTTGATAGCCCTTCTGTAGCAGCTTCTTGCTGTAATCCTTGTGAAAGAGGCAGAGAAAGAAATGCTCTAAAAGGAGAAATAGCACTTATTCTATAGCTGTAATGTCTCACATTAATCTCTGTGAAAAATGGCAGAAAATTAGCACCCAAAGCCATTCTCACATGTCCAGTCTCCCACACAGTGATGTACATCAATGCACGTCTGATTTGGTCCACAGATGGTGGGCTAGGAAAATATGAGTCTCACATTATTATGGTTCACAATAGCTTATTAAGGTGTGAACATAGTCATAGTCCTATATGCCTGCCTATGCTAAGAAATCAGGCACTAAAGTGACTCAATTTGAGGATGGTTATATATTGAATTACAGATCTTCCTAAAGGCTTGGCCTGGACCACTCATGCAGAACTGTTGCAGAGACCCAGGAATTTGAACAATATTGTCGAGAGCTGAGCAAGCATTCTCTTCATGAGGCTGAATGCTTCAAAAACAATAATGAGCTTGGATTTTTTATTTTTCTTTATTTTATTTATTGATTTACCATTTGTTTACCGTGAAACTCTGACTGAAATGACTACCTGATCAATTCACTGCAGTTATGAGATTGTCTGCCACAGGGTCATCATCCTCATGCATGATGCCCAATAACAAGCTGAAGACCTGCACAGAAATTTAAGCGAATGAATGAAGAAATGTCAAATGTAATGTCCCATATGGAGACAGAGTTCCTGGCCTCTGTCAGTGGCACCTAAACAGAGGACCACAGTGAGGTGTTGGATATTGGAGTAGAGCTGAAATGGCCACAGAGTCAATCTACCTGAAATGGCTCAGTGCTTTTCTGATAAGACTTAAGGTCTGCAAAATCTACAAGCATTGTTGGTGGCTCGCTGCTGTATGAGGAGCATACATCTATTTTTTTTCTCTCCGAGTTGCTTAAACTGACAGAGCTGCTTTTTGTTTTACCTACTACATTTTTATTTTCTGTTTTAGAAATCTGCTTGGCCTGGTGTTTTTGTTCTGTGTGGCAGATAGACAATTAAATTTCCTAGGCTGCAAATTTCACTTTTTTCATCATTTAATTTGGTTCTTGAGTGATACTTAAATACATGGATACCATCTGTGCCTTTATCTTTTCCAATAAGACTCAAGGCCTGCAAAAACTACAAGCAATGTTGGTGACTCCCTGCTTGTCATGTTTCCCACCTATCCTCCTATTCCTTCATTTGCTTTTTAAACTTGATGATTTTAAGCTGCCCACCCTTACTGTAAATTGAGCATTATAAGCTCCTCCTTATCTACACTGCTGTTTATATCTTGAATTATTTATTTGACTTTCATTATATTTATTTTGAAAAAAAAAATGTATTTTGCCTCTCACTGTCTATTCTATTGATTTATCTGCTCTGAATTCATCGTCTAGCTAGCTGTTAGATAAAGAAGTTTATTCTTATACTCTATGAAGCTCTTTTCTTTGTTTTTACATCAAGAGGCCAGTGGATTTTCCATCTATTAGCAGTGTGTGTTAGCCTGGTCTGTATTGGTTGGGTAAACACACTAGAGATTCCTGCATGTAGTTATTTTCTTGGTTGGAGGTCTTATTAATTAACTTACCTTGGGTGGCCATGGTGGTGCAGTGGTTAGCATTGTCATGTCACAGCAAGATGTTCTCCGCTTTGATCCTCGGCTGGGGTGCCTTCTGTGCGGAGTCTGCATGTCCTCCCTATGGTCGCGTGGGTTTCCTCCAGGTGCTCCGGTTTCCTCCCACATCCCAAAGACATGCTGTAGGTGAACTGGACACTCCAAATTGGCCCTAGGTGTGAGTGTGTGCATGTATGTGCCTTCAGTGGAAGGTTGGGTGCTGGGCTGGCAACTCGACACTGTAAAACTCCACTGCCAATCATGAGCGGACAGGTGATCCGCTGTGGTGACCCCTAACCAGGAAAAACCAAAAGATGAAGAAGAAGAAGTTTTTAGCTCCTTTACAAATTCTGCACAACTGAGTGGCTTTTGGCTAAGTTCTACAAAGCAAAGTACTTTTATTCAGTAATCACACTTTTATAAGCTGTTTAAAGTACACTGCTGTTATCTTAAATCATCTATTGCCTTTCTTAAGTATAAGTTTGTTTGTGGTAGCATTTTACTCTGGACACTTCTTTTACTGTGCTTTTACATTAGGAGAACTGGGATTATTCACCAAATGGCAGCAGGTACTTATCTGGTCTAACTGACTTGGGAAGCACACAAAAGGGCTCTAAGTGTAGTCATTTTATTGGCAGAGAGATCAGTAGTGAGTTTTCTGTATTTCCAGTACTGGAATAATTTCAGCAAATTTGCAGATAGCTGCTTGATGTGCCGGCACCCTATGCAGAAACAAACATCTGGAAACATTGTTTATTTTCATTATAATATGAAAGTTTACTTATTCTGCTATGTATTTATTTATTTATTTTTGGCACCGGGGAAATTCAGTAAAGGCTATACAATAATTTTTACCATGTGTGCATTGCGTTGTGATGCATGCCTGGCTGTAAAAATTTTAGATTCAGTAAACTCCATCTATTGGCACGCACTCACGAGCACCTCATGTGCAAACATGGAAACTTTCATATCATGCAAATTAAAGCATAAGTAGCTGAATTTTAAGGTAAGCAAAAGAACATGGTGGAGTGATTTAACAACCTCTAAATCAGCCATGTAGACTCTGTGTTTATGTTGTCGGTGTATTTGAAAACTTTCCAAACACAGCCACAGAAAGGAGTCTGCACAGAAGCAAGAGCAAGTAAAAGCTCCTACATTTGCACAAAACTGACTTTAATGGGTCTACATCACATGACTGAAAACTCATTTAACTGAATTTCATTTGACTGAGACCACAATACCTAATTTTCAAAATACTGAAAACTCATTTGACTGAATCTCATTATACTGAAAGCTTACAATGCTGAATTTCAAAATACTAAATTTTAAACCATAGATATGCATACTCACAACACCAATGACTCACTCTTTTCAAAACTTAAAAATGACTTACTTACACTCTTAACAGAAACCGGACGATATAAAACCAAACTAGGTTGGGGACTATGCCCCCCACAATCCATAATGTGGGGGGGGGGCACCCCCAACTATGTATACTAACTCCAGGATCACACTACAGTAGGGAAAAAGGGCATATACCTTTTACTTACCTTACAGTACTCTACACGCTGCCACTAGTGCGTGTAATGCACAAAACATCTCCCATATTACTTTAGATGCTTCCCATAAAAATGTAAAGAGACATACCCATATTTAGAAATACTACAACACTATTTTCTACATGACTATCAGTCAGCACTTTAAGTTACAGTAATTCTTTTTATCACAAGCAAGTCAGATGTGAAGGGAAACCCATGTCATGTCTATGGCTTAAAATTCAGTATAATGAGATTCAGTCAAATGAGTTTTCAGTATTTTGAAAATTAGGTATTGTGGTCTCAGTCAAATGAAATTCAGTCAAATGAGTTTTCAGTCGTGTGATGTAGATCTGACCATAACATGTAACACCACACATATTATTACCTAAATACACACGGTGGATGCTAGAGTAACAGTAATAACAATTCCTTTTTAAGTGCCATGACATAAATACAGCTTCGCTCCCCCCACCCCCTGATGAAGAATATACTTATAAAGTAATACAGGCTGCTAAAATGTTTAAACCTCATTAAAAAGAGTTTTATACTGTAATGCAAGCATATGCAGGAAGCAGCTGATGGATTAAAGTCCCATATTAGTAAAACCTATATTCCTCTGTGCAGATTTATAGGCAAGTTAATATCCTCCCTTGTATTTACAACATTGGACTCCCATGCAGTTTCCCTGCCTACACAGTTACTAACCATGTAGTTTCAGGGGTGTCACCACAATGAAAATGCAAATGAGGTCAAAACATATTAGGATTGTTGAATCTCAAAAAAAAAACAGAGTTACCATGTAGGGATGTCCACATTGTGTAAGCACTTCCATTGTGTTTGTTTTCACTAGAAGTCAACAGTAAATGATAACATCAGTGGTTTGTTTTCAGGTTACATTTGCAGAGGTGAACATGTAGGGATGTGAAGGGTGAAAGTGCATGTAAGTAGTGCACAATTCACAAGTTCTGTGTCATCCTCATTATATGTTGTTAAAGTGTGTGGTCTCTGTCCAGTTTAATTATTTTTTTCTTTGCCATTGTTTGCATGATGTGGCACTTAGAAACAGAGGAATGAATGGCAAGTTTCTCTGTGTTTGCCATGAAAATGTTCCTGTGGCAGCACGTGCATGTGTAGGGCTGGCGTATAGATGATCCTAGGTTTGAGTACAGTGTGTGTAACAACCTTTTCTTCACTTTTTATGCTCCATCACAGAGGAAATAAATATCATCAGTTTTACCCATGCTTACCTTATTTATGCAAAGGTACTTAGAGGTGTGCGAAGGTGCCCATACTGCACTAATGAGCGTTCAGCAGGTGTGTTCATGAGATGCTAATTATGACATAAGCAGAGGAATTGCATGTTAATCCAACATGGTAGAGCTACTCAACAGTGTATAAAACATCCATGTAGCATCCATTCTGTTTTTTCCTCAATACTTCCATACCATTGGAGTAGAGATGCTACAGGCTGAAGCCAGTGCTAGTGGTGATGGTGACAATAGGCCTAGGCTGAGAAGGTGAAGAGTGTTCAGACCCAAGGTAACTTTCCAGGTGCTACATGAACTGGAGATTATAGAGAAATACAGGGTGGACAAGGACACATTACAAGAACTCTGTGAGTTCTGCCACCCCCAACTCAGAGCCAAAGCCAACCAAGAGGAACCCATACCACTGGTATGTATACCCTTAGAATATTAGCTACAGGTACTTTTCAAAGACCAGCTGGGGACATGGTGGGTCTGTCACTGACATCAGCATTCAGGATTCTCCACCAATTCCTGGATGCAATACTCATACATTTCCCTGCACTTCAGAAGACAGGGCCAGCAATATGCAACTGTTTTACCATGTGGCACACTACCCTGAAGTACTGTGTGCCATAGCTTACACTCATGTACACATTAAGGTACCACCTGGAGTGCAGAGAAGAATCTACATGAACCACAAGGGATACAACTCCAGCAAATGCCAAGCCATGTGTAATGTCCAAGGAATTATCTTGAATGTGTATGCTGGCAACCATGGCAGTTACCATGACTCCCATATCTGGCACACATTATAGCTGTACCAGATGTTTGCTAGTGGGGACATATCACTGGACCATTTACTGGGGGATGCTGGCTATGCCCTGGAACCATGGCTGATGACACCTATGAGAAGTGCGCATGCACACACACACACACACACACACACACACACACACACACACACACACACACACACACACACACACACAAACACACAAACACACAAGCACACAAACACACACATGCACACACACAAAAGAATGCCATAATGAGGCACATCCTCAAACAAGAACCATAATATAGCATGTATTTGGGCTGATGAAGTCATGGTTCTGGTGCTTAGATATATCTGGTGGAGCCCTGCAGTATAATCCATGCACATGCACACACATATTTACAGTATATGCTATGTTCCACAATTTGATACTGTGGAAACAGCTGCAGCAGGATTAGCAAGGGGAAGGGACACACATCTCCCCATCATTGTCTAAGTCACCACAACCAGTCAGAGGAGGACTCGGAGGATTAACCACCAGCTACTATCCCTGTAGGCAGATGTAGGCATGCTCAGCATGCCCTTGCTTTGTCTAAGAGACAATGCATAGCATATTCTCTGACCAGCTAGGGACCTAATACCTTTCTTCTTCTCGCATACATATAGTAAAATTGATGACAGGCAACTCACCCAACCTTTACCTCCCATGTATTAGCTGTGTACTGCTTGAATCAGAGTCAGCCCTGAACTAAAGGTGTGTCAACTACTGCATTTTCAAGGTAAGTCCTGAACCTAGAGTGTATACTTTAATAATATTATGGCAT
This sequence comes from Protopterus annectens, assembly GCF_019279795.1. NCBI lineage: Eukaryota > Metazoa > Chordata > Ceratodontiformes > Protopteridae > Protopterus > Protopterus annectens. The sequence continues at coordinate 1,441,985,689 of NC_056726.1, forward strand.
AGCCTTGAATTTCTTAACCTGGTACGGTAAGCAAGTAAATAGCGGTGGAATTGTACATAAAGTATCTTAACATGTGACACCAGAGACTTATTTTACTTATATGTGTCCATTAGTAATTAGTAGGACTCAGGCATGAAAGATTCACACAGTAATACCTCTGAAGAATACTGATGTTCACTGCATGGCCTCAGTTTAGCACCATACTTTTGTACTGATAAATCATTAAAGAGAGAAGTTAGAAAGTGGCGATACACATCGCAGTTTCTGACTTCAGACTTGTTTGTGTCATAACACTAATTGAGCTTTGTCCCCCACCCACCAAAAGAGGGGTGTACTCTTGTTCCTGCTATAACAGTAACTCAGCTATATTACCCCCAAAAGAACAGTATATGCCTGTTTGTGCCATCCAACCTGGCCTTCATTTGTTGGCAACTGCATATCATATTATTCCCAGTTGATATCCTCTCACATTTTAAGGCGAATGATATAGAATGAATGACCAAGAAACGCAGAAAGGTAAGTTGGAGCTGCATATTTGCAAGCGTAATTATGACAGGTTGTGTGATCACTAACTGCTCTATGTCCAAATCTAATAAAGAGAATTCAACAGCTGATGGTTTGATAGCAGTGTACATTCTGATGCAGTTGGCTGTGTGAAGAATGACTTCAGTTCCTTGCTGCAAGCATGTTTGTGTGGCAAAGAGGGCATCCATCCTGTTTTCTGAAGCTGTATTGGTCTGAGGGTTTAAATCCAAAAACATGCATCTGGAGCATTTCTCCCTGGGCCTCCGCTGAAAACAGGCTCCGTTGAACCTAGTCGGACTATCCCGGTCAACAAATGTTAAATAAAATAAATAAAATAAATATGTAGACTTTTGTGACGTGTACTATAATTTTGTATTGTGCTTTTACAAATTTTGCATATGTGCCCCTCAGTTTTATTATCTTTTCCTCTTTGTCTTCTTTTAATTCTACTTTTGCATTATGTGCCATGTTCCGAAAATAGTATTACCACACACAGGTTTGGCTGAGCTTATCTGCTTATCTTGTTTGTGCAAAGTGCATCATTGCAGATACAGGGGAAAAACTGGATTCCCTAGAAGCAGACAACCAAAAATAGAAAATGGATACATGCAATTACTGCCCTTAGCCATCTCAAAAAAACAGCCTGGAATACAGATAAGGCTAGCACATAGTAACATGTATATATATCACATAATAGTAACTGAAACAGTAACAATGAGGCTCACTTTAGAGCACTGCTTACCCATGTGCAAACAGATGCATCTTGCATGCGCATATACTTTGGAAATCCACTGTTCACTGCCCTATAGATCTTTATATATCATGCTTTATTATTGTTATTTATTGTACATTTCCTTTGTATGACATAAAAAACTACATGTGTAGACATTGCAAAATAAGGGCATGAGCTAACTATACATCATACATTTACAGTACATACCTGTGTCAGTCTACCCACCACCAAGCACTACAACCCTGAGGTCTTAGTAATTTTACCACACATATATCAACCACACTACAAAGTCTACTATATAATGCTGACTGCTCCCTCATGGACAAGGCTAGTTGGTATTGCTCATAACCTTGCTCTGCAAAACTCAAACATTCAGCTATGCTCAATAAGGGTACTTCTGTTGTTACACAGTTAGGCTTCTAAGTAGCCTAGTTATATTCAGCTAGTAGCCTTGCAGGATGCTATGATTTATAAGCAAGCATCCTAAGCTGTTGTTATGCACATGGCCTGCTGATGTCATCTACTATAAGTTCACCTGCAGTCCTGTCAAAATCAGATATGTTCAGTGGCGTTTGTGTTAAGCACTGTATTCTGTAGTCTATTAGATAGGTAGTGGTACTATTCTCACAGCAGTCAACTGGGAATGATGGTGTGTGTGTGTGTGTGTGTGTGTGTGTGTGTGTGTGTGTGTGTGTGTGTGTGTGTGTGTGTGTGTGTATTCTGTAGTCTGTGTATTTAGATAGGTAGTGGTACTATTCTCACAGCAGTCAACTGGGGGTGATGGTGTGTGTCTGTATGTGTGTGTGTGTGTGTGTGTGTGTGTGTGTGTGTGTGTGTGTGTGTGTGTGTGTGTGTGTGTGTGTGTGTGTGTGTGTGAGTTGTTGCTGAATATTACAGAGAGCCTTTTATAGCAGCCTGCGGGACACTGTTATCTTGCCTTCAACAAGCACTGCTGATGTCATCAGCTATATTAGTTTATTGCATATGCAGTCATCCCACCAGGTCATGGTTAGAAACTGGCTTGGAGACCAGGAAGATGTCTCCTCATCCTATACAAGACAGATCACAGTGACATTTCCTTCAGTCTATGCACTTACATCACTGCATGGTTTTTGGCAGTGTTTTAGCCTGATGAGAAAGCCCTGTGGTATGTCCAGCTGTTGTTTTTACTTACTTAAGAAAACTATTTTCTGCTGTTTTATTCTGTTAATGTATTTAATTTAGGAAAATATTGTTCTGCTTTTTACTCTGTTGCCTATGTAATATTATGAAAAAAAGACATGTTTTGCTTTGATTCTGTTTCAGTTCTGTTGGCCATACTATATATTAGATTTAGTACGACTGAATCCGGTTCTAAGGATTGATAACTAAACATCAGGACAAATGTTTTTTGGAGAAATACCCCTTGTCCTCTCGTGGCAGGAGTGTACAGTAGGACTATCTAATTGAAAGTTAGTCTTTCCGTGCTCTGTTTGAGCTTTAACAATGATTCTTTGTATTAGCTGCTTTGCTCTTGTTTGCATCCAGAGGGCTTAACTCTTTCCACTTATATATGCAGAAATGCCAATACATTTATTTTCCCTTAGAATCAGCTGTTGCTATCTAGCAGAGCAGTTCTTAAACAACTCTACACAGCTCTCAGGTGTTCAGTTAAACACCAAGCACCAATTTTACCTGTTACCTGTCAGCAACACAACTATACATCAACTTTTTGATAGACCTCCCACTGTACACACCATAGGTTAGTCCCCCTAAAATAGCACCGTACCACATACCCCCATCATTTTCTCATTGTCTATGCAGGTAGCAGGTTCAAAACTCACATTATGACCTGTCATTTTTCCTCTGTTTTTCCTGCTAACATAGTTGACGTGTTTTTTGAGGCAGTGCAGATAATGCTTCATGTACACTGACCACCATGTACTCCTGAGTTACCTAAGTACAATTTGTGAGAGTTTCGCCTACAGTAAGAATCTGGAATCACTGCTCTCTTGCATCAAGAAGAGCAACACTAAACAGATTGTCAGTAAACACATGACTCCTATTCATAATAAGCACCCAACACATAAACCATCATGTGCAGATCTACTCTCCAGAAACCTACCTACACAGCAGAGACATCCAAAACACAAACATGCTACACCTAACATTACACCCCAAGCACACAATACACATAAAAAGTAGCACCAGTATCTCACCAAATACGTGCTTAAGATAATGGTCATCTATTAAAAATGTTTTCTTTATAGTTGATTGTACAGTGAGAAATAATGACACCCCACTCACCACCTTAAACAAAGAGAGGTTTAGGGTCAGCTGTCTAGCACAAGTAGTTGTCACATGACACAGGCAATCAAGTCTGTCAACAACAAGTCCTGCTATTTATCTATCATAGTTCATGTTGGTATGAACAACTTGAGACGTACCTCTATGGAATATATGAACACAGACATAATTGTCTTCTCTGAATACATGTCCCAGGCAGGTATGTCCCTATGTTTGAGCAGCATTATACCCACGTCTAGGATGATATCACAATATAAAGAACAAATGATTTACTTAAATAATTGGCTACATTTCTTGTGTCATTTGAAGGGGATCGAGTTCCTCTCAGTGTGGGATAACATTGTGGATAGACCACACTGCTTTGCAAGAAATGGACTTCACCTGGCACCTAGAGACTTTTGTTTGCTGGCTAAGGCACTTTCCTCCACCATAACGCCTTTAATAGGCAAGGTCACAAAAACAAAACTTCCTATGTGAAAATATACACCTTCAACAAAGTAAGGGTCATGCTGCTAAACCCTAGGAGTTCACATCAGAAGCTGCACTCTTTGTAAGCACTCTTCTCACTGGAAGATGTTGATGTCTGTGCAGTCACAGTAACCCTGGTTCAAAGCTACAGTAAGTACCCTGACACTGCAAGTCTACAATACCTTCCACACATTCAGACAAAAACTTGACGTTGTGTGAACCACATGAGATAGAGTACCTTTCTTCATTGAAGATAATTACACCTACAGACTGGTTAGACAACATAAGTCTATGTTGTTAATCCAAGTTCAATTTACTGTGGTTAAGAAACCCCTTCATGTCATTACCTGTTATAGGTCCCCTTCCATAAACAAAGTCCACACAGCCTATTTATAACTAAATGGAACAATTAAAGTAGAGCAAATCAAACTAGTCAGGTGTGATTTCAACTATCCCTCCATTGCTTGTGAAAGGTATAGGAGGCCAAACTCACTTGCATAATAGTTCCTGGATTTTGCTTACTCAAATGCTATGGAACAAAGAGTGCACCACTCCATGAGGGTCTCTAATATTCTAGACCTGGTCCTCACCCATATGAATGATCAATCCATTGACACATGTGTAGGGCCTGCACTGTTTAAATAAAGTCATAAAGAAGTATTCTTTGAAGTAGCAATAGCTACAGAACTAACCAAAGGAGAAGTCAGGTTAAAAAACTTCATCTACGGTATCAACACCCTCCTAAGGGATGGTATAATCCACTTCAAAGCTCGAATTTCCACAAAGAATATTGACAGTTATAGTAAGATATGCTCTGATGCCCTGTATAAACATCTACACAAATGTATAGATACAGCCTTGCATGATAGGCTAAAAGAAAGTTCCTCAAGAAAATACAAACCTTGCTGGTGATGTCTGTCATTATTAGATTATACAGTAACTGAAAGAAGCTGCTGTCTACAAATACAAAACTGAGAATCAGAACTGGAAGACCACTCTTCTCAGCCTAAACAAGCAAATAAGACACCTTGTAAAATCCTCACAGAGCAACTATGCAAAAAATGTAGAAACCATAGCAAAGGATAACCATAAGGATTTCTTCAGCTAAGTCTGCACCCTAAAATATAGAATTCAGATGTGTGCTGTACTAATTGCAGATAGCATTGCACACACTTACCCAGTGTAAATTGCAAACCTGCTAGCAGACAAGGCTAGCCAAAATTCAACCCCCTCCCACCCCCAAGCTTAGGACAAACCATGTCTTCAGCATCACCTCAAACTTGCATCTACAACGAGAAAGTAATCACTGTTCTCTCCAAGACAAGGAACACAGCCTCTATGGGACCAGATGTCATTCTGACATGCGTTGTTAATCTTTTTAAACAGCTAGGTACTCCACTAGGCACCCTATTCAACCACAGTCTGATTACTGCCTTTGTTCCCACTGAATGGAAAAAAGCGAATGTATTCCCCCTCCACAAGGGTGGATTGGCAACATACACATGTAAGTATAGACTCGTAAGTTTAACCAGCATTATCTATAAGGCAATGGGACAAAGTGTCATGGAGCTCAGACACAAGGACATAGGCATCCTCCAACCACTAGATTTGTCCCAGTTTGTTTTTCTCAAGGGAAGGTTGTGCCTGCTAAACCTGGTGGAATTCAAAAATGTGACCAGAGACATAGACAAAGGCAAAGCCGTGCACACATCCTATCTCAACTTGGCCAAGGCCTTCAACACAATCACACATTCAGGCATTAGTGAGAAATTAACCCAGCTGAATATCAACTCCTATGTTGTCATGTGGGCTGCCAACTGGCTCACAGACTGACAACACTAATTCAAAGTGGGAGATTTCACCTTTAGCAGCAGACCTGTCACCAGTGGGGTCCCACAAGTGTCAGTGCTGTGTCCCCTCTTGCTTGCCATATACTTCTCAGAAGTCCAAACCAAAACTGAGGGTCTGTGATTTACCAAGTTTGTAGGTAACTGCAACTTAGGTGCTATCACTGAATCTCATAACAGTATCTATACTGTTCAAAAGGGGCTTACACAAACAAATGACTGTTCCTAAAGCCATGGTCTTAAATCAAATGCAAAAAATGCATCGTCATTTCCTCTGCTAGTAACAATGTTTCTGCTTATTATAAAATAACCAAAAATACCCTAATCACCAATTCTATATTGCTAAACCTGTGAACACAAGTCAACTGCAGCATGTGTCTACTCTGGTGAGGAAGACATTCCACGTCTCACATTTGATTAGGAAAGGCATTGCCTCAATAACAAAATAGATTATAAATCAGTTATACTAATCTGTCATCACACCAGTTATTGAACATCCCTTTGGTATGTACTGTACCAAACACTTGCAGCAACCTGACAGATCTCAGAGATTTCTAAATAAGAAAAACCAGGGTCTCAAACATGTCTTATATGGAGAGAATGAAGTAGCTGTCACATTACTCAGTATTATACAGACTGCTTAGAGGCAACTTATGGATACCTTACAGGGCTATCTCTGACCCAAATGTTATGAAAATGCTGCACATCCATAAATCAAATCAGACTAGAGTCACCTGATCCAGGGACCTCAGTCTAGACTGTGACATAAATAGGAAATGCTGGAGAGACAGATACATCTCTCAGAGGTTGCTACTCCTCTGGCAGAGGTTTCAAGTCCATGTCAAGCAGAGTAACTTACAATATCTCATCAACCACTCAAGTTACACACATACTGTCAGCAACATTTTATTCATCTAGCTGAGAGCATTCATATGAGGCTAAGGTATTCTGTCTGTGTTAATTAGATTTTGAGATATTTAGAAAAATGTAAAAATTATATATATATAAATTAACATCATAAAAACAACAATTAATATATATTTATTTGAACTAGACAGAGGTCAGATATTAATGCAGTCGAATTTGACATTGCGTAGGCTTTACAATGAAATCTTGTAAAGCCTTGTACATAGCATGGTTTTGGAATTATTGATGCTAATATGATCAAGCAATATTTGATGCCTAGAGACATTAGTAGGATTTAGCTGCAGATGTACCTGGAAGGATCACTCCAATGTAGTGAGTTAATTGTTTTTGCTCTTATGTTTTGGGCCACTGTTTGTGTGATGCTGGGTTTAGCATAATCAGGTTTGGCTATGCTCATCTGGATTGCATGTAGAGCAGAAGTGCACAAACTAGATGATTGGGGCACCCTGGCGGCACACAGGACCCAGATATCCAAAAATAGACTTCAAATGCATTCTATTAATGTAATCATGATTTGCAGTTATATACTTAGTTATTAATCTGTGTATTGGTTACAATTTTTGTATTAGTTACTATCTCATAACTAAGTTCACTGTGATTGCGCGATGGTAAGCGAAGCACACCACTTTCAAATGTTGCAAAATCCAAAAGTGTGTGCTCTCATTATCTGAGAGAACTGTAATTTGTGGGAAAACATCATTGTACGTTGGTCTTTCTCTGTGTTAGATATGACAGGTGTTTATAGGTTCATAGGTTCATAGGTTGGTACTAGGCTATCAGCCCTAGGGCCTCTACAAGCCTAGCCATAACAATTCCCTGGCTATTTCTTCCCACACTATTTACTTCCCTGGGCCCCTGTCTAGCAGGGCGACCGATGTGATCCCCAGAGTGAATTTCCTTTCTCCCATCCAATTGTCAAAGTTCCTTTTGAAGAGGGCCAAAGAGGCACTCTGCTTGACATGTATGGGCAATCTATTCCAGAGTCTGGGGGGTCTCTGGGTCAGGAACCTATCCCTGCAGCATGTTTTGTTTATTGTGATGACAAGGTTTAGATCCCTGGAGCATGTGGCTCTGAGGGATTGGGATTTCTTTAAGTGTAGCATGTCCAACAGCTCTGGGTTTGACATGGCCTTGTATGTTAAGAAGAGATCGCCTCTGAGTAGATGATATGCAATAGAGTATAGCTGGAGTTTTTTAAGGCGGTCAGCATAGGGCATCTGCTTTAGGCCTGTGATTCTTTTAGTGAGGTATTTCTGCGGCCTTTCCAGTTGTTGCAAATGTCTTGAGAGGTACATACCAAACGGTATCTAATGAGGGATGAGTACAGTGGGACAATGACCTCCTTTTTTCTGGATGAAAAGCCCTTAGTGATGAAGTGTGCCACATAGAAGGATTTCCTGACTGTTGTGGCAATGTGGTTATCGAAGGTGAGACCACTGTCCACCTGTGTCCCTAAGTCTTATATCACACTTTCAGCAACTAGTGTACTGCCACCTATATGGTAATTTATGGGTACATGTTTTTTCCCAAAGGGGATAACTATACATTTCTTGGCATTGAGCTTGAGCCCATGGCTCTGGCACCAAGCATCTGTTTCTGTAAGGCCATTTTGTAGAGTATCCACATCATTTGGGGATTCAAAAATGGCTCCCAGTTTGCAGTCATCTGTGAACTTTGTTAGCCAGAGTCCCTTAGTGTTGGCCTGTACTTCAGAGAAGTAGATGCCAAATAACAGCGGTCCCAGGACTGAACCCTGAGGTACTCCACTTGTCACTTGTCTGGAGCTGGATTTGGAGTCAGCTACTTTTACAGTGTGGGTTCTATCAGTAAGCCAGTTAGCAACCCATTGGGTGACGTAGGGATTAATACCCATTGTAGTAAGTTTATCTAGGATTCCATTGTGGAGGATGGTGTCAAAGGCCTTGGCAAGGTCTAGATAGGCTGTGTGGACCACCTTACCCTTGTCCATGCCTCTGGAGACTGATTCAAAGAAGTCAATCAGGTTCAGGAGACAAGATCGGCCCTTCACGAACCCAAACTGGGTGGGGCCAGTGTTTGAAGGTTCTCAATGTCTTTGTTTATACCATGATAATACGCTCCATGGCCTTGCAGATAAGGCTCGTCAGACTGATGGGACTGTAGTTTCAAGGATCCAAGGTGGATCGCCCCTTGTGGAGTGGGATAACTGTAGCTCTGCGACACTCAGTGGGCACGTAACCTGAGGTGAGGCTATGATTAAACATGACACTTAGGTGAGGTGCCAGTTCATATTGTAGTTCATGTAGTACACACCCTGGGATGTCATCTGGTCCCATGGATGCTGTATTCTTAGCTTTGGAGAGTGCGTTTTTCACTTGTGTGGCCGTTATTACCAGAATTTGGCAATCTTTCGGTATTGAGATGGGCCATTTAGGGGGTGAGAGGGGGGGTGAAGTTGGCATTGAATTGATCTGCCAGGATATTGGCAACATCCTTGGGATTAGTATATTTAATGCCAATCTGTTTTAGCTCAGAGCAGATCTGAGCATTGCCATTTAGATTCTTGACATAGTTATAGAATGCCTTGTGGTTGTCTTTGGAATGTTTGGCAATTTTATTTTCGTAACTAGCTTTGGAGGATTTTATGAGGGATCTCAGTTTCTTACTGAGGCTGGTAAGGGAGTTTTTTGCATCCTGGGATTTTCCTCTTTTCTGCAACAGTTTCTTCCTTTTGTTGTAAAGTTTGTTTATGGCAGGGGACCACCAGATTGGCTTCCATTTTTTGGATGATAGCATCTTGGTTCTATTTGGGATGGCACGATTCATGCATGAGTGGATGTGCTCGTACAGTGCCTTAGTGTAGGATTCAGCAGTTGAACTTTCAGTTCCCATCTACATGGGTGTCATGAAGTTTGCCACTTCTGACTTGAGTAGCATGAAGTTGGCTTTGGAGAAGTTTTTTATGGAGGTTTCCTTACTGGGGGGGGGGGGGGTGTGGATGTTAAGGGTGATTAGCTTATGGTCAGACCTGACTAGCAAGGGGGTGACCATATGTGTGGAGCATTGATTTCCCATGTTGGTAATGACCAGGTCTAGGATATTGGAGCCCCTGGTGGGACTATGGAGAGGTTTTGAGATTCTGTGCTCAAAGATGGGGTGCCAGGAGTCCAAAGTGTTTGTTGGACTCCTAGTGAATGAACATGGGCCCCAGCTATTGCAGAGGCACTATCATGGATTGTATTACGTGCCAGATGCATGGAATAGTTTGGCCCGGGCTACAGGTATCCCCCACACTGGTGAACAATGTAGAAATCACTACAGATACCTCAGGGTGAGAAAGAGGGATACCCTTGATCATTGGATCAAGGACTGTCAGACTGGGGGCACTCCACAGATATGTAAGTATCACTTATAGACACTACTTGTAAAAGTCAGAAGTTGCATTTTGTCAGTATTGGTACTCATCATGTTATTCTGTTCTGTTTTTCCACAGATGACACAAATAAAGCACTGAATCAGCGAACTTATGAAGCAAGATTGTCATGGATGCGAGAAGCATGTGGTATGCATGCATCAAATCAGTGCTGTTACTGTAGCATTTAAAAGTAAAGATAGCTTTTTGGTCTGTTATACAATTGTATCACATTGAGTATGCATCTGTCAACTGTAAAAAAAAGTATGCATGCATTAGTCTGTTGGGCAGAAACAGCAGTCCATTATTACAGAGTAGTCAGAGTTTCTAGTTTCAAAAACTACACTTTCCAACAATATAATACTATTAAGTTTTCATCAATATTGCAAAGTAATGTCAGACCTATAAATCAGGGGCAAGACTAGCCTGCTGTAAAGTGTAAGGAGTATAACTGGAACACGCATATGTACAATATATGCACACATCAATGATTGCTTGCTGTAATTGGTAATATACTGTGTATCTGCTATGAACTTGATAGTCTTAAGAGTGGAAAAGTTATTACTTAGGAGTTGGTTTTGTTAAAAGAAAATGTAGCAGAATAGAGACAAAGAACTGTATAACTGAATTGTGTGTCACATATGAAGTTACTAATGTTCTCCATCACCAGAACCCTCATCTTTTTTATTGTTTTTCTGTTTTTTTTGTCTCTCATAGCACAGCTGGGTAGGACTGGTGCACACAACGTGACTGTTCCCACTCCATTGGCTACTGTGCCAAGGCCCAGCACACCTGGGCTACAACCTTGCAGCACCTCCTCTGCTGTCCATGTCCTACCTGTCACCTTAGGAAGTTCTGCACCCAGTGGATGGGCCTGTGGTTCCCCATGGGAGCAGTGGCAGAGGGGGTGATTTGGTCACCTGAGTGGAATTGCCAGGTATGGTGCATAAGATTGTGCACTACACATTTGCATGCCTACACCAGGTGGAGACACTGCTTTCCATTGGTGTACTAAATAACACAATAAGACACAGATGTCAGACACTGCAGCCATTGTTGCAGTAAAGTGACAGTGAAGACAGCCCACTGGGTGAAGACTCGATTCTCACTGTCACCCAACTTGACTTCCATTGGTCCAAGATGTCCCCACCCTCACCCCAACCATGGTGTTCACCCACTTCATGTGTCCTTCTGTTGTCTTATTTGTCTTGTCTGTTTGAAATTGCTTCTGCACCTGCCCAACTTTCTACACCCAGTCATTCCTACAGCCCTTCCCGAACATTCTCCTCTCTCCAAAAAAAATGGACACCAGTTAGACAAAAAAAATATTGACCCATACACCCATACAAAGCTCTCCATTTTGCACAAGTGTCTTCATGACACACATGATTTGGTCAAATTCATTAAACAACAGATTGTGTTGTTGTCACGCCTCACTCTGGAGGTGACAGTCCTGATTCAGCCAAATTCGTGCATGTATGTTCATGTTTTATTCTTGAAGAAATGGATAGCTAAGATTCTTTTCTACATCCTTGCTTTCACTTTGTTTATCCCCATGTTCACTTCCATTTCACCATTTTCCTGTTTTCCCATTTTTTTTTCTTTAATTAATTATTGTACGATGGTGCACATTGAGCACTAATGCGCATCTATGGAAAAAATGGTTCTAAGTATTATATGGCTGGATTGGAAACCAGTACCATCTAGTCATAGTTTAGACACTCCATACCAACTATCATGAAAAAGAATTTGGATTTATAGATAAAATTTTTTAACACTGTTAACATACACCTCAATTCGAACCAATTACCATCTGAACAAAAACATACATTTGTCACTGCATTAACAGCTGATGCTACAAACTCAGTTAACTGGCATGTGTATTTTAGAGACTATATAGCAAATGGCAGAGTTAACTGCTGTTGTATACACATGCTGATTAACTGAATCTCTGGCTGCAGGAATTAATGCACTTAATACAGTGATAAGTTCCTTTTGTAGCAAATGGTTTAGCTATAGGTAATACATTAAAGTATTTTGTTAATAGCATTGCTTATTGATGCTGTATGATGTGCATCACTGCTCAACATCACACAATACTGCTGCACAAGACTAAATGAGCATCACACAATAATGCTTTATAAAACATTACAGGGAATCCCCAATGCTGCTTCATAGACATTTAACGAAGAAGATACGGCATCAGTGATATGGGGAGCACGCATGGGGAAGTACCAATGGAAATGTTTCCTAAAGTGTGTCACTTACTATTGAATGTATTAAATACATCTGCTAGCTAACTGACTGTGTGGCAGGAAGTGTTAATGCATTATTGCTGGAGGCAGATGGTACTGTGTTTGAATATGGATGGAAGTAATCATTTTACAAGTATGTATGATACTTTAAAAATGGGTCTAAATTAGAACACCGAACGTTCAAAATTTTGAGTGTTCTAATATCGACCCGCTGAAAATATCGAAGAAACAGAAAAACTAATTTTTTCCTAGGGAAGGAATTTGGTTGTCCGATTCTGTTGCTTCTGTATTTTCAGCGCTGTGGTGGAAAGTTATGGGTCTGGTTCAGGTAAGTGTGCGATTGTGTGGACGTGAGAGTTAGGGCAGGCTAGGTGAGTTAGGGTTAGGGCACGGGTCAGGTAAGTGTGCGATTGTGTGGCTGTGAGGGTTTGGGTGGGGTAGGTGAGTTAGGGTTAGGGTGCGGGTGAGGTGACTGTGCGATAGTGACAGACCTTAGGGTTAGGGTATGGGCTAAGGTAAGTGGATAGTTAGTGGTGTATGTATAGTTTAGTGTAGGGTTAGGTGTAAGAGTTTAGGTGTGTGTGTGGGTTGCTGCTTGTTTGGTGTGCTTGTGTTGTGTGTATGTGTTTTGGAACAGCAAATTTTTTTCCCTAGGAAAAAATTTGCTATTCTGAATGTTCGATGTTTTAAATTTTCGATTCATAGGGTTCGATATTAGAACACGCAAAATTTTGAATGTTCGGTGTTGTAATATATACCCTTTAAAAACATCTACTTATATTGCTGCCTTTTACTGTTGCTTTGCTTTGATGTGTACCACTCACCATTGTGCAATAATGCTTTAAAGAAAAGAAATGGGGAAGACAGGAAGATGGTGAAATGAGGAGAAAGCAGGGGGAAGGACAAAGTGAAAGCAAGGCAGGAATGGCAGGATGGATGGAAGAAAGAACCATAACTATCCATTTCTTCAAGAATAAAACATGAATTGTGAATAAATTTAGCTGAATTTGGGCTGTCACCTCCAGAGAGAGAGAACTTTGGTGGTGGTGCTGCAGTAGCATTATCGCCTCACAGTAAGACGTTGTCTTGTTCGATTCTCAGCTAGATCGTCTTCTGTGTGGAGACATGCGTGAATGGGCGTACCTTCGTTGAAGGTTGTGCGTCAGAGCCAGCAACTTGGTACGTAAAAATCTACTGCCAATCATTAGCGGACCGGAGTTCCGCTGTGGCGACCCCTAACCGGGAAAAGCCTCTGGAGGTTATCAAAGTGATGTCTGCAATGTTCACCTATTCAGGGGATATCTGTCACACTGGTTAAGGCCCTGGTCATACTATTCCAGGCTTTAGACTTATATTCTGAGTTGGAATAGTCCTGCTGTAGCAACCCGGAACTAAAATTTTAACTAGGATTCCAACAAAAATCTTCAACTCCTGGACACCAGAACACTGTGCCCAAAAGCGCACACGCGCCTCTTCAACTACAGACATGCCTTCCATAGTACAAGCTCAATGTTTAATGAGCATTTCCCACCAGCTGCATTTTATATGGTGCTATTTCCCACCTATTGCACATTTTGTGCTTACTGAGACTGTGCACAGTTTGCTTTTGCACCATTTGAAAACATTGTGCATCTCTTACCATTGCATAAACATGGTAAGCCAAGGTGCACCTGTGTGTGAGATGTGAAGCGATGCATTCCATTTACAAGCAATGCATTTCCAAGATTATTTGATATCCAACCACTTGTGTAACTCTGTTATTCAACTGGGATGGCAGAAATATGCTTGCATGAACGTAGTACAGATTATACCCACATTCATACTTTTGATAATATATGCAGATTACACAAATAAATAAATGAACAGGTAAAAAACTGGCATAATATTAGTGTTGCAACCCTCATATAACTACATGTTAGCATCAGCTACACTATGTCAGGTGTTATAAGTGAGAGTAGATATAATGTGAAGTGGAACAAGAGTAAAAAATGTATAGAATATGCAATTTTTGAACCCAGAATCATGTATACAGTAGTCCTAAATTGCCACAAGAAGGTTGAGAAACACATCTCTGTTGCAATTCATTTGCATAATCTGCAATGTCACAAGAGTAAAAGAAAAGTTGGCACACCATGTACTAGAACCAAGAACCATCTAAACCCCAGACCTAGACTGAACACCTGTTGCCACAGGATTAGCTATATGACATCCACTATATTACTATTCATTGTTAACTTGACATTGTTAGCCACAGAGCCGCATCACTTACCAGGTTTGTGCTATGCTTAGTGGTATTAAATGAATGTATCCCACATCTGTTTTTGGCTGCCTGAGTCACATCTGCTACATGGGTGGTCCAGTTGTTGAAATGAGATAAGCATAGCCAAAGCTGTTTGCACTAAGTGATGCATCATGCAAACACAGGAAGCAAAAATTAACAAAAAAAAATTTAAATTATTATAATAAAAGACAATGACATATCTATGGCAGGGTCCTAAAAACATTTAAATGAGACAGAGGTAGCTAACATCATGGCACCCATGCAAATGGAGAATAGTTGCATGATCGCCAAATCATACACAAATGCACAGTACGAACACATGCACAAATGCATGGATCTCACCATACCCAATAGAAAAAGACACTCTCCTCCAAAAAAAGAAAGCCAATCTGGTGGTCCCCTTCCATAAACAAACTCTACAACAGAAGGAGAAAACTGTTGTGGAATAAGGTGAAGTCCTAAGACTTGAAAAACTCCCTTATAAGCCTGAACAAAAAGTTGAGATCCATCATCAAATCTTCTAAAGCTAGCTATGAAAACAGAATTGCAGCAGACAGTAAAGAAAACGACAAGGCCTTCTATAGTTTTGTAAAGACTCTCCAGGGCAATACTAGGATTTACTCTGAGCTACAGCACAATGGTACCTCCTATAGCAAGCCAACAGATATTGCCAATATACTGGCCAACCAATTCAATGCCAACTTTACCCCCCCACAGGACCAATCACAATGCCAGTAGATTGCCAGGCACTCAGTATTACTGTTGCACAGGTTAAGATAGCACTGTCCAAGGCCAAGAATACAGCTTCCATGGGACCTGACAATATCTCTGGCTGTGTTCTACATGAACTACAGAGTGAAATGGCGCGTGACCTGTGTGCCCTGCTAAATCACCGCCTCACCTCAGGCTTTGTCCCTACCGAATGGCATACTGCTACAGTAATCCTTCTCCACAAAGAAGTAATGACTACAGACCCTGGGAACTATTGCCCCATTAGGCTGACGAGTCCGATAGCCAAAGCTATGTAACGCATCATCATGGACCTAATAAACAAGGATATAGAGAATCTCCAAACTCTTGATCCCACACAGTTTAGTTTTGTGAAGGGTAGATCATGCCTGCTCAACTTCGTCGACTTCTTTGAGTCAGTCACAAGATCTGTGGATGAAGGCAAAGTGGTTCATACTGCCTACCTTGATCTGTCCAAGGCCTTTGATAACATCCCCCACTCAGGAATCATAGAAAACTCACTAAGCTATGCATCAACCCCTATATCACTAGGTGGGTTGCAAACTGGCTCACAGAAAGTGAAAGTAGCTGACTTCAAGTCAGACTGCTGACCAGTCACGAGTGGAGTTCCACAGGGATCGGTCCTGAGTCGTCTCCTGTTTAGTATCTATTTCTCAGAAGTCCAGGCCAAAATGAAAGGACTCTGGCTGACAAAGTCTGCAGACAATTGCAAGTTGGGAGCCATTATTAACTCTTCAAGTGATATTGACATCCTACAGAGAGGCCTCACTGAGATCAACGACTGGTGTCAGAACCATGGCCTTAAGCTCAGTGCCAAACAATGTGTCGTCATCCCCTTGAGAAAAACCCAGTTCCCATGAATTACCACATCAATGGTAGTCCACTGAACACAGAAGGCATTATAAGACATCTGGAAACATAGGTTGACAGCAACATATCTTTTGACCACCACATTGCCACATTGCCACTGTGGTCAGAAAGTCCTTCTATGTGGCACATCTTGTTACTAAGCATTTTGCAT
Source organism: Protopterus annectens (assembly GCF_019279795.1). Lineage (NCBI taxonomy): Eukaryota > Metazoa > Chordata > Ceratodontiformes > Protopteridae > Protopterus > Protopterus annectens. The sequence goes on from NC_056726.1 coordinate 1,442,002,173, forward strand.
CCAGGAAGAAAGAGGTCATTGTCTCCCTCTACTCTTCCCTCATTAGGCCAGTCATCGAGTACAATGCCCCATTTGACATGTACTTCACTAGACACCTGCAATAAGTGGAAAGGCCACAAAAGTACCTCACAAAGAGGATCCTAGGCCTTAAACACTTGTCCTATATGGACAGATTCAAAAAACTCCAACTATTCTCTGTCTTATATCACCTTCTTAGAGGCAATCTCTGCTTGACTTACAAAGCCATGTCTGACCCAGCTCTGTTAGAAATGCTTCATTAAGAAATCCCAATCCCTCTGCACCACATGCTCTAGAGACCTCAACCTCATTACCACAATCAACAGTATGTCCTGGATGGACAGGTTCATATCTCAGACACTGCCCATGCTATGGAATAGACTTCCCATACATGTCAAACAGAACAGCTCACTGGCCCACTTCAAGAAAAATTTTGATGAGTGGATGGGAAATAGAAATTCTCACCTGGGATCACTCCAGTGCCTCTACTCAACAGATGCACCGAGAACTAAGGTTGGGTGGCACAATGCCAGGGTAATCCTATGGGTTAGGCTGGTAAAGGCTCCATGGCCATTAGCCTAGTACATACCTATGAACCTATGAATAAAACAACTGCCAAGCTCCACCTAACTACTTAATAATGGGCGATTTCAACCACCCCACTATTAACTGGGAAAACTACTCATGTACCAACTCTTTTGCTCAACGTTTTCTGGAATTCATAAATTACAATGCCTTGGATCAACTTATCCACCCCTCCACCAGGGGCAGAAATATCCTAGACCTGGTCATTACCAACATGGGCAACCAGTGTTCCACATCAGAGGTCAATTCCTCGCTGGTCAGATCTGACCACAAGCTAATCACCCTAGACATCCACACCCCCCCCCCCCCATTAGGGAAACCACCATAAAAAATTTCTCCAAAGCCAACTTCACGCTTCTTAAGACAGAAGTGGCAAACTTCATGACACCCATGCAGATGGACAATAGAGGTATGACTGCTGAATCCTACACAAATGCACTTTATAATCACTTACATGAGTGCATGGATCATGCTATCCCTAACAGAACCAAGATGCTATCCTCCAAAAAAGGAAGCCAATCTGGTGGTCCCCTGCCATAAACAAACTCTACAACAGAAGAAAGAAACTGTTGCAAAAAAGAGTAAAATCCCATGAATGGAGGAGCTCCCTGTTCAGCCTCAGTAAGAAGCTGAGATCTCTCATAAAATCCTCCAAAGCTAGTTATGAAAAGAAAATCGCCACTGATTCTAAAGACAACCACAAAGCATTCTATAGCTATGTCAAGAATCTCAATGGCAACACTCAGATCTGCTCTGAGTTTCAGCACAATGGCACCAAATATACAGAACCAACTGATATTGCCAACATTCTGGCAGATAGGTCCAGTGCTAACTTTACCCCCTCTCACCCCTAAAGGGCCCATCTGTATAGTAGAAAAATGCAAAGTTCCTGTAATCACGGCTGCACAGGTAAAAACCACACTCTCCAAAGCCAAGAACACAGCATCCACGGGACCTGACAACATTCCAGGCTGCGTTCTACACGAACTACAGAATGAACTAGCATCCCATCTAAATACCACGTTCAACCATAACCTTACCACAGGCTTTATGCCCACTGAATGAAGCACAGTAGTGATCATCCCACTCCACAAAGGGTGAGCCACCACAGACCCCAAGAACTACCGCCCCATTAGCCTGATGAGCCTGGTCTGCAAGGCTATGGAACGTATCATCATGGAACTTATAAACAATGACATCGGTAATCTCCAAACTCTGGACCCCACCCAGTTCAGGTTTGTAAAAGGCAGATCATGTTTCCTAAACCTGACAGACTTCTTTGAAGTGGTCACCAAAGCTGTAGATGAGGGGAAGGTGGTTCACACAGCCTAGCTAGATCTCGTCAAGGCTTTCAACACTATTCCCCACTCTGGAATTATTGGTAAACTCACCAAACTATGTACAAATCCAAATGTCACAAGCAGGCCTCCCAACCATCCTAAATTACTCAGTTTTTACCATGTTTTGGGGGCTCAATAATGGGGTACCACGATTCTAGAGTGGCACCCCTTCATTTCCGATTTTTTTTCATCTATTTTCCAGATTTTCGCGCTTTCAGAGCCGACATCATAAATTATGCTATGACGTTAGCTCTGTCAGCTTGTGTGCGCGCGAATACTGGAAGAGAATGGAAGAAGTTGAACGCAGTATCTGTTTTTGGTTTAGAATGGTGTGGCATCTGTATTGAAAGAGAATCTGGGAAGAACACTTAATCTGCAGAATGAGTTTTTGGGGCTAGCAGCAGAATGAGAAGCCAGGAAGAAATGGCCGGTCTGAGCAGAGCAGCAGAATGAGAAGCTGGGAAGAAATGGCCAGTTTGAGCAGGTACCTAATACAGTGAAGCAAAGTGTGTGTGTGTGTGTGTGTGTGTGTGTGTGTGTGTGTGTGTGTGTGTGTGTGTGTGTGTGTGTGTGTGTGGTTGTGTGTGGGTGTGCATGCGTGTGTGTGCATGTGCATGCGTGTGTGTGTGCGCGTGTGTGCGTGTGTGTGAATGCTTGTATGCTTATTATCTCTCTCTATAGATAGCTAGACAGATATACACATATGTAGGTATTTCATGTTGCCCGTCCAAATGACATTTTAAGTTAAGAACTACTAGATTTCACATCTTTAAAAACTGAAGTGAAAGAAGTTAGATGCAGTTCTTGATTTGCATACCTTTAGTCACTCTGGCCATTCATTGCTCAACATGTTGTTTTACATATCTCCTCAGATAAGTTGTCCTTGTTTTAAGGCTGGATTTTATAAGCTTTTATGTGTGCTGTAGTGATTCTCAACATGATGTACTACTTTCGCACATTAGTGACTTGCGATTGGAAGTATACATAGGTGATCCGGGAACAAGTTCAGTGAAAGAGGAGATGGAGTGCCCCTGTAACATTACTCTGGCCTGAGGTAAAGATGACACAAGTTCTTTCACTTAGTTGCCAGTTAATTGTGGCTGTATTATGGAATAGCTGGGCATAGAGATCTCTGTACAGACATACCATAAATCACACTTACCATAAATCAGATGGATTTAAAAAAGCACGCATACGGTTTCATCCTTACCGGCCCTTCAAAAACAGATAAAATAAGAGAAAGAACAATAGTTTTCCAAGCATGTTTTATAGGCCATGTGCAACCGCTAAATATGACATGATTGTTGGTGGGAGCTAAACTTTGTATCTGCTACATCTGTTCCTCAGAAAGCTAAGAAGAGAACAATTAAAACAATCAATGTCAGGAGAGATAAGAACAAATAAATAGTTATCGTTAGAGTCACCACTAACAATACAAATTACTAAGTACTTTGGAGGGAGGCTACTCAGTAAGTGCTGTCATTTGACAACTACTTCAGAGTTTCTTTACTGTAAAATATGTCTTGAGGTAAGCAGTTTTCCATTCAAAAACGTGTTTTCCATGCACTAAAACATATGTCATTTATATAAAAGCTGCCTAAAATCATAATTTCTTTGAGATTAATATTTGCACACTGCATGACCTTGGCAATAGTACTATAGCATGATGATTTGTTGAACACATTTTACATGTGTATGACCATGGCATGGCTTGATAAAGCTCAGAGGCCACAGGTATTTGCCCAGTGGTATTCATACATCCCTGCCACTGATTCAACTTTATTGTGCCAGTGTGAAGGTTTTTAATCCACAAAGTCCTCTAGTACAATGGTGTGAAATAGCCAGGTACTGGGACATTGCAATGGCTACAGGGGGTCTCTGGTGCTATATTTTGGTTCTGTTCTTCAGTCTGTGTTTGAAAGTTGGTATCCACGAATTGGTTGGTAGTCTGCAGTCCTTTTCTTTCGATTTTACATGGTTTCCGTTTGAAAGTTAGCTAGTATGGCTGGCAATTGGGTTGTTTTCACAGCATTTGTCGCTTGCTCTAGTGGTTTTGGTGGATTTGGATTTTTGAGGTGGAGCATTCCGGGTTGGACATGGCCTTGTATGTCAGGCACATGTCACCTCTGAGCAGACGGTATGCGACTGAATAGAGCTGGAGTTTCTTCAATCTGGCAGCATATGACAGATTTTGGAGTCCTTTATCCTTTGGTGAGGAACTTTGGGGTCTCTCCAATTGCTGCAGATGTCGGGTGAGATACATCCCGAATGGGGCATTGTACTGATCATTGGTCTGATAAGTGAAGAGTACAGGGAACAATGACCTCACTAGATCTGGATGTGAATCCTTCATGATCAGGTGGGCAATGTAGAAGGTCTTTCTAACCACTTTAGCAATGTGAGTGTCAAAGAAAGGCCACTGTCAACCTGGGTCCCCAGGTCCCTGATAACCTCTTCTGTGCTTAGTGGATTGCCACCTATATGGTAGCTTGGGGTTACCTTGTTTTTCCCAAGGGTATGACTATACATTTTTGGCTTAACTTCAGGCCATGGCTCTGGCACCAGCTATCTGTTTCCGTGAGTCCCTTCTGAAGGATATCCGTGTCCGATGCACTTTCCACTATGGCCCAGTTTGCAGTCATCTGCAAACTTTGTCAGCCAAAGTCCTCCCATGTTGGCCTGTACTTCTGAGAAGTAGATGCCAAACAATAGGGGCCAAGGACCGAGCCCTGTGGGACACCACTTGTGACCGCTTGGAGTCTGACACAGCGCCAGCAACTCTAACCCTGTGGGTTCTGTCCTTAAGCCAGTTTGCAACCCATCTTGTGACATATGGGTTTACATTTAAGCTGGTAAGTTTTTCTACAATACCCGAGTGGGTATTGTGTGCCTTTGCAAGGTCAAGGTAGGCTGTATGGACTGCCTTTCCTCATCAATGGCCTTGGTGACTTTTCAAGAAGTCACCAAGTTCAAAAGGCATGATCTTCCCTTGACAAAGCCAAACTGGGTCGGGTCCAATGTCTGCAAGTCCCCTATATCTTTGTTTATGAGCTCCATTATGATCCTCTCCATAGCTTTGCAGACTAGACTTGTTAAGCTTATGGGGTAATTACCAGGGTCCGAGAGGCCACCTTTGTGGAGTGGGACCACAGTTGCCGCGCCACTCCTTGGGCACGTATCCTGTGGTAAGGCTGAGATTAAACAGCTGCCTTATGTGGGTTTAATTCCTCATTTAGCTCGTTAGCACACAGCCGGGACACCATCCGTCCCATTGATGCTGTGTTTTTAGCTTTAGAGAGAGCAGCTTTCACCGCATTTGAGATGTCGGGAGGCTACACTCGGCTGGGATAGTTATCTCTCCTTTAGGGGAGAGGGGTGAAGTTTGCACTGAACCTGTCAGCCAGTATGTTGGCAATGTCTGTGGGTTCAGTGATTTTTGTATCATTTTGGACTAATTCTGAGCATATCTGTGAGTTCCCACCCAGGTTCCTAACATAGCTGAAAAAGGCCTTATGATTGTCCTTGAATCCATGGCAATTTTTCTCTCAAAATTGGCCTTAGTTGATTTTATGAGTGCTCGATTTTTTACTAATAATGATCAGGGGTGACTTCCTTTATGGATTTTGTTCTATCATGTAATAGCTTTCTCCTCTTATTGTAAAGTTTGTTAATGGCTGGGGTCCACCAGACTGGACGTTGCCCTTTGTGGAAAGAGTCTTGGTTTTATTTGGGATTGCCTGATCCATGCAGTCCTGGAGGTGTTCATAGAAGGCATTTGTAAGGGCTTCCAGGGTTGTGGTTTCCTGACTCAGGGGCCTTGAAGGATACCACACCAGTCTTGAGTAGTGTGAAGTTTGCTTTAGAGAAGTTCTTCACTATGGTCTTTTGTTTGGGGTGGGTGGGATGTAGGATCAGATTCACACTTGTGAGATTTTGTCCCCATGATTTTATAGTTAAGACTACTGTTCCATCTTTAAAAACCGAAGTGAAGGAAGTTAGTGAGTTCTTGATTTGCATACCTTTAGTCACTCTGGCCATTCATTGCTCAACATGTTGTTTTACATATCTCCTCAGATAAGTTGTCCTTGTTTTAAGGCTGGATTTTATAAGCTTTTATGTGTGCTGTAGTGATTCTCAACATGATGTACTACTTTCGCACATTAGTGACTTGCGATTGGAAGTATACATAGGTGATCCGGGAACAAGTTCAGTGAAAGAGGAGATGGAGTGCCCCTGTAACATTACTCTGGCCTGAGGTAAAGATGACACAAGTTCTTTCACTTAGTTGCCAGTTAATTGTGGCTGTATTATGGAATAGCTGGGCATAGAGATCTTTGTACAGACATACCATAAATCAGATGGATTTAAAAACACTTGCCTCACGGTTTCACATCCTTACGGCCCTTCAAAGTCACTTGTTGTATGTAGCCATATCTCTCTCTATAGTTAGCTAGACAGATATACACATATGTAGGTATTTCATGTTGCCCGTCCAAATGACATTTTAAGTTAAGAACTACTAGATTTCACATCTTTAAAAACTGAAGTGAAGGAAGTTAGATGCAGTTCTTGATTTGCATACCTTTAGTCACTCTGGCCATTCATTGCTCAACATGTTGTTTTACATATCTCCTCAGATAAGTTGTCCTTGTTTTAAGGCTGGATTTTATAAGCTTTTATGTGTGCTGTAGTGATTCTCAACATGATGTACTACTTTCGCACATTAGTGACTTGCGATTGGAAGTATACATAGGTGATCCGGGAACAAGTTCAGTGAAAGAGGAGATGGAGTGCCCCTGTAACATTACTCTGGCCTGAGGTAAAGATGACACAAGTTCTTTCACTTAGTTGCCAGTTAATTGTGGCTGTATTATGGAATAGCTGGGCATAGAGATCTCTGTACAGACATACCATAAATCACACTTACCATAAATCAGATGGATTTAAAAAAGCACGCATACGGTTTCATCCTTACCGGCCCTTCAAAAACAGATAAAATAAGAGAAAGAACAATAGTTTTCCAAGCATGTTTTATAGGCCATGTGCAACCGCTAAATATGACATGATTGTTGGTGGGAGCTAAACTTTGTATCTGCTACATCTGTTCCTCAGAAAGCTAAGAAGAGAACAATTAAAACAATCAATGTCAGGAGAGATAAGAACAAATAAATAGTTATCGTTAGAGTCACCACTAACAATACAAATTACTAAGTACTTTGGAGGAGGCTACTCAGTAAGTGCTGTCATTTGACAACTACTTCAGAGTTTCTTTACTGTAAAATATGTCTTGAGGTAAGCAGTTTTCCATTCAAAAACGTGTTTTCCATGCACTAAAACATATGTCATTTATATAAAAGCTGCCTAAAATCATAATTTCTTTGAGATTAATATTTGCACACTGCATGACCTTGGCAATAGTACTATAGCATGATGATTTGTTGAACACATTTTACATGTGTATGACCATGGCATGGCTTGATAAAGCTCAGAGGCCACAGGTATTTGCCCAGTGGTATTCATACATCCCTGCCACTGATTCAACTTTATTGTGCCAGTGTGAAGGTTTTTAATCCACAAAGTCCTCTAGTACAATGGTGTGAAATAGCCAGGTACTGGGACATTGCAATGGCTACAGGGGGTCTCTGGTGCTATATTTTGGTTCTGTTCTTCAGTCTGTGTTTGAAAGTTGGTATCCCACAATTCCATTGGAGTGGGTGGGGTTGTGTAAATATGTATGCACATTTTACATTTATCAGTGTACGGATTTGTGCTTATTTTTCATGGGCCTTGTCCAGATTTTTGATATTTCCAGGTTGAGAGGTATGGTCACAAGATGGGTTGTCAACTAGGTTGCTGAAAGAACTCACACTGTGAAAGTAGTAGACACCAACTCCAACTTCAGACCAGTGACAAATGGAGTACCACAGGGTTCAGTCTTGGGTCCTAGCCTGTTTGGTATCTACTTCTCTGAAGTACAGGCTAACACAGAAGGTCTTTGGCTAACAAAATTTGCAGATGACTGCAAACTAGGAGCCATAATCAAAACTCCTAACGATATGGACATCCTACAAAAGGGCCTCACTGAGACAGATGCCTGGTGTCAAAGCCATGGCCTCAAGCTCAATGCCAAAAAGTGCATTGTTATCACTTTTGGTAAAAACTCTGTACCCATGAACTTCCACATAGGCGGGAGTCTACTTAACACCAAAAGTGTGATAAGAGACCTTGGGACACAGGTGGACATTAGTCTCTCCTTTGACAATCACATCGCCACAGTAGTCAGGAAATCCTTCTATGTGGCACACCTCATCACAAAAGGTTTCTCATCCAGAAAAAAAGAGGTAATTGTTCCTCACTCCTCATCACTCATTAGACCCATTATAAGAGTACAACACCCCTTTTGGTATGTACTTCACAAGACATCTACAACAACTGGAAAGGCCACAGAAATACCTCACAAAGAGGATTACTGGCCTCAAACAGATGCCCTACACAGACCGTCTCAAAAAACTCTAGCTTTACTCCATTGCATATAGCCTACTCAGAGGTGATCACTGCCTAACATACAAGGCTATGTCAAACCCAGAGCTGTTGAACATGCTCCACTTAAAGAAATCCCAATCCCTCTGAGCTACACACTCTAGGGACCTAAACCTTGCCACCACAATAAACAGAACATGCTGGAGAGATAGATTCCTGTCCCAGAGACTTACCATACTCTAGAACAAACTACCTATCTATATCAAACAAAGCTCTTCATTAGCACTCTTCAAGAAAGTTCTTGGTGATTGGATGGGAGATAGGAAATTCACCCTGGGGATCACTTATGTGTCTCTGCTCGACAGGGGCACAGGAAAATAAATTTTCTTGGGTGGCAAAAGCCAGGGCACCTTTTTGGCTAGGGTTATATAGGCCCTTGGGCCAATAGCCTATTACTTACCTATGAACCTATAAACTTATGCTGTCACACAGTCATTGAGTACAACCAACCATTCAACCTTTCGTGGACAGCAACCTTGTAGAAATCTGCTATTCTTATTCATTTTAGAGGTCTCATGGCCAGCAATCTTACATGGAAATGCTATCTGTATTCCCAAAGAGGTTTCGTGGCCCAAAACACTGATGTGCACCACAACACCTTGTTTCATTTATAGGCACCCAGGCAGAACATCGTGTACACAGGAACACTCCATGAAAGCTCTACATGAAACCTTTTACTCTTCACTAGCACCATATCTGTAAATATCCTCCTACGGTCCAATCAGTTGTAATAATAATGGTAGGAATCATGATATTTGCATAGGAATTGTAATGAAGTTAATTCAGTATAGTAACTGGGATCTCATAATGCCAATCTATTGGCAACTTGTTACTTTGTTTTTAAATTCCCTGTTAATTGTGCAATTTTTTATTTTGTATTCTTGTGACTTCCTGCATTTATATTGTATATTTGTATTTTTGTATTCTTGTATTCATATATTTTTCTGGAGCTTTTCTCCTCAGAACTCCATTGAAAATGGGTTCTTCGAGGCCCAGCTGAACTATCCTGGCAAATAAACTGCAAATAAATAAAAAAATCAATAAATAAAAACCTACATGGAGTTTATTGAATCCCGGGGTATATATAGACTAATAGAACTTTTCTTCCTGGGCCCCTCTGAAAAGGGGACTGGTCCAGGAAAACCTTCCAGGTAAACAAATGTAAATAAAGAAAATAAATAAATACAATTCCAGCATCCACTGATTATAGTGTCTTACACACAGAGAGATGAAAAGTCATAAAATACCAGAATATGCGAGCAGAAACAAGAATAATATGTAAGCAAGATACCCAGACAGTTCCCATAGCAGTAAGAGCAATGGGTCTAATAAAAAATAATTTCCAATTTTATTTAAATATACTACCAAAGCATGCAGCCCTGTACAAATTGCAGAAGGAGGCAATTCTGAGTACATTGTTGATACTGACAGAAGCACTGTTGAAGAAATTAAACCCGGATTTAAAAACTATGACTATGGCCCAAATATCTCCACAAAATATAAAAAATATACATGCATTTTGTTATGAAGACACTAGCAGTGCCATATCCAGTGGCATTCATGGATAAATCCCTGACTGTGGCTCAGGCAACATGAAGTGAGTGACCAATGACAGCTTGACAATCTTGCAGGGCAGAATGTGGCACTGTTTTACCACTTGGGTAAAAAGCCAAAGGACTGGGAGTTATACCCATGAAACATGAACCTGTGAGCACATACCAAGGTACATATACATATAAAAAAGGGGATTCCATCTGCTGAGGCATGCTCACTTTGACTGACATCATTCAGGACAGCTCAGAGAACCACCACAAGAGAGGAGGATGCCATACCAGGGATGAGCATGTTCCTTCACAGAACCAGCAAGATGGCTCACTCCCCTTTAACCTAAATCCTACCTCTTGGATGGACTGAGTGAGCTACCGAGGCAGAAATGAATGACTTTGTAGGGCTCCTTCTTAGCCTGGGGTAAACTTGGTCTCATTCATACTAAAGGAATGGGCTGGTTGGGTGCAAGTAGAGAGGCCATTAGATGAGGTTTTATGAAGAACAGATAAAAGACACCAGATGTCTTATACTGAAACAGGACTGAGTTAATTGATTTTCAAGGTTAACAGAAGAGCACATCTTTTTTTTTTTCTATACAGCAAAGCAGTTCTTACAGAAGTTTGTCTTCTTGCTTAAAGAATCCTCCGAGTTAGACAGGTTGTGATAAGCAAGAACATTAGCAGTCACTATACCTTTATGTTGAAGCAACTTTGGTAAGACAAACAGTTCAAATTTATACATGCATTTCTAGAGTATTTATGTATTTTTTTGCTTTTGCTTACTGAGAAGTGTCCAAGTGAGTGGCAGAACTTCTTTTCAGCCAAGAACCAAGGAAAAAAGCTCCAAATATAAAAGATACAAAGTGCAACAAATAATATAAGTGTAAATATACAACTCATTAGAATGGCAATAGGTAAACTGGAATTTTATATTATCCAAACAAGAAGGTTGCAGGAAATAGGTTATTGGGAGTCATGAAGGCTAGTCTGAGCAGGGATGTTAGTGAAAGGGTCTCTCATATTCTTCTTTTAACCCAACTTATACTACCCAAGATTACCTAACAGCCCTCTAACATTCCTTACATTTGATAATCCTATAATTATGCCTTTGCTGTGTACATCAATACTGCATAAAAAAGGAATAACAGTTATAACTACTGACTATGTCATAGGGATCCTTCAACAGACTATACATGCTAATATCCTAAGGCCAGATTGTACATTATCTAGTTTATGTATATATGTTTGTTTCCGCTGTCAATGTTAAAATACTGATTTGTGTGTCACTTTACATGTATCTGTTAAAATTCTTTTTGCATATTGTTGTTTGTACTGTTTGGAGCTTTTCTCCCTAGGCCTCCACTGAAAATGGATTCTTTCTGACCCAGACAGACCATCCCAGTAAACAAATGTCAAATAAATAAATAAAATGGACTTAGTGAGAATAATTATGTAGTGACGGATGATGTTAGTGGATGTTAAGTTTGTAAAGAGTCTTGCAACACTGGGAACAGTGGTAGTGATTGACTTCATATTCTCTGTCTGACTATTACTGATCTCTGTCTGCATTTGAATTTTTTCCATCCTCCCACCCTACTGCTGTTGTATTCTTACCATTGGTGGCTTTTGAGTTGTCTTCTCCTACTACAAATCTGACTTTTGGACACTCCTCCCAGTCCCATCTCATCAGCTCATTCTACTGAGTACTTAGAGAACAGCAGGGAAAGCCCACCTTCAGTCTCTTAAACTTGAATTATCTTCTGTTTCCTCCCTTCTCATGTACATAAAAATGCACTTTATTCAGCTTCTTTTACTATATATGTGCATCTTCCTACTTTACTACTTTATTTTGCTTTTTGCTGTACATTCTAAAAGTGTTCAGTTGCATTTATTCTACTGCATTTATTACTGTTTGGTAGTAGCCCAATTAAACTGATATTCTAAGCTTCTTAGTTTTGATTTAAGCACATGTGCTTCAGACTAGTTATCTTACATAAGGAAGGTTTGTGGTCTACACTCTTGTGGCAGGAGAAAGTTGTAAATTAACTTTAACATTGGAAGCAAAACTTTCATATACAACCCAAACTAATCCTATAAAGGTTGTCAGTGACACTAGCATCATGCCTACTGCACAGGGTTAAGACCCTGCACATAAAGCTACCACTCTGCTTTGCCAGGGTTGGTCTGCACTTATCCCCTCTAGGCTTTCGGATATTGACAAAGACCTTTTCCATCCACATAGTGCCTTTTAAGCAATGCCAAACTGATAAACCTACCGACTTAACTGAATCTATGAAGGAATATCAGAAGGTGGTTCTGCTCAATGCTAGAAGTCTTAACAAGAAACTTCTCTCCCTGCTATCCTTCTTCTCCCTGAAGAATGTAAACACCTGTGTAGTAATGGAGAAATGGTTTAAAGTCACTGAGAGTACCGCAGCAAAGCAAGGTTATAACGCCTTTCACACCATGTGACCAGCTACTGCACAGGAGGGAACTAAAGGTGGAAGAGTGTCAGTCTATATTAAAATTAATCTCACATCCAGACAAGTTAAAGTGTATGACCCACTGGAACTCATACATGTGCAATGCACCATAAACAGGGTGTCATACCATATCTTTGCAACATATAGGCCCCTCTCCATGTCCCAGGAGACCTATATTACCTGTTTCAATAGACTGCAGTCACTCACTGTTCAATCCAATACGATATTCATGGGGGATCTCAAGTACCTCTCTGTAGACTGGGAATCGTACACAACTTCAAATGCACAAGACCAGCGATTCCTAAACTTTATTAATACCAACATCCTGGAGCAGCTGGTCTATCCTCCTTCAAGGGGTGCAGACAGCCTTAATCATGTACTCACGTGCATGGGGCCCAATGATCCTCACCCAATATATTATCTTTGCACATCAGATCTGACTATAAGGCAGTATTAAACCAAAACCAAACCAAAAACCTTTGGAACTATTCCAAGACTAAACTCCCTTTACTAAGCAACACCTTGGCTAAATTCCAAGCACTGTCAAACCCAGTTAATACCTGAGAATACATTGAGCTACTTACAAAATCAGTGTACATCTATATTAATAGCTGTATAGAGCGAGCTGTGCCCATTCATTTTATGAATAAGACAAACTCAAAAGACAAACCACCTGTGGAATCACAATATTAGTCAGTTATGCAATAAAAGAAAAAAAATATTGGCCAGGTATAGGTGGAACAAAGCCATACATATTAAACCCCCCCTGACCAATCTAAACAGGCCATTAAGAGGGTTAATTAATATTCAAAGGCTAAATTTGAAGAAAAAAAATAGCTTCTCAGGCAAAAGGCAACCACAAAGCTTTTTACTGCTATGCCCATAACCTCAGAGGAAATATACAACAATGTGCAGAACTTATTATAAATGACATCATCCACACTGAATCAGAGACCATTGTCGACCTTTTGGCTGACAGGTTCAGCTCAAATTTCTCACCCCCACAAACCCTAGATAGTCAAAAGGAAATACCACATAAAGAATCCTCACAACCATTACTGCAAAACAGGTCATTAATGCACTTTCCAAGGCCAAAAAACACTGCACTGATGATCCCTGATAACATGCTGGGATGTTTAATAAATAGTAGGAAACATAACCTCTCTGGTCTACTTGAATCACTTTTCAGCTGGAGACTTCAGTCAAGTTTTGTGCCCAAGGAATGGAAGATGGCCACAGTCATTCCCCTGCACAAAGGAGGTCCAACCACTGATCTTGGTGACTACAGGCCTATAAGTATCACCAGCCTCATATGTAATGGAAATAATTATCATGGATATGATAAATAAGGACATAGGTAACCTGCAAACACTAGACCCATCACAGTTCTGCTTTTTGAAATAAACATCATACCTATAAATCTGGTGGACGTTTTTGAGAGGGTCACCAAAACATTGGATGAAAGTAACACTGTGCACACAGCTTACCTCAACCTAGCCAAGGCTTTTGATACAATACCCCACTTAGGCATTATAGACAAGCTCCCTAATTTAAGTATAAACCCTTTTATCATCTACTGGATAGCCAACTGGCTCACTGATAGGACACAGGAGGTCAAAATAGGTGAAGCCACCTCAACCAAGAGACCAGTCACTAGTGGAGTCCCCCAAGGCTCTGTACTAGGCCCAGTCCTTTTCTCTGAAATGAAAGAAAATGCTGAGGGTTTTTGGATGCCTAGGTTTTCAGATGATTGCAAGCTGACAGTTATTACCATCTCCCCTGCAGATAATAGCATTCTTAAAGAAGGTCTGTCTCTGACAATGGATGCCAAAGCCATGGTCTTAAACTCAGTGCTAAGAAATGCATAATTGTACCCTTTGGGAAATCAACCATCCTGTTTAATTACCATGTTGATAATACACCCCTAAGACTCGACCCAGTGGTCAGGGATCTGGGTGCACACATAGACAGTAGCCTTACCTTCGACCACCATGTGACCATAATGATGAGGAAATCATTTTATGCTGAGAAACTTATAAGTAAGGGCATGGCATCTAGATCCAAAGAGGTCATTATTCCACTGCAATCTGCCCTTATCAGACCAGTCATAGAGTACAATGCTCCCTTTGCATGTGCCTGACCAGGCGTATGTAGCAATTAAAGTGACCTCAAAGATTCCTTACAAATAGAATACAAGGCATAACAAACCTACATTATGAAGAGCACCTTAATGCCCTTTCCCTCTACTCAGGCTCATAAAAATTCCTGAGGGGTGATGTCTGCCTGGCTTACAAGGCTTCCATGAACCCCACACATATGTATCTCTTACAAAAAGAATACAAGGCATAACAAACCTACATTATGCAGAGCACCTTAAAGCCCTTTCCCTCTACTCAGGCTCATAAAGATTCCTGAGGGGTGATGTCTGCCTGGCTTACAAGGCTTCCATGAACCCCGCACGTATGTATCTTCTACATATTCATAAGTTAAAGAGTATCAGAAATACAAGGTCTACGGACCTAAATTTTGTCTGTGACTTAAACAGAACATGCTGGAGAGATAGATCCCAGAGACCGCCCATCCTATGGAACAGACTTCCTATCCATGTGAAGCTCAGTTCGTCTATTATCCAGTTTAAGCATAACCTAGACAAGTGGATCGGGAACAGAAAATTTACAGCAGGCTTGGCACCCATGTCCCTTATGGCTAGAGGTAGCTTAGAAATGCCTGGCCCTCAATGTCCTGTTTGGATGCAGGACATCATTATTCTTTTGTGAACCCGTGGTTAGCACCCCCCCCCCCCCCCACATCATTAGCCTAGTAACAGTCTGAAATGGAGATGTGTATGGAAATGTGTAGTAGGGGAATGAAATGGATGGATTATATGTGATATTATTTAAGTGTGATAAAAGTAGTTTGAATGTAGTAAGTGTGTGGAAAAGGTAGAAAAGGCAGAATATATGTAAAGTATTTAAGAATGAAGAATGTAGAAATAACTGAGGGAGAAGATGTGTAATAGATAATTAAGATGCTTGTAGAGAGGTGGTGTCTAGTAGAAGTAGATGTAGAGGTATGTAGAGATTAGCCAGGTGAGGTATGTGAGCATGGCCAAGAGCCACTGAGATCTTGTTTTAGTCATGTCTTAAATGAACTGGACTTGCTATCTTGTTTTAAGGAGAGTTGGATGGTGTCCATAACTTAGTGACAAGAAAATACTGCATTGACTCACCAGCAGTGTTATAGGAGTTAAATAAGTGGAGTCAAGTGAGCACTGTTGAAGGTAATACTGGGTTAGATTTGTTAATGAAGAGCATTTATCTGGATGGTAAATGAGAGTAGGAGTAGCTTGCTCAACCAGCTCCCTCAGCCAGATGCACAAACTAGCTCTTGACCCCCACGGCTTTCCAAGTGAAGATCAAATATAAAAAAAAAGTCTGCAGTCCATTACCTGGGACTCCAGAAATGCAGGAGCCAGTCAGTTCACATTTCTGTGCCCTATCCAACCATACTTCCTCATATTTCAGTAAAAAAAAAAAAAAAAATTTTCATGGTAGCAAACTGCTTGTTACAGTTACTACAGTTTATACCCCGCTAGGATGTCTGCAGTGCTCAGGTTTTAGTGTGCACCCAGGTGAGTTTCTACCTTTGTCCCACCCTAGCTATGCTACTGGGTGAGAGTGCATGTGGTGTTTATTTGGATGAGAGTCAGACAGTGGGTTAATTCAGTCCAGTGTAGTGTCTTTAGGGCAGAGCAATGGTAGAACATGTAGAGCATGTTTGTAGCAGTCTAAGCTACTTAGTTATAACATTTTTCAAGCATCTTAATTTGTGTGGTTTGTAATTTGACCAGCACCGAGGCTGCATAGAAGAGTGTACATAACAGAAGCATTGTGGCAATGCTTAATGTGGCATGGTCCAATAGGAAAGGCTTGATACAATATAGGGTGCCTAATTTTTTGTGTATTTTTGTCATGAACTGTTTAATGTGGTGATCAAATTTCATAGCATTATATATGGTGACCTCTAAAAGTTTGGTGCGGGTTACAACTTCTAGTGGTGTATGGTCTGAGGAATTAATGTAAATTGGAAATGTATGATTTGCACATGTTTTAGGGATGAATATCATTAGTTTATTTTTTGGGGATTTATAAATGAAAGTAGTAGAGTCTCAACTTTATGGATGAGAGGGAGCCCTGTGTGAGCTGTTGCACTTTAATTTCTTATGTGCTTTAGTATTTGCTGAGCAGGTAAGTATGGAGTCATTGGTGCATGGGATTAATGTTGTGTGCTTTCTGGCAGGATGAATATCATTGATGAATATGTTGGATAACATATGACCTAGGCTAGACCCTTGGGGCACCCCATTTTGCCACTTCGCTGCCTGTAGTCTATGGTTGAGGAAACTGTTGAACAAGGAAAGCAGTGGATTATTTAGGCTCAGGGAAGAGGGTTTTTCCTAGTAGTTGTAGGTGGGAGATGATATTGGATGCCTTTAAGAAGTAAAGGAATATTGCAGAGACTATATTACCTGTATTTCTTTTCTGGTTAATATAGGGGGTGAGGTTAAGGATAGATCTAGACGTGCTGGTTAATACTGGGGGTGAACTTAAGGATATTTGTAGAGGTGCTGTGGTAAGGATTAAAGCTGTGTTGTGTTGGGAATAATGGTTTATTTTGGTGATGTTGGCTAGTATCTGGGAATGGCTGCATTTCTTTAGTACTTTGGATAGGGGGATGGGATAGGTATGAGTCCAAAGTTAATCAGTTTCAGAGTAGAGGCCACCTTTGTGAATATGGATGATGTATGCCTTTTTTCACAGAGTGGCTCATACCGTTCTTTGATGTTATGGTTAATTAGTATTAAAAGAGGCTATGCAAAGAAATTGACAGCAATTTTAATGTACTCTGAAGTGAGGTTATCTGGTGCAGTGCTAGTAGACTTTAGTCTGAGGAGGTGATTTCTGATGGTAGAAGCAAGAACAGGGATGACACAGAATAATGTAGGGCAGGTGATTAGTTCTGGGAGGGATGCTGGTTTGGGACAGTTAGTTTAAAGGATGTGGAGGTAATGGAGTTTCTATGAAATAGGAGTTGAATTGGGAAGCCATGGTAACAGTGCTACTTGAAGATGGAGATGAAGGATGTATTAAATTGTTTTTTGAACTCCAGAATAGTTTGAGGTTAGTCTGATTGTTGATTTGGAAGTTGTCAGAAAATGCTTTTTTGTCAGATTTTATTCTTTGTTTAGAAAATCTTCTAAAGTGCTTGTAATTATGTTGATTTGTTAGGCCATATAATATCACATAGAAGAGGCACAAACACAATTTTCCAGTAGCTAACAAAGAATCATTCACAAATGAAGAAGGTTCTAATATTTCCCAATAAAGCCCAGGCTTTTTTTGTTTTTTTACAGTCTCTAATGTGCTGCAACCAGAATTTAACCGGGATTTTGTGCTAACTCCACACCTAAATCATCATTTCTTTGCCTACTTTAACTTAATTCAGAGATCTTGCTCAGAACACCTTTTCATAAATCTTTTGCATGCATGCCTCTGGCCTACCTTACTCATATTCTCAAAGTTTCATTGTTTGTTTTTCTTATCCATTGTACCCATAATATTGTTTTCCTCTGTAATATTGTTAATTTGTCTCTATTTGTATGTATTTGTATGTCTGTTTGGGGCTTTTCCCCTCGGGTCTCCACTGAAAAAGGGTAATTCTTACCCAGCTGGACCAACCCGGTTAACAAATGCAAATAAATATAAATAAATAAATAATTGATAATCTACCCACTTTTAATTAAGAGGTCAAGCCTCCCCCTGTCAGTTCAGTGCCTGTATCTATAATACCTTTATAGAACACTATCCACTCTAGTCCCTTAAATGTCAACCCCATGCTTGAAGTTTTGTTCAATATAAAAGTTAGTAAGGCAGAACTTCTCATTCTCACTAAATTCATTGGTCTATTAGGATAGACAGATAGATAGATAGATAGATAGATAGATAGATAGATAGATAGATAGATAGATAGATAGATAGATAGATAAATAGATAGATAGATAGACAGATAGATAGATAAATAGACAGATTGATTCATAGGTTCATAAGTAAATTCTAGATAATCAGTCTGCAGACCATTTCAAGCCTAGCCAAACAAAACTTTTCAAAAGTTACATCTAGCCTGAAGGAGGGCAAAACAAGATAGACTGGGGAAGAATTTTAGGTTACCCATCCAATTATATAGGTTTACTTTGAATGACATGTAGTAGAGGTTTGTTGCAGAAATGAGTGATACATTGGGATATGATTCTAGCACATTGAAGTGACTTATTAATCTGCTTATAAAGGTGTAATTCCTTCAACTGAAAATTTGAGGTACCATTAGTTTTGTGAAAACATAGGTCAAACAGTGATACAAATCTCCATGGAGGAGTCTGTAAGCAAGTAAGTGTGGAGAAAGGACTGCCAGTCTGTCCTGATAGCTAAGATTCTTGAAGCAACTGATCCTTTTAATTATGAATCCCTAACATGTCTCCAAGAGGTTTAAATAAATGCATATCAAAAGGTGTACTACACTGAGTAATGAGTCTGATAAGATATGAGTAAACGGGAATTAAGACTTCTTTGTCAGACAACCATTTATCTACCCAACACACAGTATAAGAATTTACATTCAGATGTACAAATCTATGAATAATGTATGCAAGGGAAATAATATCAAAGGTCTTGGTTACGTCTATATTTGATGCATGTACTGCATAACCACTATCCACTGCTTCAGTTAACTTTTTCAAAAAAATTAATGAGGTTATAGAAGCAGGACCTTCCTTTGGCAAAGGATATTGGCAAGGATCTAAGATTAACTGATTTTTCAATGTCAAGGTTAATGAAGTCTGAGATAATGCACTCCATAACTTTACATATGAGGCTAGTGAGACAAATGAGTCTATAGTTACCAGGGTCCTTTGCTGGTCCAACCTCATGTAATGACATTACAATGGCTGTTTTCCAGGCTTCAGGAATGGAACCACTGGTGATGCTTAGATTACACTGATTAAGTAGGGGTTCAAATAGATTCATAAATAGATAAACACTAATAATTTAGTGTAACAAAAGATGTGACAAGAAAAAATGCAGAAATGAATAAAATGCAGACTTGATACAATGAACAGAAATCAGAACATAAAACCAGGTTCTGGTGTGGTGCTATGAGACATAGATATTACCAATGCGCCACAATGCTTCATGCCTAGTTTTCCTGATTCTACTACTCCACTCCAGGTATTTAATTCTTTTTGCATGTTGTTGTTTTGCAGAGGAATTATTCTGGATTTTCTTGACTAGGAATTAAACTGTCAAAACTTAAATCATTCCTCCCGACTTACAAATTCCAACTCTATCTTTTTCTGTGCCTTGTAGTATATCAGCACTGCCACATATCTTGGTGTCACCGGCAGTAATGCATATTTTCCCTTCAGACTGTCTGCTGTTTTAATTTCACAAGTATTGAAAAGGACTAGCCCAAGTACTGATATGTGTGGCATCCTACTGGTAATCATTCTTTCTTCTGACACATTTTCTACACTGTCCTTTGTGAATCCAGTGTTTTATAAGCGCTACCATTCAATAAATGATTCCACAGCCATCTAATGTGCTGAATGATTCTTTGTGTAGTCCATAATCACAGTCCTTGGTCAAAACTAAACAGGCCACTGCTTAATGCAGTCAGGAAAGATTTATCAAATGTCCAGTAAGTAAGTTAAGCACTGTATTTGAAAAAATACAGTTCCCACAGTCATATAAGCAAATTAAAATTGTAACTATTCATTGTAATATTTTTTACAAATGTTCATTGACTGTATATTGAGAAATGTCCCTCTACATTTTGTTACATGAATCTGTTTTCTTCTCCACAGCTTGCTTAGCTAGAATAACCTGAATCCTGAAGAAATGGAATAGGCATTTGCTGTCTGCGGTTTGTACAAAAGTCAGTACAGCAGTCAATCTGTCCCAAAACTTGAGTACATGTTATTTCATGTAATACAGGTACCATTCAATGATCAATATATTTTAGCTTTAAAAGTGTGATATATAGGCTGCTCTGATGCCATAGAGTGATAAGGCCCTGACTATCGCCCAGCTGGCCCAGGTTCAAAAAGTGGCTTAATGACTGATGAAGCAGTAAGGAAGGAATGGGAATGCCCATCCAAGGTGGGAGGGTGCTTATTGATATGCTCCCTAAGAGGAGGTGTGGTGTGGTCCAAAGAGTGGAGTCAGACATAACCAATGAGCATGGGGATGGGGAAAAGGTGAGCATAGGGCATAAACAGACACACCCCTCTGGAAAGAAGCATAGATGAGCCAAGCCCACAGGATACCCTTAGGATCCACAACTGGCCCCAGCAAACTAGAGAAAGTCGGGGGGGTAGAAAAGTAGCTGGTAGACCTGGCATGTAAATAGGGAACGTGAGGCAATGATGGTAATGATGAGGGTTTAGGGGCTGAAGTAAATAAATAAACAGAATGATAATAAACTATATATATATATATATATATATATATATAATTTTGTCGATCGCAGTTCATGCGATGGACAAAATTTTGAATCTTGCTGTCACTGAATCAAAAACTCGAAAAAAAATGTCGGAACTGACAACAGTGAATGCAATGCAGCATTCAATGTTGTCAGTTCTGACATTTCAATGCAGATCGCACTATAGTGGGGATCGGGAATTGTGCCCTTTCCCTCACTATAGTGCAATCCTGGAGTAAGTATATTTAAGCAGCAGGGGGTGTGGGGGGCACAGCCCCCCTGCAAACATGTTATTTATGTGCAACGCACAGTAATGGTATCCCTGGAAGTGTGGGGCTGTTCGAAAATGTCAAAATCGATATTTACAGTCACCACTCATTGAGTTTATTTTTGTTCGTTACTTTCAGTTTCGAGGTTTTGTTTCGACATAACCATGAATCGCTGTTGTGCGATCCAGATAAATGATAGTAAACATATATATATATATATATATATATATATATATATATATATATATATATATATTATATATACACACAGACACAAACAGACACACACACAAAACTAAGCAAATGAATAAAATATATACTTTGGGATTCAGAAATTCTTAACATAAAGTGAAAGCCATATCTTGTCAGGTTTCTGTATTATGTTAAGCCTTTCTGATTCACAGACTGCTCTACCACTATGGTTTTTCCCTTTGCCATAGACCACAGTCATTGGTCTTACTTTGAAAGTGCATGCTAATGTACCATCTCCTGGAAACAGCTAATTCTTATTAGGCATTTGTTCTCCCCATGAAATGTCCCTAAGGCTGTGGCTTCTACTCATACACCAGATAGATGGATTAATTTTCTAATATTAAGGCTGCAGTGCAACAAAATGGGGTTGCTAATATTCCAGATGTGCCATCTTTTGGCCCCTGTCTGCAAGAGGTAGTGGCAGTTGAGGTGGTTGTAAAAGATCCCATAGTACGTATTAATGAAAGAGTAGGGTAAGTTCTCCAGTGCCCTGGCCACATTTTCAGTAATCTATAGAAATACAAAGATGGGTCGCCTCTAAAACGTAATCACGGTCCTAGAGGGACTAACCTAATCAACAAATAAATAAATGTATGAATTTGTGTGGAGTGAGGTGCCTATGCTACCACAGTGTGTAGTCTGTCAAAGCAGAGCTTGATTTACAGACGTGGTAAAAAACTGTTAATGAGGTGTTTCTCTGGGCAGCTTTACAACACAACACCTCTGATTTGGAGATTCCCCTCTGTCACTATAGTTAACCAACCTATTTTGGCCAGCTAGTCCAGGACCAGGCAGAATGCATCTCTCTGATCAAAGCCATAGTCACATAAGAGGTGGTCTTCTGCGAGAAAGTTTCATAGGTGTTTACTAGGCAAACAACCACAAGGACCTTTTGATACAAGTGTAAGCATGAACCTGGCAGATGAACCATTTACAGGTTACCTGTCTGCACCAGAGACATAGGTGCCAGATCAGGGATGGATTTCCAGTTTCCCATCCAATTGTCCAAGCTGCACTTGAATTGGATTAGGGAGGAACTCTGCTTCACATGGATGGAGAGCCTGTTCCATAGATGGGGTAGTCTCTGGGATACATACCTATCTTTCCAGCAGGTCCTATTTATATTCACAGGCAAGGTTTAAGTCTTTAGAGCAGGTAATTCTGGTACTGTTTGTTTTGTGGATATGTAGGAGGTCCATCAGAGTGGGGTCTGACAATGCCCTGTATGCCAGACATAGATCTCCCTTCAAACGCCTGTAGGAGACAGAATACAGGGAAATGCTGCATTATAAAGGGGTGACCTAAACAGGTCAAATATTTGATAAACTGAAAATTTATATATTAAATAAACATCTTAGATTCATTCTAACCCCATTCAGACCTTTCAACTGTCTTTATTTTGGAGGAACATTCCTATTCTCAGGTCTGATTTACCCCTGCACTGGATATTTCTGTTTGGAGGAATTCTCCATTTTTCAAGTTTGATTTACTTCTTCACACAATTTTCGGAATCATTCTCATCACATCCCTCTCAAAGCTGTATACTACACAGAAAAAATACTATGTAAATAATATAAAAGGAGCAACAATAATTTAAAGAAAAAAAACACATATTTTATATCTTCCTTTTTCTGAACCAAAAATTAATGATCTTGTTGAAATGCCAACTGCCAACAAGTGGAAAAAAAAGATTAAAAACCCAGGAGAAGAAATAATTTCAAAGATCGCTCTTCTCCTTTAAACTTCTTTTTTAGAAGGGGGATGCAAGCACCACACTACACCCTTCCTGTGGGAAGCAATCCCTCACCCCCCAAACTTATATATACTAACTTACCATGGAGAGAAGTAAATATCTCAAGGAATGACCATCTCAGACTTATTATATGTAAGCTGGCCATTTATTTTCCATGTTTCAGGACACACTCTAGTGGGTCATGACATTTCAAATGGTTATCAGTCTTCTGTGATAGAATTTTGCAATACAGTTCATTAAAGTCTACACACTTTATACTGCCTCTTTGATAATGTGTTAAATTTTCCATCATTTTTGTCATTCTCTGTTTTTTTTTAAACATGTTTCTGAGTGTACATTCACAGTGGAGCATGAACAGTCACATGTTTACTATTCAAATTTTATGTTAATTAAAGGTTCAGATTGTTAGCTGGATGTTCCAACTTTTCAAAGGCCTTTGTTCCTATTTTCAATGCCTGCAGGTTGAGAGGCATGACCCCAATCCCAGGGAAACAGTGCATATGGGCACACTGTAATAAGCACTTGATGTAAAGTAGAACACCCTGACTGAGACCCTAAATGAAGTGGTTTCAGCATCTAAAAGAAATGCATCTACCATTTCAATGATCTCAAATGTCATATGCAGATTCATTACTCATTCCACAATAAATGAACACCATTATAAAACCACTGAGAAAACTAACTACTTGTCAAATAATGTGATGGCTTTCTACTCACTTCTCAGCTGTTTAAAGGTAAGGATGTGGCTTTCTCCCCACTAGCCTCCAGTCTAATTAGAGATGCACAAACATACAACCGTAGAAGACTTAATCACTCAAGCATAGGTCTCAACCTCCTAAGTGGCCAGCATGGAATACAAACCATGACAATGTGTGACAAACAGTCAAAATGTGGAACACCCTATTTTCGCATGGCATGAAAATGCACCATTTCATTGGGACCTGGTTGAAGTGGGCCAGAAGTATTCAGCTAGTGAATACTGTACATTTATAAAATCCAATAAGACACACATGCCATATAAAACAAAGTCAGCATAAACCATTAATAAAATATATTCACTAGCAAACAGTTATGTAACAGTTTTATTTGACCACGTCAAATAAAACAAAGTCAGCAGAAACAATTAATAAAATACTCAGTAGCAAATACTTATGTAACAGTATTCAAGTGCAGAAAACCAACAAAAGGAAGAAAAAGGCCCAGAAACAATAACAAAATCCAAATATCACAGGGTACACAGAGAATATAGCAATAACCCACGCCTGGGTGTGGGTAAATACAGCATTACCCACACCCAGAAGTGGGTTATTGCTATTATGCCATGACATTATTTAAGAAAAGAAACTATTACTTTTCTTAAATAATGGCATAGTATAATGCCTGTTTACTGCCCTTCCACAGATGTCTGGCATCCGCGGCAGTTCTGATGTACTGCGCGCCTGCGCAGTACATCAGAGCTGTGGGCAAAAGCAACGGAGAAAGCAAGATCTCCGTTGCTTTTTTTTTACTGTTTTTGCTATGTTAAATGGGTTTAACATAGCGAGACAGTTTTAAAATAAGCAACAGAGATGTCCGTTGCTTATTTTAAAACTGCCTCGCTATGTTAAACCCATTTAACATAGCGAAACAGTAAAAAAAGCAATGGAGATCTTGCTTTCTCCGTTGCTTTTTTTTAAAACCTGTCTCGCTATGTTAAATGGGTTTAGCATAGCGAGACAGCTTTAAAATAAGCAACGGAGATCTCCGTTGCTTATTTTAAAGCTGTCTCGCTATGTTAAACCCATTTAACATAGCAAGACAGTGTTTTAAGAGTAGAGTTATACTAATGGAAAAAAGTCCGGGCGACCGGACCTTTTTCCATTAGTATAACTCGATTTACAATGTGCACGCTAGCCAATCAGCGTGCACGTTTTGGGGGGGGGGTCATGGTATAATATGGAATAATCACTAGTTACTGAATACAGGCAATGTTCACCAAATAAACAAACACTATATTAATGCTTATTACAGTTCAATGTGTTTTCATCCAAATAAATAGGACTTCATTTACTTTAAAAACTCTATTTAATAATTTTGACAGTCTGACGTTGCTTGCTTGCACACATTTTAAATGTTCTTCACAGATTGATGATTTTATTAAAGAGAATGGAGTTATGTGTACCTTATTTTAGTTAATTATTAATTGGGAGGTGGGCTTTACAGAAGATGATCTTATTTAAACTGGATGAAGGGAGTGTTTTTCTGTATCTGATGAAGTCCTATGTATATTGTACACACCTTGTAAATATGCTTGTATCAGTGTTTTTTTAATCTATGTAAACATCCATTTTTGCTGTATATGTAATTTTGCATATATCTGATGTCTGTACCCTAATACCTATGTATATCATAAACACTGTCAATCTTGTGAGTTCCTTCTTGAGGACTACGTTGTACATACTTTGTATATATCCATGTCTCATAAGTGCTTTGTTTATACATGTAACTTGGAGCTTTTCTCCCCGGGCCGCCGCTGAAAATGGACATGTATCCAGTAGGACTATCCCAGTCTGCAAATGTAACATAAATAATTAAATAAATATTGGATAAATGCATTGAACTGTATTAAGCATTTATAATAAAGTATTTATTTGGTGAACATTGCTGGTATTCACTAACTAGTGATTACTCTGTATTCTCTGTGTGCCCTGTGATATTTGCATTTAGTATTCAAGTACAACTATTTAAAAAGTGCTTTTCGGCACCTGTTTTTCCAAACCCCCACATTTCCCCTAACTACATCAGTTAGTTAACTAAACCAGTCAAGGACAAGTCAGAGAAGAATCAGTGACAAAAGAATTAGTCAGGGACACTTTTAAAATATTGCTAGCATTACCTTGAGCACTGACAGAATAAGAGAATGTGAATTAAATACACACTTCCTGAAATGAAAGCTGTATACAACTTGTCATTATTTATAAAATGTAATTTATTTTATTTATTTTTATTTGCAGTTTGTTTGCCAGGATAGTCCATTGGGCCACAAGGAGCCCATTTTCAATAGAGTCCTGGGGAGAAAAGCTCCAGAAAAAAATACAAATTACAGGTTACAAATTAAGAGTGAATAGTAACTACAGTGCACACAATTGTAGTAAATGTGACAATAGAAGCAAACAGATTAGTACAATGCAAAAGCAGACATTTTTACACACAGTTGAAATTCATAAGAGTTACTCTAATTTCTAGTTTATTACATAGCTGCCAATTCCTACACTACTTAACAGTTAGGCTTATCCCTATAACTTATTAGAAATATAAACTATAGAAGGCTATCCACAGAGGTTATAACTTCTAGAGAGTAAGTAAAGTGTGGAGAAATTATGAAGGGTGGGTGCAAGAGCATTCCTATTCTAAATTTAGGTGTGAGTAAAGTAAGGTTTTGAAGGAACAGGGGCTGCTAGTGGTACGGATGAGAGGTGGGAGAGAAGTCCAGTGGTGTGCTAGAGAGAAGGACATTAGATGTTTGCCTGGAGGTCGGGCAGGTTTATGTAGTTCAATTAGATTTTGGGAACTAGATCTGAGAAGTTTATCAGGTTGATGGATTTTAAAGGTAGTGGAAAGGGAGGAACAGAGAAAGGGGCTGAAAGTAAGTTTGTGTGCTTGGACAAGTTAAATGTAGATTAGATAATTGGGCAGCTCGAGCCAGTTTAGTCGATGCAAGGTAGTGCAGTGGTGTGACGTGGATCTTAGGCCTGTAGAAAATTTTGATATTTTATTGTAGCATGAGGAAAGTTTTGTTTTGAGGAATGATTGTCGGTTAGTAACGATAGAGGCACCATATAGTTGGGCTGGGATGAGGTATGTATTAGCAAGGATGAGCCTGGTGGAGGGAGAGATATAATGATTATGGCGGTAAAGCATTCCAATTTTCTTGTGTGCTTTTTTGATATTTACTTGAAGCTGATTTTCAAACTTTAGCTGATCATCAATGAGTACTCCTAGTAGTTTAGCATTGGTAACTATTTCAAGAAGAGTATTATTTTGACTGGTAATTGAGAATGAATTTTTATCTAGGGTGGTGGTTTTGGAAGGGGTAAATATTATAAGTTTGGTTTAGTTTGTATTTAGTGCTAGACTGTTGTCTAGCACTCACTGCTCAGTGGAAGAGAAGGCCTTTTGTGTTAGTTTAGTTAAGGTGGAGATAGAGGAGGCAGAGAAGATTATTGCTGAGTCGTAGGCATATTTGATGAGGTTGGCATTTGGGATGGCTTGGTAGAAGTCATTTATGAATATATTGAAAAGAAGGAGACCTAGGGTTGAACCCTGAGGGACATCTATGGGGGGATTTGAGGAAAGGGGAAATGGCTTTTTTCCAACTGACTACTTTTTGCCTATTTGAGAGGTAACTGGTAAACCACTTGATAGAGGATTGGGATAGATTTAGTTTGGAGAGTTTAGTGAGAAAAAGGTTGTGGGAGATGGTGTCAAATGTTTTAGAGAGGTCTAGGAGGAGAGTGGACACTATATGGCTGGATCACAGGCCTTGTTAACAGTTTCTAGGAAGGAGAGCAGAGCAGTGGAGGTGCTGTGGCTGGGCCTGAATCCATGTTGTGTGGGAGTAAGAAGATGGTTGTTTATAAGATAGGGTAAAAATTGTAGATGTATACATTTTTCAAGATGTTTAGAGATGGGGGATAAGATAGTGAGAGGTCGAAAGTTAGGGATGTTATTGTTGTTGCCATCTTTATGAAGTGGAAAAGTAAAGGCTTTTTTCCAGAGCTGGGGGACATGGCATTCTGATATAGACCAATTTATTAAAGTGCAAATGGAAAGAGTGATGGCTTCTGCAGCTACTTTTAGGAAGTAGGAGGGTATTTTGTCAGGGGCATTGGAGCCAGGTTTCAGTTTTAGGAGAAGTTTTTTTTTATGGTAGATATAGGGATAGGGTTCATGGAGAAGGGTGGAGTAAGGGAGGGAGGGATATGTGTGGGTATGGGTAGAGAAGTTGAATTGTTAGTGAAGGATGATGTTAATTTGGCTATGGAGTCAATAAAGAAAGAGTTAAATTGTGTGGCTAGGTCTAAGTCAGAGGCATTTGGTTTGGGGCAGGGGTTTTCTTACCAGGGTGAAGGAGAGAAGAGATCCCATTCCAAAATATTTTTGGGGTTAGTGTTATGGTTGATTTGGAGTGTGGAGAAATAGGCTTTGCGGTCTGAGATAAGTTTTTTTTTACTTTAATGCAAAGTGTTTTGTATTTGTTAAGGGTGGTGATAGATTTATTTTTGTGGTAGCATTTCCAGGTCTTATCATGGAGCCTCATAGTGACTAAGGTATCCTTGGTAAACCAAGGGACTGGGTTGCTTTTTAAGCACTTTCTTTTCAGGGGGGCAAAGGAGTGTAGTATGGTTAGGAAAGTTGAGTTAAATATGAGACAGCATTTTCTAAGAAAAGGTTGTTTAGTGGGTTCCAGTTCATTCTTTTTAGTGTATTTGAGAATGTGCTAGAATGAAAGTTTTTTAGGCAGTGGGTGGAAGCATATGTATGAGTAAGTAGAATGGAAGAGGGAAGACGATGGGCAAAAGTGGAAAAATGGTCACCTAGTGGGTTGGGAAGAGTACCGCTATCAGAGATGTAATGGGGATGAGAAACTAGAATGCAGTCTAATGTGCTTCCAGTGCAGAAGTCCTTTGAAGGTCTAGTTGTTGAGTTAATAAGCTGAGTGAAGTATGTACCACCTTTTCTTCAAAAGTCACCAGACTGGCTCTCAGTGAATTAGTTACAAATCCTAAAATAATCAGGGACACTTAAAATATTATTGCAATTAAGATGAGACATTGACAGAACAGAGAAGGTGAATTAATATACATTTTCTAAAATAACACCTAAATGTGAAAGAATACACTTTGTATAGGCGTAGTCAAAACACATAACAAATGAACTAATGTTGACTCACTCAACTGTAAAATCATACTTACTAAGCTTAGTAAGTATGCCTTTTCATATCGTTGATGTTTACTATTTTCAGCTTCATGAATGCAGGCTTAAAGCAGTAGGAAAAGTGACCAAGTAAAAAATACCCTTCATTGTGTTGGGACAGTTACGTATGCTGGCCATAAGAACTACATTTCAGAAGTGGCTTACAATTTGGCTTCTTAAAGGAACAGCATCAAACATAGTAAGTGTACCCCAAAATAAATGACAGACTAGGTAAAAACACTACAGCTGCATCACAGATGTAGAATAATAGCCAAGTGTTTTCAATGTAATAAGTGACAATCCACTCCATTAAGTCACCAGAACTTTTCTCTTTGACTGCATTTAGGGTGAGGTTCATAACTCTCAGTTGTATAGATTTTCACAGAATATCCTGATTTTTGCTTCATATTTTGTCTGTTTCTCTTTCAGTTGTGGTTTTCTGGCAAATTGTTAATAAATCATAGAGAGTTAAAGTAAGAAAATAATGGCAGGATTGGCAGACATTTGATTTTCAAACTTCATACCCTTCAGAAAACTCATGCAAATGCAAAACCTGTTGTTCCATCAACTTTCTAAGTTCGTAAGAGCAATACTTAATAGTGTCCCTATTTTTGGGCCTTTATACCTCCATTATTTATGGCTTTGTCCTGATTTTTTGTTCTAAGAGGTTGATAGGTATAGTGAGGTGTCTTGTTTGTTCATGACGTTCTGACAACATGAGTGTACAAGCGTAGTTACCATTGCTGTTTTTTTTTTTTTTTTTATACAATTGCCATTTTCTTGAAAAAGTAAGACTGGCTCATATCATATACTGCAATGCTGATTGGCTATAACTGCAATATATTAGCCAGTCAAAAATCGCAAAGCAGAGCCATTGCTGTTCATTGCGGAACATTGGAACAATGGGCTAAATCGATCACAAATTCAGAGCGTTCCACAAAATCCAGAGCACTTGGCTAGTCAGCACTCAAGTCTTCTCCTTCAAACTAGATTTTGTTGCACAAGCCATGTCTTTCTGGTCTATGGTCTAAAACTGTTATACTCTCCTCCTCCTTTTCTTAATGATCATTCCATTTAGCACAATTTCCAATCAAAACTAAATGTGCATTGCAAGACTTGAGCAAAATGAAACTGCTACCCCTCTGGTCATATAACTTAATCTCTTCCTACCTTATATCCATAGAGATAGGCTCACGGGTTCTAACTAAGCAAATTTTCTGTGATGATTTTAAAAAGCCTAACCTAACATTCCCATGGCAGTTTTTTGACCATTGTGATTTGTGTATGAATAATGGGAGAAGGCATAACAAAGATATGCTGGGGCATTTACTTGTTTCCCCTATCCACGAGGGACATGGGTACTAAACCAGGGATAAATTTGCAGTTTCCCACCCATTTATCTGAATTACATTTGAAAAGAGCAAAAAAAGTACTTTTTTATGTGGTGTGGAAGACAGTTCCATAGAAGTGATATATATATATATATATATATATATATATATATATATATATGTAATTATCCTCGGCATGACCTATTTATGTTGTGAAAGTGAGTAAGATCCTTTGAAAGATGTTCATTCTACCACTAAACTTATGAATGGGTAACAGGTCAGAAAGGATAGGGCTTGTTGAGATTGTATATGGTATAAGTCACCTGTTAGCAGCCTGTATGATATCAGAAGGGGGACAAGACTGAGATTGCCTGCATAGTTTTTTATACTATAAGTGCTTGAGTTTTTTCTTTTTTAAGTGAGAAAGCAAACTGGACAATCATTTGGAGAGGTGCATACCAAAAGGAACATTATACTCAATGACTAACTTAATGAGAGCTGAGTAGCGATACATAGCCTGCTCAAACTCTAATTTAATTTGTGATTTCATCAATATGCCAATCCTAAGATTTACACTGCATATAATGCATGTATAGATTGCATTTTGTCAACCACTCTTTATAATGTCTTTTACGTATGTATTGTCTTTGTACTTCTGGGCCTGCTACTTTGGTATCAATTCTGTATATAATTTATTAGTCATTCTATATATAATATCATGCATATATTGTCTTTGTACTCCTGTATCAACTGTGATAGCCATTCTTTATATAATGTTTGTTTTTATTGCCTTTTATCATTCACTTTGTATTTGTTGTCATGTATGTATTGGCTTTAACCCAGGGCTGAGAATGAGATAGGTCCAATGGGATTAGTGCTCTGCCTCAGTTAAAAGTGTCAAAATAAATAAAAATAACATAGAAAGAAAGTAATGATGTTTCACAAGCAGATCTTTTCAGATACCCATTATACTTAACGCAACTCATGCTTGTCCTGAATAGAGCATGAATTTGATATTAACTGCAGCTCCCAAATAGAAAGTAAGCAGCCATCCTGCTTGCATAAAGTATTGCAGGGCATTTGGTCATTGTACATAAAAGAGTCAGGAAGAGATTGAGGAGAGAAGACTTTTGAGACAGCACAACTGATATGCCCTACCAGTCAATTGTTGTCTCTCACAAGAAACAGAACCCGGCATCGCCACAGCAGTCCCATCTTCTATATACTGCTATAGTCATAAATCAAAAAGGGCACTAGGCAGTCAAATGAAAATGCATTACAACTTATATAAACGCAATGGTCTACATTTATTCTGTAGCGCAAATGCCATGAAAACAAATATTGAAGAAATGTTAAAAGAAGATTTTAATTAGCAATTTTAGAGTTTTTTTTTCTGTATTTCCTAGCCTTCATTTTTGAATGAAAACAACAGAAAAACAAAAAAAAAATAAACAAAATGGGGTAATAGAGAATACAGACCATTCCACGCTGTTGTTTGCATATACTCTGTGCTTGAATCTGATCTTACTGTATGCAAGTTTAGAATTGTGCAAAATTATGAGAAAGAGCATAAAAGATGCAGGCCACATCTCCATAATTAATATCAAACACACACACACACACACACACACACACACACACACACACACACACACACACACACTCACACTCACACTCACACACGTATCTATACATATAAAGAAAAAAGTGTAACATTTTACCCATGGAAGCAACTCCTGGAAACAGAACTAAAAGGAAAAAAAGAGAGAAACACAGAAAGACATTAGAAGATGTTTAGCTTAAAATTTAAAATGCAGTTAATGCAAACACTTCTTACAGGCAAACATATCTGCGCAGCTATACAATACATATATACATAAGTTGTAATTCTCTCTCCCTCTTTCTCTATTTATATATATATATATATATATATATATATATATATATATATATATATATATATATATATATATATATATATATATATATATATATATATACATACATACGTGTGTGTGTGTGTGTGTGTGTGTGTGTGTATGTCAAAAGGTAGAATCACGTTTGATAGAAAGGCTTTTGTGGGTGTAAGAAAAGAGAGATTACACAAATGACTAAATGCTCATTTGAGTGAATCACATATGCTTAAATTTAATTCTATGTAGTGTAGATAAGCCAGGGATGAGCAGGCACATTAATGTTTGAATGAAAAAGTGGTGGTTGTGAAGATGTGCAAGACTGTGCTAAAGCGATTGCTGTCAATATACAGGTGGTCAAGGGTTAGAGGTAGAATACAGGTTAGGTAAAGGGATAGAGTCAGTGTTGTGCATGTTTCCTTTTTCATGTATTCTGTGTCATTTTATCTTGTGTAGTGTTACTGTTAGGGAAAGAGTTTTTAATAATGTAATGTAAAACTTGACCTCAGTTATGTCGCTGTGCTTTACTTATATGGACCTTTTTAAGTGAGAGGAAGTATTCAGTGTTTTTTGATTCATTCTTATGAATCACGCAGTGTTTTGTGATCGTCTCTTGTTTGTTCCACCACTTTTGATTCTCTCTTGAGTTTTCTACTTTTCATGATACACATATATTTGTGTGTGCTTATGTATGATTGTGTGTATGTATATCTAAGCACTTAAATATGGACACAAACAATATCTAAATTCTTTAAAATCAATAGCTACAAATATCTAAACACCAAATATTTGCAAACTTGAAGTTATACCAGAGAAGGATATATGACGTTTTCCCCACTCGTATGACCTTGGATTTGGTATATAAATATATAATTAGGAAGGGATGTGAATGATGGGTGTGGAGGGCCATTAGTTTTAGATATGGTTAGGTATAGCTGATATTCAGTATTGGATCTTCCTACTTAATAATTATTAACAGAACATCTGATTAGCTGACAGATAGCATTTGTTCTATGTGCACAATACCATTGTTATTCAACTAAATTACAATCAAGTTTTTGATTACCATTAGACATTTGCATTATCTCTCCAGTGATTTATTTTTGTCCGAAATTATATTTATTCCAGCAACCTGGATAAATAAAATGCATTCTCAGGCAAACCAAGAACTGAAAAAAGTGGTCCTGCCTCAGAAATTGATATACTGAACAACAAGTCCACAAATAAAACTGTTCTGCTTGCACCAACTTTTAGAATCATGTTCAAGTATTTTGCAACTAAATGCCATAATGAATGTTCAACATAATCAAATTTTGTATTCCAAGTACATGAAAATTAAAGATACCTGGGCAGTACCCGCAAATGGTCAGTTGTGATTAGTATGCCACTCCAGTAATCAAACAGGAAATAAAATAAGAGGGATTCCTACAAGTTTGTAAATGCATGGTCAAAACACTAAGTGGGCTTTACAAGTGTATTTCATCTGTTTTCATGTATGTTTTGTATTTTTCAAGGAGTACAGATAAAGTTTAATCCTTCTCAGTCGAAATAGAGATATTTTATCTATAGTTGAAAAGAATAAGTACCTGAACAACTGAATGTTTCTGTTGCTGTAGAAACTATACTTGCTACCATCAGAGCACTATGCCATCTGAGATAATTATATGGCAAGGATAGGAAGTCTCCCCCAATTGACTAATTAAATTCATTAATGTGTGCTTTGGCCCTCATGGTCAGGATAACCTTCTGCAGGTGGTTGGTATGTCTCCTTCCCTCACTCCCCATTTAAGCCAAATGGCTTATACTCCACATTAGGGCAGCTAATCTGGGGACACACCTGGTAAAGCAATTAACCTTCTTCATGGAGTAGCAGAGGAAATCAAGGCATTCTGACCTTACTTCATCTGCTCCTAACTGCAAAGATTTTTTGTATGTCTTATATACCTTCTTGAGGAGATAAAATATCACACTCTCCCCTTGGGAAGGTAAGCTGTCTATCAGACACTAAAACCCACTGCTGTTTTACCTTACAGTTTTCCAGGTCACTAGTTAATCTCAGAATACAAGCATCAAAGGTCAATGCCCTTCCCCTACTGATTTCAAATAGTTGATGTATTTCTAGTAATCATTTACCATTTCCATGATGTTTAAAATCCTTTCAGATCACTGGATTTCAAAACATTACTCAAATCATTTAATTGATTACAAACTTTAATACGAGT
Source organism: Protopterus annectens (assembly GCF_019279795.1). Taxonomy (NCBI): domain Eukaryota; kingdom Metazoa; phylum Chordata; order Ceratodontiformes; family Protopteridae; genus Protopterus; species Protopterus annectens. The sequence continues at coordinate 1,442,036,913 of NC_056726.1, forward strand.
GTGAACTACAGATAAAAATAAAAAATAAAAGGAGAAGGAATGTGTCAGCCTATCTGTGGTCTATTTCAGAAATAAGATGAAAAGCGGAGTCATTCAGAAAAGAAAGAGTCCTGAAAGAGTGCTCTTCAAACTATCTGTAGATATACAGAGCTGAGTATATTTTTCTGGCACTTCAGAGTTGTGTACTGGTAATTGTTGTTTGACTAATTTTATATCATTGCTCGCTGACTTCAGAGTTGTGCACTGTTATTTTTGCTTCACTGTATATTTTTTCAGATCTCTGCTGAAGGTGTTTTGCCCCCCCCCTCCCCCTATTTCTCTGTGTCTTAAGTTGGTATAACTGGTTTTACATCCTGTGTGTTATCTAACCATCTCAAGGATTACTTGCATAAAGTTAAACCCTCTTAGTAAAAAAAGTCTGCATATCATTGCTGGAGACTTCCTGTGTCCTGAAAGAGTGCTCTTCAAACTATCTGGAGATATACAGAGCTGAGTATATTTTTCTGGCACTTCAGAGTTGTGTACTGGTAATTGTTGTTTGACTAATTTTATATCATTGCTGGCTGATTTCAGAGTTGTGCACTGTTATTTTTGCGTCACTGTATAGTTTTTCAGATCTCTGCTGAAGGTGTTGGTTTCCCATACCCACGCTCTGTATTCCTGTGTTGTTTAAATTTGGAGGTTTTTGCAGTTGCCTGCCCCCACTGTAGATTTGATCTGGGACACTCCCCCCAGTCCCATCTCTTTACCTCATTCGACCTAATAGACTCCTTCTGCATTGTTTTTAGTCATTTTTAATTTAATTGCATTTTTTAAACTGTTTGGTCTAACATTGCTACATACTCAAGTGTGCTAGCTTGCACTGCATTGGAATTGTTTTGACTGCTGTTTTAGCTACTTTTCTATATATATATATATATATATATATATATATATATATATATATATATATATATATATATATATAAACACACCTTTCCTGAAACTAGTGTAGTCCAGATTCAGATTTGCTGTTTCCAGGACTGTATGTAAGCTTCTGAGCGCCCCCCCCCCAAACTTTCTGTGTTGGAGGGAAGCCTTCTGGCTTATTAGTGGGAGTGGTAAGCACTAGGTAACCTATCTACCACATAAGGAGTGGCTCTGGACCAGAAATTTTAGTTATTGGCCGTTTGGGCAGTTTTTCCATCTCTCTCAACTTTCTGATTTAAAAGCCCACATTTGCACTTGTTTCCTCCCTTTCCTGTAACTAGTGTACTCCAGATACAGATTCTTACTTTTAGCACTTGAATTTGCTTATTCGTGATCAGCACTTGTTCAGAACTTGTAAGCACTAAATAACCTACTAATAACTACAACACTCAACCTTCCTCATTACCTAGAGGAAAACAGTTTTGGTACTTACTTTCCTCACTTGCTTAGAGAAAAACAGCTCTTGTACTCACTTTCCTCACTTATCTAGAGGAAAATAGTTTTTTATTCAGGATGTCCAAGGGTCAGCTCCCAGTGTTCTCTCCTGTCAATCTGATGAATCTGGGCATCTTGGGGCAATGTAGAAATTGCCTCATGTACACAGACAACCCTCTCCTCCTACCACCCAACACTACAACCTGTGAGAGATGCACTTATCTAGCCAAACTGGAGGTAAAGCTCTCTCCAATCAAGACTGAACTTGACAGTCAAGAGGAGAAGGTAAACACTTGCACCAGACCACACTCATCACATGGTCTCACTAAATATACACCAGCAAAATCCACACATAGAAACACAAAAACATTCGTGGAGGCTCTCAATAATAATCTGCTCAAGCAACAGAGACCTCCAAAGCAGAAATGCAAGCAACCTCCACCCCCCCAACACAACCCAAATGACACATAGCCCACAGACTCAGTGTGCCACTCAACCACAGCCAATAAGACAAAACAACGTATCCAACACACTAGTCATAAGTGACTCTATAGTCAGGCACACTGATATCCCAATCACCAGGCTAAACAAGGAGAAGGCTACTGTCAGCTTCCTGTCGAGTGCCAGGATCCACCACATAACCCACGCACTCAGGTCCCTCTGCAACGAGCACAAATATGACTCTGTCATTGCCCATGTTGGTGTGAATGACCTGAGACGTACCTACCTGGACTACATGAAAAGAGACATGGAAGAGCTCTCTGATCTTGTAACCCAGGCAGGTATGACCCTAGCCCTGAGTAGCATTCTGCCATCACCCAGAATGATGCCGCAGTACAAGGACAAAATGATCGACTTCAACAATTGGCTAAGCTTCTGGTGCCATTTTAAAGGGATCCAATATCTGTCTGCCTGGGATGACATGGTCGACAGACCATGATGCTTTGCCAGGGATGGCCTGCACCTGTCACCCCTGGGATTCCAGATACTGGCTAAGGTTCTTGTCACTCCTATAGTGCCTTTTTTACGCAAGGTTCAAATGACAAATTCACCACCATAACAGGAAAAGGCAAGCAAAAACTGAGGGTGATGCTACTCAATGCTAGAAGTCTAAATCTCAAAATGCACTCACTCGAATCACTCCTTAAAATGGAGAACATCAATATCTGTGCAGTGACTGAGACCTGGTTCAAGGCTCCAGAGAGCACCCCTGCACTACCAGGCTATAACTCATACCACACTTTTCGGCCATATAACCTGGAGTGGAACACCAAAGACGGAGGTGTGTCCATATTCATTAAGGATATCCACACCTCCAGGCTAGTTGCTCAGCATAATGCAGCTGAGGTTATCCAAGTGCAACTAACTCTGGGCAAAACTGCAATTCAAATTGTAGCTTGCCACAGATCACCCACCATGCCCCAGGATTCCCACTCCTCTTTTCTTGATGTACTGGAAAATATTAGGGTTCAACCAAACACCCTAATAATGGGTGATTTCAACTACCCCACCATTAACTGGGAAAACTACTCATGTACCAACTCCTTCGCTCAACGCTTTCTGGAATTCATAAACTCTAGTGCCCTGGATCAACTTATCCATACCCCCACCAGGGGCAGCAATATCCTAGATCTAGTCATTACCAATATGAGTGACCGGTGTTCCACACCTGAAGTCAACACCTCATTGGTCCGATCCGACCATAAGCTAATTACCCTAGATATCCACATCCTGCCTCCACCCCCCCATTAAGGAAGCCATGGTAAAAAATTTTCTCCAAAGCCAACTTCATGCTTCTTAAGACAGAAGTGGTGAACTTCATGACACCCATGCAGATGGACAATACAGTTACTACTACTGAATCCTACACAATTGCACTTTATAAGCACTTACATGAGTGCATGGATTGTGCTATCCCAAACAGAACCAAGATGCTATCCTCCAAAAAAAGGAAGCCAATCTGGTGGTCCCCTGCCATAAACAAACTCTACAACAGAAGGAAGAAACTCTTGCAAAAGAGAGTAAAATCCCATGAGTGGAGGAGCTCCCTGGTCAGCCTCAGTAAGAAGCTGCGATTCCTAATAAAATCCTCCAAAGATAGTTACAAAAACAAAATCACCACTGATTCTAAAGACAACCACAAAGCATTCTATAGCTATGTCAAGAATCTCAATGGCAACACTCAGATCTGCTCTGAGTTACAGCACAATGGCACTAAATATACAGACCCAACTGATATTGCCAACATCCTGACAGATAGGTTCAGTGCTAACTCTACCCCCCCTCTCACCCCCTAAAGAGCCCATCTCTATACCGGAAGAATGCAAAGTTCCTGTAATCACAGCTGCACAGGTAAAAACCACACTCTCCAAAGCCAAGAACACAGCATCCATGGGACCAGACAACATCCCAGGCTGCATTCTACATGAACTACAGAACAAATTGGCACCCCACCTAAGTACCATGTTCAATCATAGCCTCACCTCAGGCTTTGTGCCTGCTGAATGGAGCACAGCAATGGTTATCCCACTCCACAAGGGGGGAGCCACCACGGACCCCGGGAACTACCGCCCTATTAGCCTGACGAGCCTGGTCTGCAAGGCCATGGAACGTATCATCATGGAACTTATAAACAAAGATATTGGTAATCTCCAAACTCTGGATCCCACCCAGTTCGGGTTTGTAAAAGGCATATCATGTCTCCTAAACCTGATAGACTTCTTTGAAGCAGTCACCAAAGCCGTAGACAAGGGTAAGGTGGTTCACACACCCTATCTAGATCTTGCCAAGGCTTTCGACACCATCCCCCACTCTGGATTTATAGATAAACTCAGTAAACTAGGTATAAATCCCTATGTCACAAGATGGTTTGCCAACTGGCTCACTGACAGAACCCACACTGTGAAAGTAGCAGACTCCAAATCCGACTTCAGACTAGTGACAAGTGGAGTACCACAGGGTTCAGTCCTGGGTCCTCTCCTGTTTGGTATCTACTTCTCTGAAGTACAGATTAACACAGAAGGTCTTTGGCTAACAAAGTTTGCAGATGACTGCAAACGAGGAGCCATAATCAAAACTCCTAACGATGTGGACATCCTACAAAATGGCCTCACTGAGACAGATGCCTGGTGTCAAAGCTATGGCCTCAAGCTCAATGCCAAAAAGTGCATTGTCATCCCCTTTGGTAAAAACTCTGTACCCATGAACTACAACAAAGGCGGTAGTATACTTAACACCGAAAGTGTGATAAGAGACCTTGGGACACAGGTAGACAGTAGTCTCTCCTTTGGTAATCACATCACCACAGTAGTCAGGAAATCCTTCTACGTGGCGCACCTCATCACAAAAGGTTTCTCATCCAGAAAAAAAGAGGTAATTGTTCCCCTCTACTCATCACTCATTAGACCCATTATAGAGTATAACACCCCTTTTGGTATGTACTTCACAAGACATCTACGACAACTGGAAAGGCCACAGAAATACCTCACAAAGAGGATTACCAGCCTCAAACAGATGCCCTACATAGACAGTCTCAAAAAACTCCAGCTTTACTCCATTGCATATCGCCTACTCAGAGATGATCTCTGCCTAACATACAAAGCTATGTCAAACTCAGAGCTGTTGGACATGCTCCACTTAAAGAAAACCCAATCCCTCTGAGCTACACTCTCTAGGGACCTAAACCTTGTCACCACAATAAACAGAACATGCTGGAGGGATAGATTCCTGCCTCAGAGACTTCCCATACTCTGGAACAAACTACCTATCTATATCAAACAAAGCTCCTCATTAGCACTCTTCAAGAAAAATCTTGATGATTGGATGGGAAATAGGATATTTACCCCGGGGATCACCTCTGTGGCTCTGCTCGACAGTGGCACAGGAAAATAATTTTCTTGGGTGGCAAAAGCCAGGGTACCTTTTTGGCTGGACTTGTATAGGCCCCAGGGCTGATAGCCTAGTACCACTACCTACCTATGAACCTATAAACCTATGAAAGGAAAATAGGATATGAATATGAAAGGAAAGATGGAGGTTCAGTGAGAGGAAACTTGATGTCAGACAGAAAGGACAGACTTTAAAACAAAAGGGTAAATAATTGGTAGAATAGAACATTACAGGCTGCAGTGGGCTACAGACTGAATTAATTAATACAGAATCAAGAAATGCTAAAGGAATGAGAAAGGACTTGCTGGGTAAAAAAAATGAGAAACTTTGACTCTGAAAAATGCAAACTGAGTTTGCATGCATATATATGTGTGTTTGTGTACACACACACACACACACACACACACACACACACATATATATATATATATATATATATATATATATATATATATATATATATATATATACACGTTATATTCATTAAATATTTTAAAGGAGTAGCTGGGCTGGTCACAAGACCCTTTTCAGCCACAACCCAGTTCAAATGGCAAGCATTTAACAAACAGATATCTTCAATACAATAATTTTAGTTAACACACAGATGAAACAGTACAGTATTGCAAGGTACAAAATAATAAAGTGAATCAGTACAGAATCTTCACTGTATAATTTTCAGTGTAGATCAACAACAGAAATATGTACAGTCTAAGACATTAGTCAGATAACGTGCTGTTCGACTGCAAACTTTCAAACAGAGTGAAGTAGAGTGCTGTGGAAAAATAGTGTAGCTATCACATACTTGTATTAAAACATCAGATAACATAAAGGTATCACCCTATCAATGCCAGTTATACATTATAAAACACAAATATATCACATACGTGTTGTGGGGTAGGCCAACATGGATTGTATCATAGGGCCTTGCAAAAGACTATTGGGATTATAACAATGTACTATAGTGGAATAACCTATGGATGAGGAAATCTTGCTGTATGTGTTTGTGTGTGTGTGTGTGGGGGGGGGGGGGGTGCTACAGTAATGTGCCTGAACAGCAGCAAACTATTATTGCAGGGTAACTGGTTTAGATCCACCTTAATCAATCCTGTTGAGATGCATTCACACTTCTTATAGTATTTAAGCAAACAGCAACACAATTAGCCACATATTGTAGGTGGTTAGATGTAATATCAGATCAGATAAATACAGATAAGGTTGAAGACAATATATATGTAAGAGGGAGGTCAATCTACAAAGAACCTTCTGTGCATACCTTTACTAATTCACAGCACCAAAGAGTAATGTCCAGAAACTACAAAGCCAGGAAATCCAAAGGAAGAGTTATTCAGTAATCTCTTTCTCATGCACCTCAGCTCTTATACCATTTCAGAATACACAATTACAGAAAAGCACATCACCTAATATACTACCATTAATTAACACATAGTTAAATAAAACAATTATACAATTAAATAATTTATTATATAAAAACCTTAAAATTAAAGTCAACATTAAGACCTTTAGGAAACAGTATGTCATACTTCAGTATAAAAATTGATTCTTTATACAACAATCTATTTTTCAAATTCACATCATCAAATTTCCAACCCAGATTTGTTCTAAAACAGTAGCTTGTATCCCTTCCACATCCATGTTATGATGGGTCTTAAAGTGCATTGCAAAAGGACTCATAACTCTAACCTTCTTTATGTCTCTCAGATGTTCCTGTAGTCTTACTTTAAAAGCCCTTTTACTTTCCACATTGTAAAATTGTTATAAGGACATCTCAGGGCATATATTATCCTCTCTGTATTACAGATATAGTTGCCTTGTATTATATATTTCTTTCCATTAATTTTATTGAAACCTCTCACTATACACTTACCACATGGTATATTATATTGCTTGTAATTGCATCCGTGGGAGGTGAAACCTCCCATGTACCAGCATATCCCTAATATTCCTATGTCTCTTATACGATATACCTGGTGTTTTATCTAACACATTATAAAAATCTTTGTGTTGCACTGAAAAAAAAACAATAAATTATACCAAGTCTATTACTTCCATGCTGAAAGAACTATACGTTGTCATGAAGAATATTTGCTTTGTATTTTCATTCTCAATTAAATAATCTTTATTAAAATGTGTCCAATTTTTTTTACTCCTTTTTTTCTCCTTTCTTTAATTTAATTCAGCACTTCTTAGCAAACTCTCGATATCATGTTTTTTTTTTTTTTTTGCATACCTTTCAATCTCTTAGCACAAGAAAATCTGGGGAGACAAGAGCCCTAAATCAGTGACAGATGATAATCATTTCTGTTATAAACATAGAGAGTTTCTGTAATAGCAAGTTTTGCATTGACATGCATTTTCTGAAGTATAAGAAGTCATAAACACAAACATCTGTCATTATTTAGTGACCTCAGTCTAGAATAATTTGTCATAAATCCACAATTTTAATAGATGGATCAAAAATATGAGACAAAAATCTGGATGTTCTGGGAAATTCTGGACAGTTGAGACTACCCTGCCAGTAACTACAGAACATGAAGGTTCAAGGATGTAAAAATGAGTTAAGCCTTTCAGTGGATTTTTAACTACACAATGATTGAATGGGTAAACTCCTAAGAATCAAATCAAAATTCTCAAATACTATTTAAGTATGTTAACCAAATCAAGTTGGTGCAAACAGTATGAAATTCAACAAAAAATGCCAATATCCTAGAAACCATACAGTAAACATGGGATCATTCTCCTACCCACCCTAGGACATCTGGCTAAGAGCTAACTCAATGACTAAATACACTATTTTATTAACTGTATCAGGGAATATGCTTAACACAACATCACACATATTACATTTAAAGATTATAGAATAATTTGCATATTATATTCACAAGATACTTATTAACTTCATTCAGAAATAATCCTGAGATATAGTAGAATTAGAAAATGCCAATGTTAACTGTTGAATGGATGAGACTTTCTCTCACTTTCAGTTCATTAATCTCACTGATGATGAATTCATCAGTGTTTCACATAAATCACTATCCCTGCAATATCTGTTTATATATTAGCAGCGATTCATTGTGTGTGCGTGTGTGTGTGTGTGTTTCATTTTTTTTCCATAGATCAGCAACATAGAGTTCATAGGATGCAGAGGGGAACATTTTTCCATGAAAAAATATTTTTAGTGATGCATGTTTTGAGTTACTGAGGCCTCAGCAAATTTTTTAAGCTTCAGATAGCTGAAACTCTGTGATATTAAACACATGATGATCCAGCACCTTAATGCAGTGCTTGAGATAAACTTGCAGCTCTAGCAAATGGTTCTGTCAGCAGGGTTTTATGTCTAGTTGGGGAGACCTGCCAGAGATGGGCAGATTGCGTCTTACCAGAGGATTCCCAAGATTATGTGATGTGCAGGACAAGGCATAAGAGGCAGTGAAAATGAAACACTGATATTGGGATAAGAATATGAAGTAGGGAAGTCAGCAGTGATGACCCTGTCCAGTGAAATGAGAGTGAGATTAAATGTCAGCACAATAGAATGCATTTGCCCTGGATGGAAGTGATATCACTATGGGCTTCAAGGTTAAGGGTCATGCTGCCGACACTGTGAAATAGTCTGTCCAGTATTACCTAGGGATATCATGAATTGATAAAAGAAGTATAAGCAGTCTGCCCAGCAAACCCATCAACATCAACAAATTTATTGGAATGGCAAAACATTTTTGACCTGGCTTACGGAGTAAGGTGTTTAAACTTTTTGGTATTGCCATTGAAAACTTTTCTTTATTGTTCAAAACCTACAGACATCCAGGATATATGTGGTTCCCAAATCCACAAAACAAGCAAAAGTAGGCATCCCATTGTATCTGCCTGCTCATGTCCCTGGGTAGTGAATTTCTTTGTGGGACTTTCCTGATTGGACTGGTTGCTATTCAAGGCATCAACCAAGGAGAAGTTTGCAACAAGCCTACAGACCCCTATATCATTTGGGAAGAGATTGTTGATCACAAAAGAGCATGCGGCTTGCTTCTCATTTTGTGATTAAGGCTACTGTTTTGCTTCTGGTAAAAGAAAAAGCAAAGAGACATTGAATCCAAACAATGTGAAGCTGCTATGGGTACAGCACTCACAGTGGCCAGGTATTAACCAATTATGTGAATCCCCACTATACATCATTCTTGACAAAGGTAATTCTTTTTTTTCTATAAGTACTGATTGATTAGCTACACTCTAACCTAACTTCAGAGCATCTCCTTAAATTATTTATTTATAAATCTTCAGGGTCCACTTTAGTAGTTTCCCCTCCAGTGTTTAACTCTGCCCTGTATTGAAGCAGGCACCTTGCACTGGCATTTTTCCTATAAACACAACTGAAATTTCAAATACCTAATTGTGTACAGGGCAAATAGTTTTAGTGACAAACATTATCCCCAGAATTGAGAACCTGATATTCCTGACTACTCTATTCTCACAGCAACCATCTAATCAATAAAAAGGCCTGTTGCCATGGGTATGAACTTTCCCACTATCTCTCTTGCCAACTTGCGGGAAATGGACATCCTTAGACAAAGTAGAAATTGACTCATGTTTACAGACAGCCAGCTAATTCTCAAACAAACTGATAAGGTATGTGAGAGATATACGTACACAATGTAATTGGAAGAAAAATCTCACATAAAAGCACCCCTAATGTCAGTCAGGTTGTTAGTAGTGCACATACTGCACCCATTATACACAGCATGAACCAGACCCACATATACTGAGGCAATTAATTGGAATCTTCCAAAACCCCAAAGACCTTCTAGATGAGAAAGCTCCATGTCCTGGAGCCTTTACTTATAAGCCTATAAAGCATGCCACCATGCAACCCAACATTCTATTAATTGGAGACACTATTGTGAGACTCATTGATATCTTTCTCACCAGACTGAGAAAGGAGAAAGTCATGGTCAGTGGATTAGCAGGGGACAGGATCGGCCAGATTACACATACATTTAGGTCAGTGGAACACAAGTACCAGTTTGACTCAGTCATAGTTCATGTGGGTGTAAATAACCAGAGGGATAACTCCCATGACAATATGAAGAGAGACATGATGGAGTTCTAGGATTATGTGTCCCAGGCTGTTATTAGGCTAACATTGAGCAGCATTCTACCTTCTTCAAAGATGATGCCACAACATGAAGAGAAAATTATTGCCTTTAATAATTGGTTTAGTTTCTGGTGTCATTGTAAGGGGATACAATATTTGTCAGCATTGAAAAAAAATGCTCAATAGAATAGACCATGCTATTTTGCCAGAGATGGTCTGCACCTCTCCATTATGACCTTTCAAACATTAGCTAAATCACTGTCCTCCCACATAGTGCCTTTTTTAGGCAATGCTAAATTGACAATCCTTAAACATAGCAAACCAAAACCAATAAAATCTAAGGGTTTTACTACTCAGTGCCAGTAGTCTAAACAAGAAACTCCACTCTCAAGAAGCTCTTCTCACCCTAGAGAATGCTGATGTCTGTGTAATCACTAAGACATGATTTAAAGCCACAGAGAACACCCCAGCAGTACAAGGCTATAATGCTTTCCACACATTTAGACCACCTACTGTATAGGCAAGAACTAAAGGTGGAGGTGTCTCAGCTTACATCAAAAATAATTATACCTGGTGGGGGGCGTGGCCAAGATGTCAAAGAGATAACAGCACTTTTCTGATGCTCTGCTTAACAGAAATTTCTCTGACAGGAAATTTTCTTAATATTATTTTAAAAACATCTAAGTTTTCTTTCACCTATATATTTAGATACAGTGGATTATTTTTTTCTACAAATATTTCAATTTTGGTGAATAGAAAGTGAATTACATCCTGTCAGAAATACAGCAGCTGAATATAACAGACTCTCTCAGCCATGAGTCATTCAAAAGCCTCTCTCCAGGAAACTTCCATGAAGAAAGAATTACAAACAATAATATCCAGTATTCAAGATCTTTCCATGAAAATGGACAATTTAGAAAAAATCATGGAAAACATGAAGAAAGAAAATAGAAAGCAGATTGAAGAATTCAAGGAGATAATTACAAGACACACAGACCAGATAACAGAAATTGAAGAATCTCTTAATGAAATAGATGGAAGACATCATGAAAATGATAGCCAGATTGACTTCTTACTAAAGCAAAACACCGTACTTTCAGATAAAGTGGAGGACCTAGAATCAAGGTCACGAAGAAATAATATTAGAATATATGGCATACCTGAAAAAATGGAAGGAAATAACACAATACAGTTCTTGAATGACTGGTTGCCTAAGACACCAAACCTACCTGAATCTCTCTCTTTTGGGATAGAGAGAGCTCACAGGTCATTGTCAAATATGTCTGTGTCAAAAAATCCAAATGCTTCAAGATCCATTATTGTAAAATTTTTATCATCTCAAGACAAGGACTTAATCCTGAGAACAGCGTGGGCAGGTAATCCTATACAAATTAATGGTCGAAACATAAGATTTGACAATGACTATACCTCTACTATAATAACTAAAAGAAAAGCCTGCATTCCTCTCATTAAAAATCTGAAGAAAGCTGAAATTAAAGCACAAATCATTTTTCCTGCCAGAATTAAAATACATCTATCTGAAGGAATAAAAATATTTAATAATCTTGATGACGCCTCTGAATATGTGAAAAAGAATAAGATTTTGGAAAACACTGAAGATATGGACATCTCATTACCTAGTTTAAAAAGGCAGGCAACAAATAGAAAAATGTTATTGATTGATAAAACAAGCAAGAAGCTTAAGGGTAAATAATACAAATGAAGCTCTTCCACAATCCCTTCAAATCCCAAAAGTTTTGTGCTACAAATCACCTACATTGGGGAAAAACATATATGTTAAGGTAAAAAATCATTTAATATTTATTAAGTATGCTTATTTATTTATTTATTTTTAAATTTATTTGCTGTTTAAAAGCCTTTAATACAAATACGCTAGAATGTTAAACATAGATGTTAAAATTCTAAATCTTCCCTTGACAGAGTGTATTATTAGTTGACAACTACATAGGGGCAATGTAGCAAAACCATAGAAATATTGGTTAAAACAAGAACCCCCTTAATACCAGATACTGTATGTGTATTAGATTATGATGATATAGATCACTCTGATAAGTGAAATGAAGGCTCCCCATCTCAGTGCAATTAAATGAAAGTGTAGCCCCTTTTTGCATCAGCGGGCTTTCTCTCCTGTTAAATGTCATGTTATGCTTGGGTCCTTTTAGAGCTAACGGATATAACTTAATGTGACTTGTACTAAATAGTTTAAAAGGTATTGGAAATTGTTCTTTATCATAATAAGAGAAGATTGTTTTCTTTCTAAGAATCCGTCATGACATGTAAAAATGCATTCTCATACACTTGAGAGGTTTGTGTCTTTACTAAATGTGGTTTGTGGGTCCCTCTGCTGACAGAGAGGGAAAAGGAGATGTATTTTCTGATGAAAGCTGGTGGAGTGTGTGTTGCAGGGACAGGAGGGTTTGTGTGCTTGATATCAGATACATTGGCCAGTAAAATTGATAGTTACAGAGAATTTTATATTTATATAAAATGGGGCAAAGTTGTTTTTTTCTTTTTTTTTGTACTTCATATACATGCTTTTTGAGTAACATATTCTGTTTTTTTTTCTCTCACAAAATGCACATCACGAGTATCTCGTGAACAGTTATCATAGCTTGCTGCAGATTCCCTAGTGCGAGCTTTTAACTGCCAAAATTCAAATGTTAAAGGAGAAGGAAGGGAAAAAAAAGGAAAAAGAAGGCTTTTGCCTTGAGACTTCTTGGTCAGATCTTTGTAATACAAGAGACTTTTGCATGTACTCTCTCGAAGTTTCTTTTGTCATATGAACTTTGGTTACGTATTCACGTTACCAGAAATCTTCACCTGAAAAAAGGAAAAAAAAAGAAAACGGAACAATTGAATGCTTTATCACATACCAAGAGAGACAAAGAAATATATATAAAAAACATAGACATATATAAAGGTCCTTTTTACTAAACTAATGTCGATGCCTATATTGTTCCCTTCATAATAAGTTTTTTGATGACGTGTTTTACAAAGTAGTTTACACTTGATCATTAGTTGGCAGCTGTAGCTAACAGATACAGTGAAAACATGGACTAGGTCATCTGATCCTTTTTGGTTAGCAGAGCAGAAAGTGGCATATGCAATGGTTATAAAGTCACTAAAATACATTATCTATTGGGGGTTAATGTGTTCTTATTATTTTTAAAGTAGATTTTGGGGCAGCTATGTATTTTCTGTGCTTTCATCTTGATATCTTCGTCCCCAATCTTATTGATTATATGAGTTGTTGGTTGATGGCAATACTGCTGGAATGGGGAAGCCAAAGCTGCAGACAGACCATTACAATACATACAAATTCTGTTATAAAAGGGTGAAATAATATACTGAGGCAGGAAAAATTTTGGTTCCAAAGAAAAAGAGACAGTTCTGCTTAGAGAATGATCTTAGTTGTTACTGAAGTGATGCTTTTGCCTCACTAGTCAGTGATAGTAGTAGAAGACTGTTAGGGGGCAGTGCAAAGTGGGGATGGTTACTCTTGGCTTATAGTTACTACTTTCATCAGGACATGAGGACAGTTGTTATTTCCAAAGGTAGCCTTTACTTTTTAACTGCTTTTCTAATTAATAGTTTACATCATGTTGGATTTATAGTGAATGGTGAAATTGTCATCTACTTAATCCACCTCCAGCTACATAAGTGCATACTACAATCTGACATTTTCACTAATATTCATAAAATATTGAATGTTTTACTGTCTGTAGACTACATTTTATAGCAAAAGATATATTGCATGTTAACCACTGCCACTCTAACTGAAAAAATATTGGTAAAATGTGTTAATGTATTTTGTTAAAAAGGACAACTTAAGGGAACACATTATTACCATAACATCTAAAACTGAAGTGTCCTTGAAGGTTAAAAGCTGTGACTTCATTATATGATATTTTTATCAAAATCAAGCTATACTACATAGTTTCTTTAGACTCACATCTTTGGAAAGAAAAGTTAATGTTTTTGATGATTACACAGATCTATATACCTGCATAGATATTTGTGCAACTTAAATATTATCTTCTCATGTAAAAAATTCTCATTAGTACATCTTTATTTTAAATATCTTTAATACCTTAAGAAATTATTTAAGGTTAATCAGATATTTTTTTTTTTTTTTTGTTAGGGGAAGGAAAAACTGGTGATTTTATATCTTATATAAAAGGAAAATAAGCCTATAGGCTATATATTAGTATGCTGATTCTATAGTAAATATTTACACTGTTGTGATTTCACAGACAAGTTCATACAGGAATGTTTTGTTACATGATAAATGTTCTTATTTTTATACATAAACTTCTTTACTGAATTCCTAGATAAGTAGGTTTTGATCTAATGTAGTATACTAGATTAAGATCTGTATTAGTATAGAATAGACATAAATGAATATGATATACTATGTCATGATACAAGTTTAAAGACACTGTTCTTAAAAATTTTGAAAATTACATTATTCATGGTAATTGATGTTTTTCCACAATATCTCCTACATAGTAATACCTATTCATCCTGGAGAATTAATAGGTTGCAGTTCGTTGATTCAATAATTTATTAGGTAGTAGCATTAGAGAACGATAGTCTTGAGCACTAAGGATGATAGTGGGTGGTATTGATGACTTCTTCATCAATCCAGGAACTAGATGTTCCACGGTTAGTTTTGTATATAGTTATATTTTCATCTTCTCTGAACATTACTTGTTAATTAAGTCCAGAATAGTATTTATCCATCAAAAGCTTAAAGTAATCAATGTCTGGGTTTAAATGTCTGTCTCTGAATGCAAATGGTCTTAATAACCCTACTAAAAGAGGAAGGTTACTCAAATACCTAGCATCTAATAAAGCTGACATTATATTTTTGCAAGAAACGCACATTATTCAGAAAGATCTAGAAAAAATGTTTTTTAAAGGTTATAGTATTCTAGCTGAATCTCATTTCCAAACAAAGAGAAGAGGAACCATGATTTTGTGGAAAAATACATTACCAATACCTAAAATAATTAACAGTTTCTCTGATAAAAATGGTATGTTGTGTCTAGTAGTGTCTAGTAGTATTGGAATTGAATAAGACATATTTTACTTTAGCAAATATGTACTGGCTACCTGGTATTGGTGCTAAATCTGCAAACAAATATTTGGAAATAATAACAGCAAATTCTAAAGGAGATATCATTTTGGCAGGTGATTTTAATTGTATTCTATCATCTAAAGATACCACTAATGTCAGCAATATTAAGATACCTGCATCAGCCAAAAAATTGATAGATTTTGTCTCATTATATAACCTAAAAGACATATACATGATCAAAGAGCAGAGGTCTCTCAATTTTACTCACTTTTCTTATAGATATGGTACACAGACAACTATTGATACAAGTGTTTATATCTGACAGCCTATTATCTAAGACTCAAGATGTAGTGATTACATCATGCCCTCTGTCAGACCACAATGCCATACTATTTAAAATTAAAATTAAACCAAACGATATTATTCATTGGCAGAGACTACCAGCCTATATTATTAAGATAAAAGGATTCAAAGAATGGTTTATAAAGGAAGTAAACTATTATATTGAACTTAATAATAATAACACAAATAAAGTGTTTATTTGGGACTCTTTAAAATCTTATCTATATGGGAAAATAAAAACCTGGTATTTACATAAAAGGAAAGAAAGGGACAAAGAATTATTAAATCTACAATTGAAAATTGACACTTTACAAAAAGAACTTACACCCCAAAGAATTGGGCTCGAATCTGGAATTAAAACAACTAAATCTTGAATATTTAGAAATTCTTAGTCATAAAGTAGCAATTAATTTAGAGAGGTTAAAATTACAATCTTATTCATCTAATCCAAAACATATGCATAGATTAGCAGCCAAAATGAAAAGTTTTCACAAGAGTAAACACATAATTGAAATATTAGACACATCTAAACACAATTCAAAACCTTCTTCAGATCTAAAAGATATTTTAGAGATTTTTTGTTCATATCATGAAACAGTGAATAAAGCAAACTTAAACTTTACTAATAATAGTTCAAAAATAGAATTTCTAAAAAACAATATAAATAATAAACTTTCTAAAGAACAAAATAATAGATTACTTAAATCAATATCATTAATAGAAGTTAAAGAAAGAATGCAAAATCTTAAAAATAATAAAGCCCCGGGTCTTGATGGCATAATAGGTGAATTATATAAAATTTTCCCTGACTCTGCTTTGAAGATATTAATGAAAGCACTTGAGGAAGTTCGAATAAGTGATAAACTTTGTCCTTCTTGGAAATATTTGCTAATTTCTCCCATTCTAAAGCAAGATAAGGACTCCAAATTTGTTTCACCATATCGTCCTATTTCCCTATTAAATATAGATTATAAAATATTTGCGTCTATTTTAGCAAACAGATTAAATCAAATGATGCCGACTTTAATAAACAACGATCAAACAGGTTTTATTCTAAACAGAAAAGTTCAGGATAATACTATTAGACTTTTAACTTTAATAGATTTTGCAAATAAAAAAAAAGAATTATCACTCATCAGTCTAGATCTAGATAAAGCATTTGATTCTATTAACTGGACATACTTATTTATGGTATTAAAAGAATATAATTTTGCCTCAGAAATCTTAAACTTGTTAAAAAAATTATATGAAGGTTCTATAGCGTATATTAAAATCGGCGCTTTTTTATCTGGCCCACTTCAAATTCTAAAAGGTACTAGACAAGGTTGCCCTTTATCCCCACTGCTATTTGCATTAGCAATAGAACCATTTGCTAATTTTATAAGAAACAATATAAACATAAAAAGTTTTGATGTTAATGAGAACTATTCTTCTAAAATTTTACTCTTTGCAGATGATATCTTATTAACTATTGGAAATATTGATTCATCTATTGATCAGATCATTAAAACTCTTTCAGGAAATCTCAAACCTTAGATTTAACCAAAACAAAACAGAAACTATTTTCATCAATAAAAAATTGAATAACACTCTAATTACAATAACTTTAACTGGACCAATGATAAATTGAAATATCTAGGGATTCATATTCTGGCTAAATGGAAGGACACTATAAATATAAATTATAAAATTGTATTAAATAAAATCACAGAATACATTAATAGATGGAAGAAAATGTTCTTTACTATAGAAGAAAGATTATCTCTGATAAAAATGATTCTATTACCAAAAATTATTTTTTATCTTCAAACATTATTGGCTCCTCCTTCTAGAAAACAACTTAAACACATAAACACTATATTAATTAAATTTCTATGGTATCCTCAAAAACCAAGGATTAAATATGATTAGCACTATAAAAACTGGATTGAAGGAGGGATTGCTTTTCCAAATTTTGAGCTTTATGCTGATGCCATTATTCTTAATATAACAACTCTGTGGTTAAGTCCAAAATACCATTCAAATTGGAAACATTTACACAAAACAATACTATTAAGTAATTTTGACAAGTTTTTCAAAAACGTATATTGTTCTGAAAATATTAAGCTATTTATAGTTATTAAAGAATTCTTCTTCAACAATGAGCAGGAAAAATCTTATTCCTATAATTAAATATATCTTGCAAAATTTTAAAAAAGTAATGAATAAGAACCTTTTGAACAACAATTTGCCCATTCTAATGTTTCCAATAATCTTAACCAAGGGATGCTTTGATTCCTTTAACATGATGAAAATAAAAACTATGAAAGAAAATGGGTTATTATTCTGGCATCAGTTTTTAGGAACTAATAATATTCATGATACTACCTACCTTTTAGCCAGGTATAATATCTACCAAAATAACTGGTTAAATATTCAAATCTTCAGAGAATTTATTTTAACGGAATTTAAAAGACATCATTTTCCTGCTATAACAGACCTCCCCAAAAATTATCCATCCTCTTTGACTTCACCAATATAGGCTATAATAATGGTATCTTATTGTCAAGATTTTACAACATTCTTAGATCAGATCTAATAATATTAAACGACAATTTATGGAAATATATCAACAATTTCAACAACTCCCAAATACATATAAATGATAAAACTTTAATTCTCAGATCTGTTTACCATACCTCTTCTTCCACATATTGGAAAATATTTACATGGAAATTCATTCATAGAAGTTTTATTACACCAAAAAAAGCCTCTAGAATAAGCAAGAAAGATTTTAATAGATGTTGGAGATGCGAGGAGCTAATATATGCGGACTGGGCACATATGTTTTTAGAATGCAGAACAATAACCACATTTTGGATGGAGTTTAAAAATTTTATTAAAGCTTTGTGGTCGGACAGATGCGAGATCTCTGATTCTATGATACTTTTTAATGCACCAATGCCAAGGTATGTTCCACTGAATCAAATGAACCTCCTTTGGACTCTACTTGCTACAGCAAGAAAAACTATTACTAGAAATTGGAAATGTAAAAATAACCTCTCATTTAAGGAATTTATATCTTTTACTAAGATTATTTGTAGTAGAAAATTACAAACAGCTATGTTACACTCCTCAAACATGACTCATAAACAAATTGCATGGATAAAGCTTAAAAAACTATTAGACAAAATGTAATGTTATTGAAGATTTGGTATCTGTTTTGGACTTTGTATATAGTTTTTGTAAAAATTTGATATTACTTTGTTTTTTCTTGTTAAAAATTGTAATTATACTCTTGAAAATCAATAAAAAAATATGAGAAAAAAATAATAATTATACCTGAAGGCTGGTGAAATACAATGATGCATTTGATATTCTCCTTGCTAAAATAACCATATGCAAAATCTCGTATTTCTTCCTTGCAAGTTATAGGTGCCCCTCTATCACCTAGAAAACCCATAACACATATTTAAACTTCCTGGAGACAATCACCATCCAACACAATATTATATTCATAGGTAACTTTAATTAGCCCACTAGTAATTGGGAATCATATATGATTCCAAACCTTTAGACACAGAGATTCCTAAATTTTGTAAACTTAGACTCCGTGGACAAGACTGTCAATATGCTGACCAGTGGTGCAATCATACTGAATCTGGTCCTCACTTATATGGGAATGAGCTGTACAGTGCCTAATGTGATGTGCCCTCTGGTAAGGTCATACCACAAAATGGTCTCCTCTGAAGTAAAAATAAAATTGGGAAAGGCAGCTAACATTGGAACATTCAAGGCTACATCCCTACTATTATGTGGTGACCTGGTAAAATGTCAAACTCCTCTTAAACCCTGGTAACACTGCTGCCTATGCTACCTATACAAGGGTATAAGGAGAGACAGGTATGTATCACAGAGGCTACTCTCTCTATGGAACAGGCTCCCCATCCATATGAAACAGAGTTCTTCCCAAACCCAATACCTCAGCGAGAGCCTGCCTGGGTGTCCTGCAGAGATCAACAGCAGCAGAAGGAGAAAAGAGAGACTTTGAGTGGATTAAATACCTCTATTTTGCTTTGTATTGCTTATTTTCAATATATATAGCCAAACTGGAAACCAAGCTCTCTTCAGCCAAGACTAGACTAAACAGTAAAGAGGAGAAGGTAAACCTGCACCACACCACGCTGAACACATAGTCCATTAAATCCTGCACCACCTAAACCCACACATAGTAACACAAAACACACGCCTACATTCGTGGAGGCTCTCAATAAAAATCTTCCCAAACAACAGAGACCTCCAAAGCTAAAACGCAAGCAACCACCACTCCCAGCACCACCCAAATTACACATAGTCCACAAAATCAGTGTCCCACTCAACCTCAGCCCATAAGGCAAAACAACGTGCCCAACACACTAGTCATAGGCGACTCTATAGTCAGGCATACTGATGTCCCTCTCACCAGACTAAACAAGCAGAAAGTTACTGTCAACTGCCTGTCAGGTGCCAGGATCCCTCACATAATTCAAGCACTCAGGTCACTCCACAACAACTACAAATATGACTCTGTCATTGTCCATGTTGGAGTGAATGACCTGAGACGTACCTCCCTGGACTATATGAAAAGAGACATGGAGGAGAGCTCAGATCATGTAGTCGAGGCAGGTATGACCCTAGCCCTGAGTAGCATCCTGCCATCACCCAGAATGAAAGCACTGTACAAGGACAAAATGATTGACTTCAACAATTGGCTAAGCTTCTGGTGTCATTTTAAGGGGATCCAGTATCTGTCTGCCTGGGATGACATGATCGACAGACCACGATGCTTTGCCAGAGATGGCCTGCACCTGTCGCTCCTGGGATTCTGGATACTGGCTAAGGCTCTTGCCACCCCTACAGTGCCTTTTTTAGGCAAGGTTCAAACATCAAACTCACCACCATAGCCGGTACAAACCAGCTAAATCTGAGGGTAATGCTACTCAATGCTTGAAGTCTAAACCTCAGAATGCACTCACTCAAGGCACTCCTTAAGATGGAGAACATTGACATCTGTGCAGTGACTGAGACCTAATCAAGGCTCCAGAGAGCACCCCTGCATAACCAGTCTATAATTCATACCACACCTTTCAGCCACCTAATCTGGATCGAAACACTAAAGGAGGTGGCTTGTCCATATTCATAAAGGATATCCACAGCTCCAGGCTAGTTGCTCAACATAAGGCATCTGAAATTATCCATGTACAATTAACACTGGGCAAGACTGTAATCCAGGTTGTAGCTTGTCACAGATCCCCCGCCATGCCCCAAGATGTTCACTCCACGTTTCTTGACATACTGGATAATATTAAGGTACAGCCCAATACCCTAATAATGGGAGATTTCAACTATCCCACCATTAACTGGGAAAAACTACTCATGTACTAACTCTTTTTCCCATTGTTTTCTAGAATTCATAAATTCTAACGCCCTGGATCAGCTTGTCCATACCCCCACAAGGGGCACCAATATCCTGGACCTGGTCATTACCATTATGGGTAACTGATGTTCCACATCAGTGGTCAATTCCTCGCTGGTCAGATCCAACCACAAGCAAATCATCCTAGACATCCATATCCCCCCACCCCCCATTAAGGAAACCACCATAAAAAAACTTCTACAAAGCCAACTTCATGCTTCTTAAGACAGAAGTGGCTAATTTCTCGACACCCATACAGACGTAAAATAGAGACACGACTGCTGAATCCTATACAAATCTGGTGATCCCCTGCCATAAAGAAACTCTACAACAGAAGGAAGAAGCAGTTGCAAAAAGTAGTAAAATCCCATGATTGCAGGAACTCCCTGGTCAGCCTCAGTAAGAAGCTGACATCCCTCATAAAATCCTCCAAAGCTAGTTACAAAAATAAAACTGCCACTGATTCTAAAGACAACCACAAAGCATTCTACAGCTACGTCAAAAATATCAATGGCAACACTCAGATCTGCTCAGAGCTACAGCACAATGGCACTAGATTTACAGAACAAACTGATATTGTCAACATCCTGGCAGACAGGTTCAGTGCAAACTTTACCACACTCACCCTCCAAAGGGCCCATCTCCATCCTGGAAGAATGCAAAGCTCCTGTAATCATGGATGTACAATTAAAGACCACCCTCTCCAAAGCCAAGAACACAGCATCCATGGGTCCAAACAACATCCCAGGCTGCGTTCTGCACAAACTACAAAACAAACTGGCACCCCACCTAAGTACCTTGTTGAACCATAGTGTCCCTTCAGGCTTTGTGCCTACTGAATGGCGCATGGTGATGGTTATCCCACTCCACAAATAGGGTGCCACCATGGACCCTGGGAACTACTGCCCCATTAGCTTGACAAGCCTGGTCTGCAAGGCCATGGAACGCATCATCTTGAAGCTTATAAACAAAGACACAGGCAACCTCCAAACTCTGGACCCCACTCAGTTTGGATATGTAAAAGATAGAGCATGCCTCCTAAACCTGATTGACTTCTTTGAAGTAGTCACCAGAGCCATGGACGAGGATAAGGTGGTGCACACAGCCTATCTTGACCTCACCAAGGCTTTCGACACCATCCCCCATTCTGGTATTATAGATAAATTCACTAGACTGTGCATAAATCCCTATGTCACAAAATGGGTGGCCAACTGGCTCACTGACAGAACCCACACAGTGAAGGTAGCCAACTCCAAATCCAACTTCAGACCAGTGACAAGTGGAGTACCACAGGGTTCAGTCCTGGATCCTATCCTTTGGTATCTACTTCTCAGACGTCCAGGTTAATACAGCTGGTCTTTGGCTGATGAAGTTCGCACATGACTGCAAACTAGGAGCCATAACAGAAGCACCTATGGATGTAGACATTTTACAAAGAGACCTCACTGAGACTGAGACTGATGTTTGGTGTCAAAGTCATGGCCTCAAGCTCAATGCCAAGAAGTGCACTGTCATCCCCTTTGGGAAAAACACCATAGCCATGAACTACCACATAGGTGGCAGCCTAGTATACACTGAAAGTGTGATAAGAGACCTTGAGACACAGGTAGACAGTAGTCTCTGCTTTGGTAATCACATCACCACAGTAGTCAGGAAATCCTTCTACATGGCACACCTCACCACAAAGGGGTTCTCCTCCACAAAAAAGAGGTCATTATTTCTCTCTACTCATCCCTCATCAGACCCATTATATACTACAATGCCCCATTTGGCATGTACCTCGCAAGACATCAACAACAACTAGAAAGGCCACAGAAATACCTCACTAAGAGGATTACCAGCCTCAAACAGATGCCATACGCAGACCGTCTCAAAAAACTCCAGCTCTTCTCCATCACATATCGCCTACTCAGAGGTGACCTCTGCCTAACATACAAAGTCATGTCTAACCTGGATCTGATGGACATGGCACACTTAAAGAAATCCCAATCTCTCTGAGCCACACACTCCAGGGACCTAAACCTTGTCACCACAATAAACAGAACATGTTGGAGGGATAGATTCCTGTCCCAGAGACTTTCCATGCTCTGGAACAGACTACCCATTCATGTCAAACAAAGTTCATTATTAGCCCTCTTTAAGAAAAAATCTTGACAATTGGATGGGAAATAGGAAATTCACCCTAGGGATCACTCCTGTTGTTCTGCTCGATAGGGGCACAGGAAAATAAATTTTCTTGGTGGCGAAAGCCAGGGAACCTTTTTGGCTCAGCTTATATAGGCTCTAGGGCCAATAGCCTAGTACTTACCTATGAACCTATGAACCTAAATGTAACTTAGGCAGTTGGATGGAAAACGGGACTTTCATCCCTGGTCTTATGACTCTACAGGACAAAGTCAACCTTTAAATGGTTCATCTCCAAGGCTTCTGCTTGTAAATGTTTCCTCTTCCAAGCCCATGCTTACACTTATCAAGGGTACCAGAACTTGTCAGAGAATTATTTGTTTATTTGACATTTGTTAACTGGGTTGGTCCAACTGAGCTGAAGCACATTTTCAGTGGAGACCCCAGGAGAAAAGTTCCAAATACTTATACAGGTTTATGAAAATAAGCAAAGTAAAAATAAACAAACATACAAAAATCAGACAACAGCAATATATAACAGTTTACAAATTTGAGAAATCCAAAACAAATTATAAACATTATTATGGTAAATACAATAGATCAACGCATGTGAAATAATGTTTTACATGTTTTTATTACATAAGGAATAGGGGGTAAAGATATTTAAGCCTTAACCTCCTAAATGTGTTAGTAAGTAGAAGTAGTAAGGGAGAAAATAAGTAGTAGAAAGAAGAGGTAAAGGTTTATGTGGGGTCATGACAAGGACATATTCATGAGTTAGATAGACAGTTTTTAGCTCTTTTTGAAACTACTGGAGTGTGTAATGCTTCTTATGTTGAGTGGGAGTTTGTTCCAATTTTAAGATACTGAATATTTGTATAATACTTTCCCAATAGTTTTATTGGGTTTGTATTTCTGAAGAAAAAGTTGGTCTGTGCTACAGAGTAGGTGAGTAGGGCTATAGTAAGATACAAGATTTCCTAGGGAGGGACAGGTTGAGGATTTGTTGAGTAAGAAGTGAGTAATGTGATGTTGTGAAAGTTGAAGTTGATAGGGGAATTATGATGCATGGCTAGGCTTAAAAAGGGCCTTGTGGTCATTACCCTAGTAAACAACTATGAATCTATGAACCTATGAACAAGCATGTTAATAGCTGTATAGATACAGCTGTACCTACCAGCAATAAGTACGGAACAAACCCAAAAAAGAAGACACCCTGGTCAAATCAGAATAGCAATAGGCTGTATAACAGAAGAAATAAAATCTTGACAAAAAGTAGGAGATGTAGCACCCAACAGGATAAAAGTGCTCTCATCAAACTAAACAAATAACTCAGATGACAAATAAAGTCTACCAATGCAAAATTTGAAGTAAACCTGGCCTCCTAGGAAAGGACAACCACAAGGCATACTTTAGCTATATCCCCAACCTCAAAGGCAATACACAATTTTATGTAGACCTCATTGTTAATGGAACCACCTACATTGAACCAGAGGATATGTCAAACCCATTGGCAGACAAATTCAGCTGTCACAGTAACCCTCACTCACATCCAACCTCCCCTTAGGAAATACCACCAAATATAACTCCCCTTACTATCACTATGGAATAGTCCTCAATGCTCTCTTCTTAAGGCCTAGAACACTGCATCAATGGTCCCCCAAAATATCAAAGGTTACTTTTTAAATAGCATGAAAAATTAAATATCAATCTGGAATGAATAGGTAACCATAGCCTCCAAACAAACTTCTTGCCTCTCAAATGGAGAAATGACAAACATCATCCCTCTGCACAAGCCGTCTATGGGCCCTGGAATTTACAGTCCCATAAGTCTCACTGGTGTCATATGCCAGGCCATGGAATGAATTTTCATAGAAATGATCAATAATTACATAGGATACCTACAAACACTGGACATAAACTAATTTGGTTTTATCAAGTGCACATCATGCGTACTCATCCTGGCAGACTTTTTTCAGAAGGTCACCAAAGCAATAGAAAAAGCAAAACCAGTTCAGATATCATACATTAATTTGTTCAAGGCTTTTATCAAAATACCTGACTCTGGCATTGTTGACAAATTCAAGAGATTAGGAATAAACCTTTATGACACCTGAGGGATAGCCAGCTGGCACACAGATAGGACCCAATAAGTTATGGCTGCTAGAAAGAAGCCAGTCAACAGTGCAGTCCTTCAGAGATTGGTCATGGACCACTCTTTTTTTGGCATCTACTTCTCTAAAGTCAAGGGCAGTGTTAAGGGCCACTGATTGACCAAATTTGATGAAAATTACTATTAGGAGCAGTCATAGAATTCCCCACTGACACTAATGTTTTCTAAGAGGCGCAGATACAGATACATGACTGCTGTCAGAGTCATGGACTAAAATGAAATGCTATGAAATGCATAATAGTTGCCTTTGGGAAGTCAGCCATCCATGGTAACTACCATATTGAAAACACACCCCTAAGAGTTGACCCAGTAGTCAGGGACTTGTTGACCCACATAGACAGTAATCTAGCTTTCACCATCATGTGTCAATAGTAGTGAGGAAATCACTCTATGTTGTACAACTTATAAACAAATGTATTGGATCTAGGCCAATGGAGGCCCTTGTTCCATTGTATTCTGTGCTCATCAGATCTAATATTGAGTAGAATGCCCCTATGCTATGTATCTAACCAGGCACATCCAGTAACTGGAATGCCCACAGAGGCTCCTCACTAGAAGCAAACAAGGTGTAAATAACATGTCCATTGCAGACCACCACAAAGCCCTGTGCCTGTATTCAGTCTCCTACATTCTTTTGAGGAAAGATCTATGTCTGGCATACAAGACATCTTTGGATCCCATGCTGATGTACCTCCTTGATATCTGCAAAACAATGACCACCTTGATAAGTGGAAAACAAAAAGCATCAGAATTTCCTGATCTAAAGACCTTTCCTGTGATAAAAATAGAACCTGCTGGAAAGACAGATATGTATCCCAAAGACTAGAGGTGTAGTTGGCTGCATCTGTGCCCTTTGCCGGTATTACAAACCTGCACCCCAGTCGCTCAACTCTTTAAATGAAGATTAAAAAAAAAACATTCAGTTCCTTCTACTGACACACCAACCAGGTGGCCAGATGTGCAACATGCCTGCCCCCCTGCAGCCATTTAAGTCCCATTCATTGCCCTGTCCCAACCCTCCTTTCCCCACTACAGTTTATTAAAAAAAATCTTTTAAACTGTAGCAAAAAGCTTGCTAAAGATGTTGCAAACAATTGCAACAGTTATACCCTACTTACATGGAGCATTAAGGCATTCATGTATTAAAAAAAAAGTCTTCATTCAAACTGTAGCAAACTGCTTGCTATGAATGTGGCAACGTATATAATAATTATTACTAAAAAGACTGAAAGAGACAAAAGGGAATGCAATAGCACAGCAGGAGCTACCTTAAGTACAAGAGAAGCCAGAAAGGAAGTCCAGAGCACTGATCATGTGAGAACCTCAGAGTTTTCAAAGGGGGTACTGGAAGAAAGTACCAGTAGCAGTCATACACATTTTTCACCAGTTTCTCCTCAAAGATCAAATAGAGTTAAGGAAAAAGGGAAAATATTGCATTTGGAATTTGTAATGAAAGATAGTGCAATGAAGTGCAGGTGAATTTTCATATCACAAGTGAAGTCAGTGCAGGGGACTTTTTAGAAACAAGATTTCAGCAGCCTCAACCTCAGCAGGTGCACTCAAATGGCAAACAACAGTGGATACGTCACAGGTAATACCTTTAGAGTTTAAAATTTACAACTTGTCAGATATATACAGTTATCAGAAGGAGAGACTAAAGTTTTGCAGAAAGGATTCTCCTTCATTCCTTCTGCCTGTACTGACCTTGTACAAACTATCATTGATTTAAAAGGGTACACCAGAAAATTAAACTTGAAATTGTTGTTTGTGATTGATTGTAACACTAAAAGAGATGATTTTGTGGTTCCTAGCATGTATAGTCCACCTCTACATCCTATTATCAGAGCTTTTTTTTGAGGACTGTTGTGAAAGAAATATAAGAAAGACTGTTGGGCAGGTCATGTCATTGTAAGTTTTATGATCTGAATCCAGAGGAAAGGCAGAGTCTTAATCAACTAGTTAAGAATGATAACATCTGCATAATGAAGGCTGACAATGGGGAAGCTATGGTTATTGAACAACACTGACTATACTAATTGCATTTTTAAGTTAAAGGAGGACACCAGTTTTTATACAAAGGTGAACAAATATGATGTCAGCAAGGCTTACAGGTATGGACTCTAGGCTGTAGAGTAATTTGGCTGAAGGAGTCATTTCAGAGGAAGTGTACCAATTCTTCTACATCAACAGGCCTAAGAGTGGCTATTTAGTGTCCCCAAAATTCACAAGAGTGACGTGAACCCCCTCCTCATAGACCCATTTTATCAGAAACAGCATCTAAGTTGGAAGCAATGTCCAAATTCAGTGACAGAGCTTTATTTTTTTCTGCTTCAACGAACTCCTTCCTTTATTAGGGACTCGCTTGATTTTTTGTAGAAAATTAAAAATCTATCTGTTGGAAAGGAAGACTTTTTGGTGGCTGCTGATGTCCAATCTTTATACACCAGTATTCCTCATGATGTTGGTATGGAATGAATTGCTTTTTTGTTGAACAAGGGTGACAGTTGCACGTTAGGTGAGGTAAAATTTTTGAATGAATGTATTGATCAGATTTTGAATAATAATTTGTTTTTGTTTGAGGGCAAATATTATCATCAGAAAAAAGGGGTGGCCATGGGAGCATGTATGGCTCCCAACTATACAAACTTAGTTATGGCCTAT
Organism: Protopterus annectens; assembly: GCF_019279795.1. Lineage (NCBI taxonomy): Eukaryota > Metazoa > Chordata > Ceratodontiformes > Protopteridae > Protopterus > Protopterus annectens. The sequence continues at coordinate 1,442,065,147 of NC_056726.1, forward strand.
TGGGAAACAACATGTTTCGATTTATATAAGGTTATGAGAAAGTCTTCCCTTATTTTCATTTCATTGATGATTTTTTTTTTTAATTTGGAAAGAGGAAATCAGTGAACTTGAAGTTTTCCTTGAAAATATGAACACCGGTACTGTTTTTTTTTTTTTTTTTGTAATTTTCTCACAGATTCCACAAGTCCATGATTGAATTCTTGGACTTGGAGGTATACTAGGATGTACAAGTAGCACAGTTAAAAACCACAGTATGCTTTAAGAATGTTTCTAGCAATGCATACTTATATTACTCTAGAATTCATCCCACTTACATGAAGCATAACATAATTAAAGGACAGTTGGTGAGGAGAACTTTATCCAACAAGAAAAAAGTTGAACCAATGAAAATAGAACAACTCATGATATGACATGATTGGTCTTCAGCTATGTCAGTGGTGTATTCCTTGGATAGTGCAGCTATAAAAGCAGCCATTCATAATAACTGGAAAATTGTTGAAGCCTGTGAGGAGATTTTAGATGTGGCAGGTAACAAATCTCTATTCATCAATAGAAAATGTAAAAACATCAAACAGCATTTTGAAAAGGAAGAGAATAAAAGTCAAGTGGTTGCAAAGAGGGATACCTACAAATGTCATAGTTGCACTCAGTGGAAATATATATTTGGAAATTTCACATTTTGTTAATCCCAGAACCAAGCAAACGTACCCTATACCTGTTTTTTTTTTCATGTGCAAAGTCCAATATGTGGTTTATATGGTGTGTTTTTTCACCTGTGATTTATTTTACATAGGGAAGATGAATAGAGCATTAAAAAGAGAATTTATGAACACCAGTATGCCATTTGCATCAAGAATAGAGATAATGCCCTAGCAAAACATTCTGTGTCATCAGTTTAACAAGCTTGTTTTCAGTGTTATAGATTCAATTTTAATTGTGATAGGGACATTGAATTGGAATACAGGGAACTTAGATGGCGACTTTCATTCCACTTCTTTTATTTTATTTGAATTTCATGCCATGCTTACAGTGCACCAGGATTAAATAGTCATGTTATTTATAAAGTTATTTTATCCAAAAGTCAGTATAGGAACAAGTGTAAATAATTTTATATGTTCACATTTTTAGATTGTTCTTAGTTTTAGGATATTTTTTCATGCATTTTATGGTTCTGTTCAAGTTTAATATGGTATACTTATTATTGTTCATTAAGAGTTGTCTTAATTGTACCATGTGACAGGAAATTTTGCTTGGAGGGTATTTAAAAGTTCAGTTATACAGGATGTTCTATGTTCTGATGAAGATAATAGTTGCTGAAAGTGCTTAACATTTTTGTGTTTTGCAATAAACGGGTGTATGTATTTCTCCTTGGTGGTGGTTTCTTCAGAGAAAAAGAAATATTCAAAAAAGATGTTTCTTCTGCCACTACTATCACCATAGTAAGTTTTTCATCTTTTGAGACTTAACAGTGTAAGTTCTGGCAGAGTAAGACTGAATTTGAAAAATGAAAAACTTGTATATATCAAGTCTGACATTAACATTTTGGTATTCCCTTTTCTCAGATGTATGGTAATGTTACATGTCTACCTACCTATATAGCTACATATGTAAGTTCAAGACATGTTGGAGATTTGACACATACTTTGTGATGAGCAGGATGTCTTGCTCCCCTGCAAAAAAAAAAAAAAATAGAGAACAGTGATGTTCAACATTTGATGTTGTTCTGCAATTTTATAAAATTTCCTTCATACTTCTGGCACTCACATTTAAGAGTCTCAAAAATAGTCTGAAAAATAAACAACGAATGGCACAATACTTAAACTATAAATACTGACTCTAATATAATCAAAAGTAATGTTTTTTTGTACAGGAGCAGCCTCTGCACCCCCAAATACTGGCAAAATGCAATTATATAGTCTAATTCATTGGTCGCACGACAGTAGGGGTAAGAAAATCCTTGTTTTCTAAATTCAGAGCAGTTTCAAACAAATAGTGATTGTGTATCCCCATGTTTTAACAGTATGATTTTTTTCTATTGCTTCCTATACCACAACCAAAACAGTACTGTCACAAGAAGCCATTAAATCTACTAAGTACATTACGTACCCGGTACACACACATATTTTATACCTAGAACACACACACACACACACACACACACACACACACACACACACACACACACACACACACACACACATGCACACATGAAATAGCAGTATTCAGTACTGATTACAAACACTCCATTCTGACTTGTTTCATTTTTCATTCAAAATTCCCATTTCAGATATTCAGAGTTTCAACACATTGTTAAGCACTTTGTAAAACATGTACTGCTTATTGAAGAAGAGATGCTTTTCTTGAAAGGTACAGCAACCTTGGAACTGATTATATTTAAGAAGGTATAGGAGGTGAAGAATGTGGCACAAGGGAGCCAGGAGTATAGCATTTGGTATTCACAGAAAATCAATATTTGAATTTCATTTGTTATATTCCATTCTTACAAAGATGTAATTTAATGAAATAGTCCAACAATGCTTTTCTCAAACCCTGTTGTTTCAGTGATAGCTTTATTAATTAAATCACGTACAACATAGATAAAGTGAGGCATAAAGTATGTGAATATACTACTAGAGACTTTCCAAATGGCAGAAAACCCACATTACATTGTACATACCCAGAACTTTGATATCTGCATCTTGAGAAGGAAAAGCTGTAATTCTGCAATATGCAGGGAAAATGATATCACAATTATATGAGTGTTATCCAGACACCATTGACTAGAAAGTTTTAACAAAAAATTGAATGTGTTATCATATCATCATCATCATCTTCTTCAACTCCCCTTTTTTGCAATTTCTATATGGGGTCAGGGTGTTGTGTCCTTTGCTGCCATGTCTCTTAATTCATTGCCAGTCTGCTACCTTCATTGACAGTCATGCTTGACTGTCACAAATCATCTATCAAACAATCCAGCAACCTCTTTGCTGAATGTCCTTGTTTTGTCTTGCCTTATTCCTGCCTGTCCCGAATCTTCTGCACTAAGTTGTCTTTTTCTTTCCTGCATGTATGCTCAAATCACCATAATCTGTTCTATTTGATATTCTCTGTAATTGGAGCTACTTATGCTTCTGCTCTGATGTCCTCATTTCTTTGTTTGTCCCACAGTGCACATCCAACCACCTGTATCAGGAACTTCAGGTACATCATCTCTAGCTTCATCAATTGTTCTTCCTTTGCTGGCCAGGTATGGGTCATACTACTGTTTTGTACACCTTACATTTCTGCCTATTTTGCAATTGTTCTGCACACATTACCCCTGACACTCTGTGTCATTTGGCTCCATCTCCTCTAATTCTAGCTTTGACCTTTTCATTAAGATATTATTTTTTCTCAAACTCCCTTCCTATATACTTGAAGGTATTAATCTGCTCCATTATTTCCCTTCTGTCTCAGTTTCAAGTTCTTCTGATTTTCCTCATTTTCTGCATTATATCTGCCTTATCTGTACTCAGATTCCTCCTGATTGCCTTCAGTATTGCATTCCAATGCCCTATTATTTGCTGAAATTCTTTCAGAGTCTGCCTGTGATGCTACATTACCTGCATATATCAGCTTTGCTGATCTCTCCCCTCAGATATGTTTGTTAATGTAGTCCCACATCAGTGTGAACAGCAGTGGGCTCAGAGCTGAATGCTGCTGCATACTCCCTCCCTCCCTCTGGGAACCCCATTGTGAGTCCAAACACTGTGTGTTCTTGTGTCACTTTGTCTTTGTACACTGTCTGCACAAATTCTACCAATGTTTCTTGGACTTTGAACCATTGGAGAACTGACCAAGTCATCTTTCTCAGGACCCTGTCACATACTTTCTCCAAGTCTAAGAATGCCCCACTGGACACTTTCTGCATCTAAAGTTTCTTCTCAACAATCTGTCTCAATAAAGACATTGGGATAGTAGTGCTACCTTCTGATCTGAATTTGAACTGATAATCTCCCTTTTTACTTTACATTATTGTGTATATTCAGGTATTAATTGCCTTCTCCAGAACATTCATGCAGTGTGACAGGTGTTCACTACAGTTGTGAATGTCACCATTGTTCTTTTACACTGCCACTAGAATGCCTATTCGTACATCATCTGGGATATGCCTTTGTCTCCATACTGTTGCCAGTAACTTCTGGAGCCATTTATCCCATAACTTGCCCAATATCTTGAAGAACTTTGCACAAGGGAGCTCGAGTGAAGCATTTGGTATTCACAGAAAAACAATATTTGAATTTCTTTTGTTATATTTAATTCTTACAGAGATGTAAATTAAATAAATGGTCCAACAAAGCTTTTCTCAAACTCTGTCATCTTCCATGACCTTATCTGACTCTGCTGCTTATCCCAACTTTATTTCCCTTACATATATTCCTACTTCTTCTAGGGTGAACTTTGTTTCTTTTTTCAATGTAGGCTATAATGAGGGCTGTACAGCTTCTCTAGGGTTTTCTTTATTCAGAAGCTGTTGGAAGTAGTAATTCCACCTGCTTTTGATGTCCTGTAGACTGGTGAGCAGATTGTTGCTGGCATCCCTTATGAAAGGTTTCTGATGATCATCTTCATATTCCTGGCTTTACCTTGCAACCTGATATAGTTTCGTTGAGCCATCTGCTGAGTTATTTTTCAGAAGTTGCTACAATTCCTCTCATGCTTTGTTCTTTGCTATTACAAGTGTTATCTGGATGGCATAGTGGTGCAGCGGTAGCATTGCCACCTCACAGCAAGAGGTTCTCAGGTTTGATTCACAACTGGGTTCCTTCTATGTGGAGTCTGCATGTCCTCCCTGCATTTGTGTGGGTTTGCTCCAGTTTCCTCCCATGTTATAAAGAGAAGCATCTGGAGTTTTTTTCCCCCGGCATCTGCTGAATATTCGCTTCATTACAAGTCAGACTTTCCTGGTAAACAAATGTTAAATAAAAAAAGTCTTATCTAAACCTCTTTGTTATTCAACTAGTATTTCTTCTTAGCCTTGTCCATCTTTTCTATCTCACATTTCTTTATGCACTGCTTCTTTCTTTGGATGATGTCCTGAACAGACTTCTGCTTTCCACCACCAACTTTGTTTATGCACCATATTTCAAAACCTGGCTCAGCAGCATATCTGTTCTACAGCCCTCACATATGCTGATTTGAGGAACTGCCATCTTTCTTCAACTTTACATATTTCCTCTGCTTCCTGGGTGATAACCCCCTGATTAGTTTCTTGAAATCTTTTGCTTTCTCTCCAGTCAACTTTTGCATCTTCAGAATGGCCTATGTTGATCTTACAGCCATCTCTGTCTACTGATTGCAGTTAATTGTGGCTTATACTGGTCTGTCTGTTTCACTGGGGATAGATTTCAAACACTGATTCCACCACAGTGGCCCTTACTTCATAACAGAAAGTCTACCTGAGTTACATGTTGGCCACTCTCATGCATGTGATCTTATGACTGCCTCTCTTACTGAACCATATGCTGACCACCATCAAGCCACTGGCCAGAGGTCTAGTATGGTCTCTCCTTCTTTACTCCTGTTACTCCACCCTTGTATTCCCAGCCAGTCCTCATCTCCAGATCTCTCTGTCCTGATATGTGCATTCAGATCTGCCATTACCAACATCAACACATGCTGTCCTGCTTTATCTTGTAGGTCCTGCAACTGCTGACTAAATGCACTTTTTTCTTGCTATCATACCCCTGTTGTTGGGCATAGTCTGGGATTAGGTATCCTGCCTTATCCTAACTTTGGAGTCTGTCACTAATTTTGATGATATCACTCACCACAATGCACACAACATTTCTAGACTGCCCCCCCCCTATGAGTACTAGACTCCTGATCCCAAGCCAAGTGGCTTTGCTGCAATGCCATCTCATCTTCTTTCCTAAATACAGAGGATATCCACCCTTCTCCTTATCATCATATCATCCATTTCAAAGTTGCATCCTGTCAGTGAGGCTATATTGAATGGAGCAATCCTTAACTCACGTTTGTTATGTTGATTGGTTTTACGTCCAGCTTTAGTTCAACAGAGCTATCCCACAAAAACAAGCTGGGCAAATGGACACCAGCATGCCAGTAGCTTATTGATCAAGGGATACTGGGCTTTACAGCAGGCACAAACTGGACAACAGGAGGAAAAAGACCACTCCCACCATTAGCATGTATCCCTGGTGTAGGCTGGTGTAGTTTAGGTCATCACCCTACAAATTGCCAGCAAATACCCATGCCCATTTTTGGCAACATTAGTTAATGTGACCAAATCAATAAGAAACTATTTTAAACCAATAAGTGGCTAGCCCTGAAACAGCATGCAGTCTATGATCCATATTCTCTAGAGGATACTGCACACCACAGTTGATGCCCAAAGCAGTTGGTGTATATAATTCTTCCCCCGATAGGCACCATGTAAACTATGTGCTGCTGCCCACAGCACCATTCTTGGGTGAATTTGAGTTAGAAACACCCATCATGTTGCTGGTAAGAACCTGACAGAAACACAGGGAGAACATGGAAACTTCACACAGGCATTGGCCAGAAATCAGGATCAAACCTTATGCCTTGTGCATGAGAGGCAAAAAATTGTAACCATTATGCCAACTGTGCCTTTAGTCATCATCAACAATGCCATTTTTTCCATTTTTTTCCATGAGGTCAGGGCATCATGTCAACTGCTGCCATCTCTCTCATTTCAGTGCCACTCTCCTACCCTCTTCAGCACTCATGCCTGACTGCAACATGTCTTTTTCTCACAAAATCCATCTACCTCTTTGCTAGATGACTTCTTTTCCTCTTGCCTTCTTATTTCTGTCCCAAATCCTCATCACCATGTTGTTTTCTGCTTTTCTGCACATTTGCCTAAATGACTATATTCTGTTCTCTTTGACTTTGTCTGCAATTGGAGCTACTTTGGCTTATCCTCTTATGGTCCCATTTCTTTGTATGCCCCACAGAGGGTGGATTCTACCACCTGTATTAGGCACTTCATCCCCATCACCTCTAGCTTCCTCAAATGGTCTTCCTTTACTGCCCAAGTTTCTGTTCCATACAGTAGCACTGGTCACACTACTTTTTATACACTGTACTTTTCAGCTTGTTTGCATTTTTCACTCACAGACTACTCTTAAACTCTGTGCCTTTGATTCTAGCTTCACCTCCTTATTCAGACTTCCCATCTTTGGAACCACCCCTTGAAGGTACTTGAAGCTGTTAACTTGTTCCACTATTTTCTCTTCTATCTTAGCGTCTTCTGATTTACCCCATTTGCTGCCATTACACCAGTCTTATTTATACTCATTTTTATCCCATGTGCCTTCAATGCTATGTATTTAATGCTATGTATAACTCTATCACAAATCATCAAATGTCTAAAAATGATTAACCTCATATTAACTCCTTTGCTGCTCCAGTGACCGATATATTTTGTGTGAAGGAGAGGATCCTGCCCTACAGGTGACAGTTCTGATGGCCAGTATCTTGGGAGAAGCGTATGCTTTAGTCTGTGCGAGGATGTTATAGTCATTGCAGGAGAATACCAGTTATACAAGCCTACTGATTCCTCTTTGTGACATTTAGGTAGAATAATTGTGGTGTGCAGTCAGTAATGTCCAGTTGGCTGGTTTATCAACTGAATTTCTAAGAACTGAATAGACATTAACAAGACCTGCATAGACATTAATATCAATCAGACAGTTTTAGCATTCCCATATAGGGCATTATTAAGGTATATATGAGACTTATCCTCCAAATTAAATTTAATGGAAATTGCTTTATATTTTGTGGCAGTAAAAGTCTGGTATAAATAATTAAGAAAAGATATCAGCCTATTATAAGACTTAATTCTACTTAATTAGGATAGTTTGAGAAATTTTCATGACTGCAGCTTTTGATATTTTAAGATTTATATCGGCAATCTTAAATTGGTTACGTATCATGCCTTTTTTGAGGTTTAGGCCCACTGCTCATGTACTGTGTAATTAGCTGCCCTATCCATATCAGAGTCTGGTACAGTTGGACCCTGTTCAATGCACAATAGATGAAAGACTGTGAAAGTAATCCTGAATAAGATGTTAGTACATCACTCTCACACAACGCATACATCTATCTGCATTTTTGTAGGAATGCTAGCTAGTTCATCTATCACATGCCTTTTGAGAAAGAGAAAACAAGATATTTAGTGGAAGTCCACATAGATACATAGAAGACATGCAAATTAAAACAGAAGGCATCCAAAACAACAACCAAAATGCACAATCAAGTGCTGTGGGGCAATGTTCATTACTGAACCACTGTGCCAGCAGAATCCAAATTACCTTGTAACTGCAAATGCTTTCCTGCTGGGATAAATGGCATCACTTTTAATGGATTTCCTCTAAACATGAAACAAGTTGCAAAATTATTCAGTGGACTTAATTATTTTGTCAATGATGTTTACAGAATTGTGGTAAGGAAGAGCAATCATCAAGAAATATTTTAATGTTTGCCTCATCCTTTTAAGTCCAATTCCACTGATATGACATGAATTCTTCTCATAATGACTAGGCAATCTAGTAAAATAAAAATATGGAAAAAAATGGAAAAATGGGAAAAATATAAATAAACAGGAAAAGATATGCATATGGAGCATTTCTCCCCAGCCATCCATTGAAAATTGGCTCATTCCAAGTTGGACTTTCCTGGTAAACAAATATTAAGTAAATAAATAAAAAGTAGAAAATCCTGCTGAATTGTCAACTGCAGTTCAAAGAGGGATTAAATTACATTGCCAGTCAACAAGAGTGATGTACTGCCATAATACAGTGCTAAAACTACTTTAATGAGTTGTTGAGGTCACCAAATTCCTTGATCACTGCCTAAAGAAAGGGGTAGTTAGAAAGGCGTAGTTTGCCACTTAATGATTTCTGAAGAGAAATATTAGGGGAAATATGAGTGTAGTTTGTTACAGATAAAATCTGTCCTGACTCTCTCATACATAAAGTTGTGTATAACTGGATTGATTTGGTTGACTGAAATCATAGCATATGATCCAACATCAGCATGTATAAGTTGAACAGACTTAGTAGTTTACTTGTGCTTCCATGATTTTGTCTGGTTTAGACAATTCAGTCACTAGAGAATTTCAAAAGTATTCTGCTATATTAGGTATAAGGGGGTCATCAAAGGCAATGCGGAAGCTGTTAGCTCACTACAGAATAGTCTATACTTTTTGAATTCAGGATTATTTTGATAAGGTATTTTTGCAATCTTTTCACTAGCAGAGCTCTTACCAAAAGAGTATACAGTTTTTTTTTTTTCAGTTCTGTTATATGACTCAGTTCCTTGGACTTATTGCAGAGTTTATTTCATCTGTCTTTTGAATATGTGCTGTGTACTTCCTCTTGTATCTTTTTCATTCTGAAGGCTAGCAGTCTTTCATGTGTTTCATCTTGAACATATGAACCTCCTAAAACCTAACCATGTGAATGTGATGGATAAAATAATCATATAGTTGTTCAGTCACTTCTTAGCTTCTGTGTTAAGTTATGGATCTCAATGTGTTCCCAGTGACTCACATTTAGTGTTCCATTTCTAAGGAGTGATTCTTAAGCTATCTGGAACACAGAGCATATGGAATCAGGCTATTTCTACATTAGGTCTTCTTTTGTTCCAGATAATTGTGAACATCATGTGTGCACTTTAATATTAACTGACCTTATTCTTAATGCAGTTAATTTGATCTAACTTTCACTTACTGTAAGCATGGCTTAACACAATGGAGTTGGACGTGAGGGACTCTGCGGAGTTGGACATAGGTGCTCCAAATTTTAGTTGCTGCTTTTCATGCTGACTGTTCCATTGTCACAAATGTTGATGATATCCTTGAGTCAGTCAATCTTGCATCCTAAACTATGATCTCTTGCTCACTGAGGAAGACAGTTTTATTTAATGTCTTGGCTGTATTATTGATAATCAGCTAAAGCTGAGCAAGCATTCAAACATCACACTGATAAGAACTAATCAATAAGGTGGTAGACTATATAAAGTAAAAATATTTGTCCTACTTAATGCCAGTCTGTCTACTAATTTATACCTTTACCATCTCTTCTATAATTTGCATATCATCTTAAATGCCTCCCATCCATCAACCACAGTCAATAGCAGAATTACAACAGACTAGAATTTTTTGCTATGGCCACCACACACAACTCCATAATCTGAACTAATTATTCTTTCCCTTTTTCCACTAGATAGAATTGCCTAAATCCATTCATCCATAGAGGGAGTTTTTTAAGCTAGAAGGTGGATTAATAGATCCTGCATCTAGAGTGGGAAGACTTTGAGGTTATTGCTGCTGCTGATCACCACAGTGTATCTAGCGGCCTCCAGTGATGACTGATTACCCTTTCCCATGAGAACATAAGCCCACAGGAAGTTTTTCTGAACAACTGGGCTTTACCAAGGCTGTTGATTTTTTATGTTATGCACCAGATCTGAAATTGAAATGGGATTCATACCTCTAAGATTGGATAAGAAGAGAAGTGAAGTGGCTGACATCAGATGTCAAACACAAAAAATGATTTTATCTTCTGTTTACATGATCCCAAGGAATGTTTTAATATCAGTGCCAAAAATGCAAGAACTTTGGAAAGGGGAATTGAAAGGCATCACCGTGGTATTTTTGATAAAATCTTAAGTCTGAGCCACAGATGTCAATGAACAGTAATGCTGGATTCTGCAGTTCTGGTTGAATCTTATGTGACACTGTTCATTAAAAAAGTTTATCTTTAACAGGTTTGTCAAGCATCTGCATCAGTCTTTGGAGCATTTCATCCACCGGTTCTTGCTGAAACTCAACCATATGACTTACATTGTTCAGCACCTACAGAAAACACTGGAGTACTTATAAACCCACTTCCTAAGGTGGCCTATCACTGTGAATCATTACCTGTGAGATGGAATGCAGGGCAGTACAGGAGGACTGGGAGCTTTTTTAAGGGCAGTTTCTACACCAAAAATGTCTATTTTAGAAGTCTCCCACCAAATATGGGGAGCTGGAGGATTGAATCAACATTCCTAGCAACTGAAACTACGGCATCAGAGTGTCTACATTCACTTTAGTGGCCATTGTGAGCATGGAAATCAATGGAGAGACTACACATGAGGACATACATGAGGTCTGAAAGAGGTCTTCTGCAGGAATGATGGTCTCAGTGGGCAATCACCCATCTTTTTATTTCCATAATTTCACTTAAACTTGAGTCTTTGGGGGACATTACCGGTACTCTGTATTCTGCTCCTCACTGGCATAATATATATCATGTTTAGAGCTTCACTATTAGAGGCTTGGCATGCATGATATGAGTATGTTGCCAATATACTTGAAAGCCTCATACATAAAGCAAAAGAAGCAGTAAACTGTATACTTGACTGAAGTAACATAGGGGGCTTTAACTGACAGTATTAAACCACTGAGTATAAACAAATAATGAAATATTGTTTAAACATTGTAGGACAACTATTCATTACTTTAATATAATCTTACAAATATGGAATAGAAGGATCTGAAAGAACATCGGTCTTATGGTGGAACACACCATGAAATATTTTAAATTGTTGTGCAGCAGTCTTTGATATTTAATACTATTAGTGGATGAATTTCAAAACTATGCATAGATAAGGAACAATAATAAGAGATGTAAGCATATCTTAATTTAACACCTTAATGAACACATAACATTGGAGAATGTATATGTTAAATAACAAGTTAAGATGTGAAATAATTGTTCTATTATTATATATTAACAATGCTTTAAAGAATACAGGTTGCTCTTTATTTTACTGTTAAGGACATCATATTTGATTGTAGTAAAGTAGACTTTTTTGTCAGAGTGCTGGATGGATGTGTTTACTTGGATGGTTACAGTATTCAAGCAAGGAGAGTTAGACTTTATTGGGAGTAAGAGGGATTTTAAATAAAAATGTTTAATAATAATTATAAATTTTAGTTTTTGTTGTGTCCACAATAGTAACTATTTTATGTCTATTCAAACGTTCAAATGCTACTGTTCACACGATAATTACTAAGCAGTTCTTTACTACCAGAGGGTCATTATCTATGAGAAGTACATGTATACATTTGATCAGTAGGATAAATTGCATTCATTAACCATATTTCCATAAATGTCAATGGATTAAAAAAATGGATGCAAGAGGGGTAGCTTAAATTGATATTTGAAGTTGTTTAATTCTCAAGTTATTTTTTTACAGAAAGCCCACTTATTAACAGAAGACATAGACAGGCTAAATACTAAAAACTACACTATATTATCAGGTTCACAATATAATCAAAAAAAAAAAAAAAGAAGGGGGTTGCTATGCTACGGAGAAATTCACTGCCTATGGTTATAGAACTATATCAAGATGATAAAGGTACACTTTATCATCTTGATATGTAACTACAGAGTATAATACGAGGATATTACCTCCTATTAACTTCTATTGGATCCTGGAATAGGAATTAAAACAGCTGACTAACAACTAGAACAAGTAATTCAAAACTTGAAAGGCAATAGCATTCTAGCAGGAGACTTTAATTGTATATCATCAGCAAGTGATACTAACATAAATAGTAAAAGAAGAATACAGGCATCTGCAAAGGCATTGTTAAGATTTACTGACTTGTTTTATCTTAGAGACATAAATGAATTTTCAGAAAATTAGTTATGTTTTACCCATTATTCCCATAGACACAAAACACAATCTAGAATTGACAGAGTTTATGTCTCTAATGACCTGACTAATACACTAGGCAAAGTCAAAGTAGTAACCTGTCTGCTTTCAGATCACAATGCAATTACCTTTAAGCTGTTTTTGAAATCTAATAAAAATGTTAAAATCAGAAGATTAACAGCATATATAACTTGTCTAAAAGAATTTAAGGAGTTTTTTAAAGAAATCATATCCTTTATAGAGTTAATAATAATAGAAGATACTTCAGAAATGTGTTCAAGAGATACAGTAAAAGCATACCTATTTGGCAGAGTCACAAATTGGTTGACAAAAAAAAAACAATGGCAGAAAGAATTACATGAAGTATAAGAAAAAGATCATTTAAATTTTAAAAAACAGACAAAAATAATAATACAGAAGAGATTAATAAGCTAAAGAACAAATACACAGAAATCTTAAACCATAAAACTAAAATCAACCTTGAGATGTTTAAGATGATTAACTTCTCTATTAACTGAAAATCTATGCACAATTTAGCCGCAAAAAAAAAAAAAAAAAATTACTCAGTATGTCCAATCATGTAAAAGAATTCTACTCACACTGGAAGCAAAGGGAAGTAACAGAGATAGAAGATATTCTAAAGGAATTCAGAAATTATTATAATAAAATTAATTAAAATATATTAATAGATCCAGAAGAAATAATTAAAATACTTATCAAAAATATAAAAAGTAAACCTATTTTGATAACCAAATGAAATTAATTGACAATCCAATTTCTATGTTTGAACTCCAAACTCAAATTTCTAAACTGAAACCTAATAAAGCACTAGGTAATTATGGGTTTATAGCTGAACTTTACCCAAATAAGTCCTAGATATACTACACAAGTTTTTTTTCCTATGGTCAAGAACCTAGCTAAAGTTCCTTCTTCCTGGAAATATACCCTTATGTCTCCAATTTTAAAAACTGAAAACGATCCTACTGAATGCTCTTCATACAGAACAATTTCACTTTTAAATGTAGATTGTACATTTTTCATGGCAATTCATGCAAATAGATTAAAATATATGCTACCCTCCATGATTGATGAAGATCAAACTGGCTTTATCTTAAACATAAATACTTACGATAATATTAAAAAAGCACAATAATTTACTATGCAAATAAAACAAAAGAGAAATTTAACATTAATGAGTATTGATCTTAATAGTGTTTTTGAATTGGAAAAATGGCAATGTCCTTTGCTGGTTTTAGAAGAATATAATATCTCAAGTAACTTCACACATCTTATTAATCTTCTTTATAATGATTGTTTTGCATATGTTAAAATATGTGCTTTTACTTCTTATTTTATACAAGTTTTGAAAGGAATCAAATGAGTATGTCCTCTTTCACTTCTGCTTTTACCATAATTATGGAATCATTTGTTAATTTTCTCAGATCAAATATAGATATAAAAGGTATTAACATAAATGAGGATTTATACTCTAAAATTCAAATAATAGAACATAATAAAGTTTGCTGATGACATCCTACTGTCATTAAAGGACAATGATAATTCTCTATCTGCAGTTTTCTTAGCAATGGCTATATTTCAAAGAAAATCTGTTTAACATTTAATGATGACAAAACAAAAATCCTAACTATAAATACAAACAAGAATATACTCAAAAATAAATTCATTAAATATATTGTCAAAGAGAAGAAAATGAATTATTTAAGAATAATTATAACAGATAATCTATACTGGTTATTAAAGGATTACCTTACAGGAAAAAGTCATCAAACAAGTGAGTCCTATTTCATGTCTACTATATTAAACACATATCAAGCATGGATTTTCCGTATATTTCCTATGGCATATACCCAAAATAACATCTCCACCTCAAAGTTAGAAACAATGATCACATTTAAAGACAAAAATCTGCTATATTGATTTCAATTAATGAAAGATGAAAAGCTACATTCTGTTAATTATAGAAATTTAGATAATTTAGATAAAGACATGTAGCTAGATGTATAATCCTGCAGACAACATGTAGAAGGGGAAATTAAGTTAATGCAACCAAGGATAAGAAATTATATTCCAACAAACAAATTCTAATATCTTCTAAACGTACCACTTCATCTGTTAGATGGAATCTCTTTACTTGGAAATTTTGTAATAGACCTTTCTTCACACCACATAAAACTGAATTAATGTTCAAAAAGAAACAGGATTGTTGGAGAAGTAAACAAGAACTTAAAGCAGATTGGCAACACATGTTTTTTGATTGTTATGTCTTAACACCTTATTGGAATAACATTAATATCTTTTTGTAGGCTTTTTGGAGATAAATTTGTTTTATCTAAATCACTAATCTTTTCTAGTGCTGCTATTCCTATATGTGTTAAAAAATGAAATATCATATTTTGTCATCTGTTCTATCTATAGCAAGAAAGATTATAACTCAGAACTGAAGAATTCCTAAATGTAGCTGCTACATCAATTGCCTACCCCATATCCATCCTAATCAGTCACTCTATCTCCAAACAGTATGCCCCTCACCTCTGGAAAATGTCTTATATCATTCCCTACATTAGGGTGTCACCTCTAGAGATATCTCAAACTACTGTCTAATTGCCATCCTCTCTCCCATAACCAAAATCCTGGAAAAATGTATACACCAACAGGGGCTTAATTACTTCACCACTAATAACCTACTATCCAGCACACAGCATGGCTTCAGACCAAAACATAGTTCAATCACAGTGCTAATAAGCCTTAGTGACACCATTCATCACCTCAGAAATGAAGAACAATTAGTCTCAGCAATTTTCCTAGATATATCAAAAGCCTTTGACACTGTCACACCAACTGTTGCTCAACAAACTTGCAAATTAAAATCTCATTTCATCATCACTCACTTGGTTTCACAGCTATCTGTCAAATTGCCATCAGGCTACAAAATTTTAGAACAAACTCTCCCCTCTGTTACCGATATCAACTGGTGTACCCCAAGGATCCATACAGGGTCCCCTCCTCTTTGTCATATTTACCAACAACCTAAATTCCACCACCCAACTTGCAACTATTACCCAATATGCAGATGATTCCTCTTGTATTTTCTCTGACTCTTCCCCCCAGGAACTCCAACAGAAAATGGAAAAATCTTTCCAGGACATTGAAAATTACCTCAACAGCAGTCAACTCATCCAAAACCCAGACAAAACTAAGGTAATGATTTTCACAAACAAAACATCCAAGCTCAGCTCACTACCTCTCTCTATTTACTGCTCTAATGGAACAAAAATTGAACCTACAAATCAGACCGAACTCCTAGGAGTTACTATAGATGACAGACTAAAATCTCATAACTATATCTCCCAAACAGTTAAGAAAGTCCATACCACAGAACACCAAATATCACACATAAAAACTGTCATGGCTGAAATTAAAAGATCTTTTAGATAAATATTAATGTTGATGAAGTTTTGTAGTTATGGACCTTGTATATAATTATTTTATGTTTTGTTATATCTTAATTTTATTGGTTTCTATTACTGTGATGCTGTTATATATTGTACAATCTATTAACAGCAATAGTGAAAGCGCTTACCATTTGTACACAAAATAAACATAGATTTTATTTTACGCCTATAGTTGCAACGAGTTATTTACTTGGTGGACATTTTATGGTGAAAACATTAAGACGCCTTGGTTATCTCTCAGCTTTTTTACTTGGAACTGCTGCTGCATTTATTATTGTGAGCCGAGAGGTATTTACATCGCTGGGCACATTTATTAAATTGCTGCTTGTACAATATATGATTATTTAAAACTCAATAAAAAATATAGGGCCAAACCATACCTTACTCACTAAGCCAGACCAGCCACGCCAAGATCTCACCTGCTATGTATCCTCCTTTTCTGCTCAAATATATTCACCAACTTACATAATGTTAACTTTAATAAGCTAGAATCCTGCTAAAACAAAATAACTACATTTGTGGCCAGTCATCTCCATAAAACTCATAATTACACCACTCTTCAGCAACTCAGCTGGCTGGAACTTCCCAACCTGTTGACACTTAACCAGCTTACTTTTTCCCACAAAGTCATGCACAACCCCAGTAACTGCACAGCACTGTCTAGCCTGGTCCAACCTAACTTTAACTGCAGATCATATCCCTTAAGTCGTCCGACAAACTTATGTTACAAGTTACCCAGTCACACAACTTTCATGGTGACTCCCTTTATTCCAGTAAAATAGCTAGGAAATAGAATTTGCTTCCTTAGCACATCCTAAACATTTCCAACATCTCTTCATTCAAAAATGCCTAAAGGAATATCTCAATAGCAACTGGCTCTACCCCTGTATTTCATCTGACTGATTTTCTCTCTCCTATTTTCTTCATGAGTCTCTTTATGTGCATCTCTCTTTAGCTCCTTTAAGCAACCAGTGGTTATGTCATATGGTTAGAACAGTTTTGTTCATCTTTTCTGATAGATCTGATTATTCCAGTTATTGATATCTCTATATTATGTTTACAATGTATGTTTTCACAACTATTTGTTTCTTTAGTAACTCTGTTAATTTCATTGTTGTTAATTACTCATTATGTCCTCTTGTTTTATTAATTAAATTGTTAATGTAGTGAAGCTTTTCTCCAAGAATCTCTACTGAAAACAGGCTACTTCCTCAGTCAGACACTACCCAGTTAACAAATGTAAATAAATAAATATATAAACTGTAAGAATGACTCCACAACCTCCTTTAAAGAATTTATAAATATTACTACAGAACTCTGTCACCTGGAAATCATTACAATTATGTCAAGAACAACCAGGATTACCTCCTGCTACAATGCAAGGACAAAACTTAGAGATTTGCTTGACAAGCAAAAATAACTGCATTTTAGATTTAATGTAATGTATAATAACTTGAATGACTTAATGGTTAATGGGCACTCTTGTAAATATTTTTTTTTCTTTTGTGTGTGAGGTTTAGTTGAATTTTTTTCATTTATTATGTTCACAAATATCTGCCTGTAAATATTGTTGTGATTGCTTTACAGATTAAAAATCCAATAAAAAAATTTAAAAAAAGTTGGAGATTTTGGGTCTATATCAAATTGTTGAAACCACAAAAGGTCACATACCTGTTCATCGATAACTATTTGTTGAACTCTGAATCCCTCGAATGATCATTTCCATGAAATGGTTCTCATGGAAAGTAACCAGTGGGCCCTTTTCCCCAGTGTAGTTGAATCTTGGAGTTGGTAAATTTAGTTAGGGGGGCATGTGGGATACAGCCTCCCATTTTGGGGGTGTGGGGGTGTAGCTCCCACCAGTGTGGATTTTACATTTTACTGTGTTTATTGCAGTCAGTAGGTTGGCTAACATGTTACTTACAGTGGGAAAGATTTTTGCAATAGTGATCATTTGACGGATTTACATTCAACAAATAGGGGTTGATGAAGAGGTAATCTATCTTTTGTGGTTTCGATAATATGCTATAAACTCAGAGATTTCATAGGCTAGTTAATGTATTACCTCTTTCATGTCATCTTCCTCAACATCTTATAGGAGATGTCCACTGATGAAGAAGATATATGTTGAGTGCTGAATTCATGGATAGATGCTTCAAAAGGGGCACTGTGTCCTACTGTACAACAAGTGGCAGGGTTAAGGCCTCCATAAAAGCATTCTATTTAGAGATAATTGGTTCCAGCACTGGGGTAGAAAAGGACATTGATGGAATCCAGTGCAAAAATATTTGAAGATTTGGTATCAAGTTCAGGATCACAAATAACATGGATCTCCTTGCTGAAGGAGAGGGCGCAATAGCATCAGTGCTAACAGAGATGGGGCTGTCATAAAGTCTAATACTGAATCCCTGAGCTCAAGAACTAGAGCCAAGGGCCCCTGTTAAAGTTACTCATGATGACAATAGAAACAGAGTAATATTGACTCCTAAGGATGGAAAGGGGGCACCATACCTTATAAAGTCTTAGTGCAAGAAATCTGAACAAATCCAGATAAAATGTGGGGACAAAGGACCAAAAACAGGGACATATTTTAAATAATGCTCTTATAAACTTAGAAAGCTGCTAGAGTAACAGGTTTGTGTTAACATATATTTTCTGAAAAATTTGAAGACTGACTCAGAATAATGCTTTCTGTGCTGTAGTTTTATTAAGGACAATGATTTAAGATAAACTTAAAACTTTAGCTTAATTATTTATTTACTTATTTATTTACTTTGTTTATTACTTGACAAGTTGTTGTTGTATCTTTTGGCTTTTCCCGGTTAGGGGTTGCCACAGTGGAACTCCGGTCCGCTAATGATTGGCAGTAGATTTTTACGTACCGAGTTGCCAGCCCTGATGCACAACCTTCAACGAAGGTACGCCCATTCACGCATGTCTCCACACAGAAGACGCTTTAGCTGAGAATCGAACAGGACAACGTCTTACTGTGAGGTGACAATGCTACCGCAGCACCACCATTTTAAATGATTTAAGATAAACTTTTAAAACTTTAGCTTAATCATGAAATGAGAGGCACAGTAAATGTTTAATAGTGTTAAATCTATGTATAACTAGACTTTAATTGTCACCTGTAAATAGAGAGCAGGAATAGGTGGTATTCAATATATCTGCTGTGGGACCATACCTTGCTGCATTTAAGTTTTGCCACTTATGAAAAATCTTATTTAACCATACAGCTGAAATGAAGAGTTTATTCTGATAAAATGTGCCTCTCTATGGCAAGAAGCTGGTTAGTATCTACTGGATAGCATATTGTGTTAGAGGCATGAAGCAACACTTGCAGGCATTTGGTCTGTAGTTGTGCAGGGTTGTATCTTGTGAGACCTTTTTTAAAAGGACAGAATTCATTGTGTGGTGGAAATAATCCATGTTTTATTGCTTCTCCTATGTCTGATACAATATAAAGTATACCATCTTGGATGTTTTAATCTGCTGTTAACATCTAGCAGTTTCTAGATTAATACGCTTTACAAGAGAAAACATTTGCTGTAACAGCTACAGTGTGATTGAAGGACTGCAAACTATTAAAAATGAATTATCTTTTGTTTGGTATGCTTTCTGGTGAAAAATTAAACCTAACTCTCTTAATCTGAAGTTTGGTTCCATTTAAACATTTATTTATTTTATACTTGTGCTTTATCTAGTACAACCTCCCAAAGATCTAGCACCTCTCCAAATTAACACTTGGCACAGGACAGGAATGAATAAATAAATGTGTGCCAGGCACTAGTATGATAATTGGAGTATGTTGTTTAAGAACAGTGCCAAGTTAATTTCATAGGTTCATAGGTTCATAGGTTTATACTAGGCTATCTGCCCTAAGGCATTTATAAGCCTAGCCCAAATTATTGTGGCTTACGCCACCCCTTATATGAAAAAATACTGTGCCCATTAGTTTGTTGTGCCTCTGTCCAGCAGTGACACCATGTTTTATTGCTTCTCCTATGTCTGATACAATATAAAGTATACCATCTTGGATGTTTTAATCTGCTGTTAACATCTAGCAGTTTCTAGATTAATACGCTTTACAAGAGAAAACATTTGCTGTAACAGCTACAGTGTGATTGAAGGACTGCAAACTATTAAAAATGAATTATCTTTTGTTTGGTATGCTTTCTGGTGAAAAATTAAACTTAACTCTCTTAACCTGAAGTTTGGTTCCATTTAAACATTTATTTATTTTATACTTGTGCTTTATCTAGTACAACCTCCCAAAGATCTAGCACCTCTCCAAATTAACACTTGGCACAGGACAGGAATGAATAAATAAATGTGTGCCAGGCACTAGTATGATAATTGGAGTATGTTGTTTAAGAACAGTGCCAAGTTAATTTCATAGGTTCATAGGTTCATAGGTTTATACTAGGCTATCTGCCCTAAGGCATTTATAAGCCTAGCCCAAATTATTGTGGCTTACGCCACCCCTTATATGAAAAAATACTGTGCCCATTAGTTTGTTGTGCCTCTGTCCAGCATGGGTCATGGGAGTGTTCATTGTGCCAAACCGAAGGGTACAAAAAGGAACTAATGTTGCACAGGATGCAGATCCAGTGCAGTGACAGTTAAGTAGTTTTGTCTAAGAATAAATCAAAGGGCTCACAAATGTAGCTCCTGATACTGAGCAAGTAATTTCCATAATAGGGAGAGCTGGCAGTAAAGTGCTACAGTAAGCCCTGAATAAGAGCTGTAGCAAATGGTTATAATCAGTGGCCATCTTTCATCAATCAGTAATGTTTATGGTCCTATAGTTAAATTTTTTAATTCACAGCTTTGAATAAGTTCAGTCAAAAGCTTTTTTATTCACTTCATGATCTTAGCAGTCTGAGCTCAAATGGTATAAAGTCACATCCTGTCCAGACTTATGTCTCTACATCCCATGTGCTATTCTTGGTAAGTGATCAATGAGCTTGATAAAAATAACCAAGTTGAAAGATGAAATAATGAACTTATAGGTTTAAGTGAGAATTGTACTTTTGTTTTATTCTTCAGTGGTTTTACAGACAGCTCTAAGAATTGGGTAATAGCTGCTGTTGTTGTTTCTTAAAGGACCTGTGGAGTTGTTGTTTCTGTGCCAAGTTTGAAAATGATGATGTTTTTAATCTCTAACCTGCTCACTTCCTTTTTGAAATTTATTAATGTAATATTTGCATACATATTTGAACTCATTCTTTCTGATGTGGTAACATTTTTCTTTTTTTCTTAGCTGCAAGAATTTAATTATGCTTTGGTTTGACAGGTTCTAAGGTTTAGATAAACCACATACCTCACAACCTCTTAGAGCAAGAAATCTGGACAACCCCCTAAATAAAAGTGGGACAATGGCCCAAAATAGGGACAATTTTTAAATATTGCTCTTACAAACTTAGAATTTTGATGCAATAACAGGGTTTACATTGGCATGCATTTTCTAAATGGTATGAAGTCTGAAACTCAAATGTCTTTCATTATGTTTTAACTTCATTCATTAATGATTTGCCACTAATTCACCAGAAAACCATAATGTTATGAAAAACAGACCACAAATATAAAGCAAAAATCTGGACAGTCTGCAAAAATCTGTACAGTTAACAGGTATGATGAGTCATAATATTAGTTTATATATATATATATATATATATATATATATATATATATATATATATATATATATATATATATATATATATATTTCTCTAATTTTTTTATAACAAAAGGGTGTTGCACAGCTTTAATTATGTTTCTAATATATAGCTTATACAGTTATATGTGATATGGGTGGAACCACAATGATTATTGTCTTCTTTTGCTATCTCTATAATTGCTGTTAACAGAGCCTTCAAATTCTTAAGGTCTTACATGGAAATAAATCTCTTTTGCTGCCATTTGGTTATCTTACAATCAATTACTATATGGACACAAGACACAGCATAGTTTCTGAATATTTATAAAGTTATTTATTTCATTTCCTGCAAGTGCCATGTGACTGGGGGTTAGAGGCATAACCTTATGATAGAGTGTTTCCTTCATAAAACATTCTGAATATGCTAATAAGGAAAATGTGGTAGGATCAGGAAATGGTGACAGTAGTACTGAGAATCATTGTTATTGCTCCTACAGGATACTTATCATACAGAGTAATTCAATAATGGTATGACATAGGAGAATTTGATGGAAGGGAAATACAATTATTTAAATTATATAAATAATAATAATAATAATAATAATAATAATAATAATAATAATAATAATAATAATAAATTAAATTATTAATAATTATAAACAATATCAATAATAGTTAAAACAAACAATTTATAAATTTACTTTTCATTTAATATTAGGAAAGCTTTATTTGATAAGGTATGTTTATAAAGAAGTTACTTAAGTATGGTACTGTAATATTTATCTAAGTGTAATGATGTTAGCTGCACTAGCTTTGCATTTGCCTGTGATTGTGCAGTGTGAGCTCTGTAGAATAGCATCATTAAATTGTTCTACTCAGGCTAGGAGCCCAGATAAACTTCATGGATATGGTTAGTGTAGTTCTAAATTATTAGATTTCTGGGTATCTTTTTTAGATTTTTTTTTTTATTCGATCCTTTCTATTTCTTTCTTTCTTTGATATACAAGACCAAATATGATTTAATAGCTATACATGATACATTTATGCTAGGAAATTAATTCTTATTTCAGGGAAGAAAGCTGAGGAGTTGTGAGTTAAAGCTGAACTATGCTACTAATATTTCATGTTGCAATATTAATAATACCTGTCAATAATCTCAAATGGAGTTAAACTTCATGTAAATAAGCATAAATGGCCTGAATAGTAAATCTAAAAGAGAGAAATTACTCAAATGGTTCAATGTTTACAAAGTACCAGTAATTTATTTTAAGGAGACCTATACTAATAGAATGGACAAAGACAAATACAAATTCTCTCAGTACAAAATATTGGTACAATCCAACCATAAAAATAAGAGAAGAATTTCAATACTATGAAAAAATGGACCAGCAACAACAAAGGATAACTTTTTAAAAAAGGAAGACCATGATTGTTCCTTTGCAATGATAAAAATGGGGTATAATGATAGATTATGGGGGGGTTAGAGGCATTACCTTTTAATAGAGTGTTTACTTCATAACATATTCTATGCTAATGTATAATGGTTTCCAGACATAGGGGCAGGTCAACTAGAAAGCATTTGGAAACAGTTCCTAGCAATAAGAAAGGTAATATTTTTATGGGGGTGGGGTGTTTAATTATATATTTGGGAAGACAGAATGAAGTCCAGTTCAGGCACTTAAAATCTGGATTAACCTTTTATGTTTAAAAGATAGATTTGTACTAAAATAATGTAATTTAATGATTTCCAGCATATCGTATTAATATAGAAGACTTTATGAAATGGTTCACTAAATAAAGTCACCTTTTTTGAAAATTAAAAATACAGATGATATAAACAAACGTATTGTCTGGGATGTCTTTAAAGATCTGTATTTATGAAAGGGTGCCAGACTAGTGCAATAATAAAGTTAAGCATTGGGAAAAAAGAAATTCTGGATAAACAAAGTAAGCTAAAAAAAATCAAAACAAGGTCCAGAAAGAAGATAAATTCCTTCTACATCAAATACATTCTCTACAAAAAAAAAAATTCATGATATATTAGGTCATAAAACTACTGTCATTTTTAAAATACTAAGAATTAATGCTTATGTATTAATTCCTAAAGGTAAGCATAATCTGGCAATAAGGGCTACATTTTCAGAAAGATCTAATTATATCAAAGAAATCAAGGTAAACACAGACACAATTCCAAACATGGAATAAGAAATAGATGTTTTCAAAATTTAAAGATTGTCATAAAAACTGAAAAAAACAATTGAAATGTTGGTACAGAAAGCCCTTGTTTGTAATTTTTAAGTCAACTAATATTACCAACATTTTTAAAATTAAAACTTTCAAAAAATAAAAGCACTGATCCTATCACTGCTCATCAAATCCTCCCTAAGAATCACTTATCACTTTACTCCATGAATATCAGAAGCACACTAAACAAAGTTAGCTAATTCCATTCCTGGATGTCACACCACTCCCCAGACATTATTATACTCCCAAAAACATGGTTGAATCCTCAGATATCTGACAAAAACTTTATCCCCCCAGGGTACAACATCCTATGACTAGACTGTCCAAAGAAAAAAGATGAAGTTGCCATTGTATACTCTAACCATCTCATTGTTACTCCTCTAACTAACTGTATACCCTCAGATCCATGCAAATATCACCACCTAGAAACACTCCCAGACTCTCTAAGCAACCATTCTCCAATCAAAGTCCTACGATTCTCACCATACAACACTAGACCACATAAGTATGTCAATTGCCATAAACTCTAACTTCCATCCTGATACTTTTATCAACCTTCTCACAGCAATAAATTGTTCCTTCCTAACCCATTTACCACTGGATCAGGCAGTAGTTAAATTCAACTCAATATTCTTTAACATTCTCAACTCCCTTGCCCTGTTATGCACTGTTAGAGTTAAATCAATTATATCGTCTTGGCTTACA
The DNA here is from genome assembly GCF_019279795.1 of Protopterus annectens. NCBI lineage: Eukaryota > Metazoa > Chordata > Ceratodontiformes > Protopteridae > Protopterus > Protopterus annectens. The sequence goes on from NC_056726.1 coordinate 1,442,089,966, forward strand.
CATACTACTCACTCCCTTATCCAAGCTAGAGATAAGGCATGGAAAGGCTAGTCTAAAACTAAGCTCCCTAGCTATTCACAAAACTACAAAGAGCTCCATAACCTTGCCAAAAAACACATCGACAAAGACAAAAGGAAGTTCTATAACAACACTCCAACCTTTCACATATCCAACCCAAAGAAATTCTGGCACTCCATCCATAATCCTAATATTCCATCCAGGTAACCCCTCACCTGCCCCAACAATACTCCACAAGAAACAGCATCAATCTTTAACATCTACTTCATTAACTCCATAGTAAAACGATAAATACTACCAACTCTGACACCAATGCTGTTAACCCTTCTCACCCTCCCACCACCTCTAAATCCACAAATAATTTCTCGCTTAAAGCTGTGTCTACTAGCTATATGAAATTATTTCTTCTCAAATTAACTCCTGCTACCCATTAGTTGATAACCTACCTCCACTCTTCCTTCAGATAGTAGCAAACTCTCTAGCCCTTTCTGTCTCCATACTCATCAACTGCTCTATCACTGAATCCAAAGTTACCTCAATCTGGAAACAATTCTTTAACTTACACATATGCAAAGGAGGCAATTCCACAGAAATGGCCAACTTCAGGTCAATAATTTTATCACCTCTCACTAAAATATTAGAATAATGTGTACACAAACAAATCCTGGATTACCTATTACAAGGAAAAACTATTGTCCCACAGACAACATGGCTTTCAACCAAAATGTAGCACATCGACAGCTCTTCTATCCTTTATCAGCACCATTTCTCTGGCTAGAGACAGTGACAAGCTAGTGTCATGCCTGTTCCTTTTTCTCTCTAAAGCATTCAACACAGTCTCCCACCCTCTGTTGTTGACCAAACTCTCTGACCTACCAAAAAGCCAAAACCACCTCAAATCTACTTTCTCTATCTCATCTCTCAACAACACACCTATCACTGTTGAATCAAGCAATAAGGGTTATAATAGATGCCCAACTCAAATTTGACCTCCATGTCTCAGCTGCACCAAAAGAAAAACACAAAAAACTTGGTCTTCTTTACAGAAGTAAAACATTCCTGTCAAACAAAGCCAAAATATCCGTCTCCCATGCCTACCTCCTCCCAAGCCTACTTTCCAGCTCATAAATCCTCACCAACCTTCAAAACTCTCTCTTAACAAAATTAGAAACTACCTATAATAAAGTTGTCAGATTTGCTGCAAACCAGACTTGCAAATCTCACCACTGTCTTTCTCTTAAGAGCTTGAACTGGCTAGAATTTCCCAACCAACTACTCTCTCAGCTTTAGATCATTCATTACATCCTGTATCTGCCCTCCTTCTGTCCCAACATCTCCTCACTTGTCTCCCTCTACATCTCTTCCAGGACTTTCTGAGGCACAGAACAAAATTTACTTCAACTCTACAAATCTAAAAGCAAAATAGAACAAAACCTTTATACCTACTCCTGTGCCCTCTCTTGGAATAAACTTCTGCTGGATATTAGATGTAGTAAGCAACCAAAACAATTCAAAACTGCTACCAAAACTTTCTGAAAAGCACCTGGATCTGCCACACACCCTCTTCAACTGTCTACCTCACCTCCTCATCTGTCTCCTACTTACCCCCCCTCCTTTTTCTCATCCATACTTAACAACTGTAACTGTGAAGCTTACTTGTTACTCGCTCAGATTACCTGTGCTGTTTACCCTAATATGCTATTCTATGCTCCTATGTAGCTACAACCTTAGTGACTGTATTTTTGATAAAATTATATAGGTTTGTATATAACCTGCTGCCTTTACATTATTAGTTGTAAATTGTAAACTTTGTACTAATTTTTTAATACTGTACTGTACTTTTCATATATGTACACTGTGGAACCTTTCTCCCTGGGACTCCCCTGAAAAAGGGCAACAGCTCGGCTGGACTAATCCAGTCAACAAATGTCAAATAAATAAATAAATTAGAAATATTCTAAAAATGTTAAATTGAAGGAAATCCTAAAGAAAATAAAAGAACTTAAAAGTTACAAATCTCCTGGCTGATTCCAGAGGTAAATACAATTCTACCCATGAACACGTTACATCTTTTAGAAAATGTCTGATCAGACATTCAAATAAAAGAAATGGAACCCTGTCACATCAGTCCTCAAAGAAAATAAAGATTTAGCAAAATGCAAATCACATAGATCAATATCTTTATATCTTTACTAAATATAAGTTACAAAATCCTCATGTTAGTTTTAACCAATAGAATGAAAGTCTTGATTACCAAATCATTAAACAATAATAAAATAAGATCTATTAATAAAAGGCAGACTGAAGGCAATAATAAAAGAACCTTAACATTAATAGACATACCTGGGGATTCAATAAAGCCTACATGGTCCATTTCCACCATCTGCATGGTGCAGTGCAATGCGCACACGAATGTGGACTGTTATGTTTTCATTAAGCGGCTCTATATGATATTTAGTGCCTCACAACCAAGGTAAACAACATGGAATGCTAATTACAGCATAAGCAGCTGAACTGCATGCTAATCAACCAATCTTACACAGTAGAGCTATTCAACAAGTTATAAAGCAACCATGTAGACTCTGAGTTTGTTTCCTGTAAATTCCAAAACTTTTGGAATACAACAACAGAAAGGAGACTGTACGGACAGAATGTTAGGGGCTGCTTCTGCTTTAATTAATTTGTATGTGCTTGAGGCTGAAGCCAGTGCTGCCACTGTTGCTAATATGCCTAGGCAGAGAAGGAGAAGAGTTTTCAGGCACTGTTTAATTTTTCACCACCTACATGATGTTGAATTTGTAGAGGACTATGGGGAGGATAGAGACACACTATAGCAACTCTGAAACCTTGTAGTACATTCCACAGACATGTACAGAAATAGTCACAGTATGTGGCATGCCACACATCATCCTGAGGAAACAGCTTCAGCAGGATCAGCAAGGGGAAGGGGCACCCATTCCACCAGCAATGCCAGGGTGACCACAAGCGCAGGCAGATGAGGAGTCACAGGGAAAACCACCAGTTGCTGTGGGTGTAGGAAAAGATAGGCATGCTCAGTATGCCCTTGCATTGGCTAAGAGACAATGCGTAGCACACTCACTCACCACCTAGTGGCCAAATATCTTCCTCCTACAAACATACATATAGTAACATTGATGTCAGGTAACTCACCCATCCTTTACCTCCCCATGTATTGGCTGTGTACTGCTTGCATCAGACAGAGTCAGCCCTGAACTAAAACTGTTGCAGCTGCTGGATTTATAAGGTAAGTGTTGAACCTGAAGTGTATCCATGTGTGTGTGCCATAACAGATATGCAGCTTTGCTCCCCCCACCAAAAAAAAAAAAAGAACAGCCCTTTCTAATCAAACTATATATATAGTATGTATATATATATATATATATATATATATATATATATATATATATATATATAAATAAATAAATAAATATATATATATATATATATATATATATATATATATATATGTATTTAAATAGATTTTTTCTGAATTACATTTCAGCATATCATATGCAGTTTGTAGCTGGCAAAATGCAAGCGTGCCTTCTCAAGTCCAGTAATCCTCTGTGCAGGTATAGCCCAAATTAAGAACCTCTTTTCTGTCTTCTTCACATAAACAAGTCTCCTCACCTTTAATTTCCCTAGCTACACAGTTGGCTTGTATGGTGTAGTTTCAGGGCTATCAGCACAGCGAGGACACAAATGAGGTGTGACGTCATTAGAATTGCTGAATGCCAAATTCTTGGCTCTGTATAGGAGATGTAAACATAGTGCAGGCACTCCCTCAATGTTTGTTGTTAATGGACTGCAATTGTGAATTGTTATAGGTTCATAGGTGTGTAGTAGGCTAATAGCCCTTGAGCCTTTACAAGCCTAACCCATAAGATTACCCTGGCATCATGCCACCCGACCTTAGCTCCCAATGCCTCTATCGAGTAAAGCCAATGGAGTGATCCCTGGAGTGAATTTTCTATTTCCCATCCACGCATCAAGATTTCTCTTGAAGTGAACCAGTGAGGTGTTCTGCTTGACATGTATAGGAAGTTTATTCCATAGCATGGGCAGTCTCTGGGTTATGAACCTATTCCTCCAGCATGTTCTGTTGATTGTGGTAATGAGGTTAAGGTCTCTGGAGTGTGTGGTGTGGAGGGATTTGGATTTCTTTAGATGTAGCATTTCGACTGTGGTTATGAGGTTAAGGTCTCTGGAGTGTGTGGTGCGGAGGGATTTGGATTTCTTTAGATGTAGCATTTCTAACAGAACTGGGTCAGACATGGCTTTGTAAGTCAAGCAGAAATCGCCTCTAAGTAGGTGATATGAGACAGAGAATAGTTGGAGTTTTTTTAGTCTGTCCATACAGGACAAATGTTTAAGGCCTGGGATCCTCTTTGTGAGGTACTTTTGTGGCCTCTCCAGTTGTTGTAGGTGTTTAGTGAGGTACATGCCAAATGGGACATTGTGCTCAATGACTGGCCTAATGAGAGAAGAGTAGAGGGAGACATTGAGCCCTTTCTTCCTGGATGCAAAACCCTTAGTAATGAGATGTGCCACATAGAAGTAATTTCTGACCACAGTGGCAATGTGGTGGTCAAAAGAGAGGTTGCTGTCAACCTGTGTTCCCAGATCTCTTATAATGCCTTCTGTCTTCAGTGGACTAGCATTGATGTAGTAATTCATGGGAACTGGGCTTTTCCCAAAGGGGATGACAACACATTTTTTGGCATTGAGCTTAAGGCCATGGTTCTAACACCAGTCGTTGGTCTCAGTGAGGCCTTTCTGTAGGATGTCAACATCACTCGGGGAGTTAATAATAGCTCCCAACATGCAATCATCTGTGAACCTTGTCAGCCAGAGTTCCTTCGTGTTGGCCTGGACTTCAGAGAAGTAGATACCAAACAGGAGAGGACCCAGGACTGAACCCTGTGGGACTCCACTCATGACTGGTCAGCAGTCTGACTTGGAGTCAGCTACTTTCACACTGTGGGTTCTACCTGCGAGCCAGTTTGCAACCCACCTAGTGATATAGAAACAAAAAAATCACTGAGCTCACCACCAAAGGCAGTACTTGTGGGAACCAAGTAAATGTAAAAAGCAAACCTGGATCCAGACAGCAGCAGCAGCAGGATTACGTTTTATTCTGTTAATAAAATAATTGATTTTAACTATTTCAACCATTTTTCTTCAGCTTGGGTGGCAGCAGCAGGTTTATTTTTTACATTTACACCTAGTGATATAGGGGTTGATGTCTAGCTTAGTGAGTTCTTCTATGATTCCTAAGTGGGGAATGGTATTAAAGGCCTTGGCCAGATCAAGGTCAGCTTTATGAACCACCTATCCTTCATCCACAGTTCTGGTGACTGACTCAAAGAAGTTGACTAAGTTGAGCAGGCATGATCTACCCTTCACAAAACCAAACTGTGTGGGATCCAGAGTTTGGAGATTCCCTATATCCTTGTTTATTATGTCCATGATGATGCATTCCGTAACTTTGGATATCAGACTTGTCAGCCTAATGGGGCGATAGTTCCCAGGGTCTGTAGTCGCTCCTCCTTTGTGGAGAGGGATTTCTGTAGCAGTGCGCCATTTGGTAGGGACAAAGCCTGAGGTGAGGCTGTGATTGAACACGGCACACAGGTGAGGTGCCAGTTCACTCTGTAGTTCATGTAGAACACAGCCAGGGATATTGTCATGTCCCATAGAAGCTGTATTCTTAGCCTTGGACAGTGCTGTTTTAACCTGCACAGCAGTAATACTGGGCGCCTAGCAATCTACTGGTATTGTGACTGGTCCCTTGGCGGGGGGAGAGAGAAGTAAAGTTGGCACTGAATCTGTTGGTCAGTATATTGGCAATATCTGTTGGCTTAGTATCTGAGGTACCATTGTTCAGTAGCTGAGAGAAAATCTGGGTATTGCTGTGGAGATTCTTTACATAACTAAAGAAGGCCTTGTGGTTGTCTTTACTATCTGCTGAGGCTGATAAGGGAGTTTTTCTAGTCTTGGGACTTCACCTTATTCTGTATCAGTTTCCTCCTCCTGTTGTAGAGTTTGTTTATGGCAGGGGGCCACCAGATTGCCTTCCTTTTTGTGGAGGCGAGCATCTTGGTTCTGTTGGGTATGGTGAGATCCATGTATTAGTTTACATGTTTGTACAGTGCATTGGTGTATGATTTGGCAGTCATGCAACTGATCTCCATTTACATGGGTGCCGTGAAGTTAGCCAACTCTCTTTTTAGTAGCGCAAAGTTAGCTTTGGAGATGTTTTTCATGGTGGTTACCTTTGTGGGGGTGGGGTGGGGGTGGGAAGGATGTGGATTTCCAAGGTGAGTTTGTGATCAGATCTAACCAGGGAGGAGTTGACTATTTGTGTAGAGCAATGGTTACTCATGTTAGTAATGACCAGATCAAGGATGTTGCTACCTCTAATGGGGGTAGGAACGAGCTGGTCCAGGGCATTGGAATTAATGAAGTCCAGGAAACATCAGGCAAGTGAATTGGTACATGAGTAGTTTTCCCAGTTAATGGAGGGGTAGTTGAAGTCACCCAGTATAAGAGTGTTAGGTTTGACCGTAATATTCTCCAGGGTGCTTAGGAGTGTCAGTCTTGGGATATGGTTGGGGATCTATAGCAGGCTACAATCTGAATTGCTGTCTTTCCCAATGTTAGCTGCACCTGAATAGTGGTTGGAAGAAGGAAAACACAACAGCACTGCAGGCTGCATTGTGTGAAGTGGATGTGCCAGGTAAGATCTATAAAGTGTTACATATAAGACTGGAAATGTAAGTAAGCAGCACACAATTCACAGGTTATGTTCGGTAACTTTCAACCTGCCCTTCATTTCTGGTCAACTGCACAACATATTATTTCCAGTTAATATCCCCACACCTTTTAAGGCTAATGATATAGAATGGCTTATACACTGCATGACCCACATTACTGGTCTGATAACTGATGAATGAACAAACACAGAGAAGTAAAACAGAGCTGTATATTTGCAGGCAATAATCCTAATAGATTGTATGATCACTAAGCGCACTACATCAAAATAGAAATAAATGTACAAATAATACTTGTATGGTTTCATATTAGTGTAGATGATGTTATAGCTGGTTGTGTGCAGAATGATTTAAGTTCCTTGCTGCAAAGGTGTGTGTGTGTGTGTGTGTGTGTGTGTGTGTGTGTGTGTGTGTGTGTGTGTGTGTGTGTGTGTGTGTGTGTGTGGCAAAGAGGCTCTATTAGGTATTAGACTGGCTCTATTAGGTAATTTGTGACGGAATCTGGCTTTTTCCTGATCCGTCCCCCATCCTCCCTCTTTTTTCTTTATCCCCTTTTTTTATTCCCATTTCCTACTTCCTTTTGCACCTTGGATTGGTCTTGAAATTGAAGTTTTTTAAATATATTATGATTTTAAGTGAAACATAAACAAATCAGGTTGGTCACTATGAAGTTCTATACAGTGACGGTAGCCACTATCACATCCCATATACATAGCCCACACCGGAACAAATAGCATATAGGTTCATGCATAGAATGTGTTTTTAGCACTTCTACTTTATGAAAAAGGTTATTTTACCATTATTATATGCATACCATGATTAATATAAATAGAATTTAGTATGATGGATTTATATTTCATGTTCATAATCAAGTAGTAATGTTCTATATAAAATATTATATTTTTGTTATATGTATATATATATTTGTCTATGTACACACATACACGATTGAGTAGCCATATGAAGCATACGTATTTAGTGAGAAAGTTTTATTTATTTAAATATTTAATGGTTTTATATGATGAACATAAGAATATTATTTTGTTAATAAATTTAATGGATTTATTATAGACAATATATCCATCATATCATGTTAGCAAAATCTTTCTAGTAGGATCATGATTACTGGTGTATTTTTTAAATAGAAATTTTCTTTTCTTTATGAATTACACTATCACTTGAAGATGTCATAGACATGTGGAGCACTTCCCTTTTAAATTTCTTATTTTATTGCTTTAATTGGTGGGCTTGATTACTTAATTAATGAAGGTTTCTTTATATAAAAAAGGGTGAGATTTTATTATTAATTGTAACCTGATGAAGAGCACCGGGATGGTGCGTGAAAGCGCTTGTTCTTTTTAAATAAAATTCTTACTTTGGATCGTGGTGGTTCCTTGCAATTTCTACACTATTTCAAAGAGGCACCCCTCTTATGTTCTGAAGGTTCATTAGAGTAAGAGTTCAAATGCAGATCTCTGTAGGCATATCTCATGTAAAGCATGATTTTCTACTGTGTATGTCATAGATTGATTTTCCTCATTTCAAATACCTGTCCCTTTTTTTCCCCCTTTCTCTGTCTTGTCTTTTTCTGTGCGTGTGTTCGCACGATGCAGTGCTTAGCTAAAACATGGGAAATGGAGGAAATGAATGCCAGCTTTGCCTGTGCTTATCTCATTTACATGAAGTGTGGCAGTGTGCAAACTGGACAACTGGAGCACCCAGGAAGCAGAGAGGACCCATAAAAGGAAAAATAGAAACCAGATACATTCTGTAAAGTGTATTTGGAACAATACAAGCCCACTAAGCTGTGTTCTTAACCAAGAGACCTTAACAATGATTATTAAATCAGGGGAAAGTCATGCAACTATTCCTGTGACAGCAGGTGTAAGTGCTGGGCTGGTGTGCACATGGTCTTGGGTTCTCGTACACGGGGTGCAAACTGCTTTTTCACTGTAGTTTATAGCAATGAAATAAAACATAGACAAATGTTATTTCAATCATCTTGTGGCAAAATGTGTAAGGGTTGGACTGCCATACACATGGCCCTGGGTTCTAATACACCGTATTCCATGCCCTTTTACTGTTGTTCTACTTCCCATTGTAGTCACTCTCACTTATAACCCTTTACATAGTGGAGCTTTCTATACATACAGTAGCTATAGAATTATAATTTTAGATATGTAATGCTTCACTGCTGCTCATCACTTACCATCATGGAAAAACATTGGAGAAAGGTGCACACCTTTGAGCAGCTTATTTACATGATGGTAAGTGGGACACAACATTTTCAAACAGTGTGCATACTCTATTAAATGCCATAACTGGAATTGGTGGGAAAACATCGCTCTTCATGGCAGGCGTCTGTGGGGAATGTGCTAGATTTAGAGCATAGAGGTAGGGTGTCCAGGAGTCCAGAATTTTTATTGGGCTCCTGGTTAAGAACCACAGCCAATGGCTTTTGTAGGGGACTATTCTAGCCCCCAGTAGAAGTCTGGGGTGTGGAATAGTTTAGCCTGGGATGTATCCAGAGCCACAGGTATCCTGCGCACTGTAGATCAATGTAGGCACCATTATAGTGACCTAAACAGAAGAAAGAGAAATACTATTGACTGCTTGTTCGGGAATTTAGGACTGCAGACATTCCACACCTGTGTAATTACCAACTACAGAGAGTACTTGTAAGACTTAGAAAGCTGAATATACACGAGACTACTATTCATAAAGGTGGTCTGTTCTGTTTTGTTTTTTCCACAGCTGCCAGGGAAAGAGAGTGTAATGTATGAACCCACACTGATAGATTGGCGAGGATGGGGGAAGCATGTGGTATATATGCAGTGGACAAGTATTGTTGAAGCATTAAAAGTTAGACAGTTTTTATTGATATTTCATAGAGCTGTATCAAATTGTCCATGCATATCATAACTGTAAAACTATGTGTTAGCCTGTAGCACTAACTAAGAGTACAATATAACAGTTTAGTCAGAGGCTGTGGTTTCAAAAAACACATTTCCTAACTATGCAATACTGTTAATTCTTCAATAAATATGTAAATTAAGTTAAAACCTCCATACCAGTGGTACAAATTCCCTGCTGTAAAGTGTAATCTGTATAACTGGAACATGCATGTGTGCAATATATAAATGTATCGAGGAGTACTTGCTGCAATCTGTAGTATAGTGTGCATCTGTTATGAGTTTGTAGTCTTAACTGTAAAAGTTAAGATAGCAGAGTCAAACAATTGTATTACTACATCGTATGTGACATATGAAGGTGCTAATCTTATCTCTTTTTTTCTCTCACCCCAACCCTTATCTCTCATTTTTTATTTTTTTATTTTGTTTCATTTTTTTATATAAAAATATTTTTATTTATTTTATTTATTTTCTTTTATGAGTTTTTGTTATATTTTATTATAATAAAATAATTTTATTGCATTTTTATTTGTTTTGTTTTATTTTGTTAATTTTATTATGTGTTGCCAACATGTGTCCATGTCATCCATATGTACCACTTCAATAAATGCTACACAACACATCTAAACCAGCTGGACAGGCTGCTCTCCCTCATTTTACAAAGTACTAGGAGGAGGAGAAGGAGATATCAAGCACTCCAGCCTGTGGCCGATTGAGGTGACAGTGATGACAGTCCAGTGGGTGAGGACTCAGTTCTCACTGTCACCCAGCTTGACGAGCATGGGTTCAAAATGTCCCCACCGTCACCCCAGTCATGATGTCCCCCAACCTTTTGTGTCCATCACCATCCCTGTCTTTTGTCTTATCTGTCTGCAAACTGCTTCCTCACCTACACACTTTACCTGACCCAGACATATCTACATCCCTTGCACAACATTCTTTCTCTCTCTCTATCTCTCTCTCTCTGAAAATAAAAAGATCATCCCATACATAGCTCTCCATTTTGCATCCTTATCTACTTGACACACTTGATTCGATCCAGTTGGCTATACAATATGATTGCATTTTGTTCATCCCTATCTCTGGAAGTGACCATCCAAATTCAGCTATTATTCTGCAAATCTGTTGTTACTGTTGAAGAAATGGATAGCTATGATTATTTCCTACCTCCCTCCTGCAAATTCCTGTTTTGCTTTCCCTTTGTTCTGCCCCTTGCTTGCTCCACACTATACCACTGTTCTATCTACCCCATTTCATTTTTTAATGCATTAATGCTTGAAGGTGCGCATTGTGCACCAACGCACAGCAACTGTAATAGAAAGTATGTAAACGTATAATAAAAAGTATGCAAAAGTATAATAAAAAGTATGTAAAAGTATCAGATAAACAAATATTTGGACCTAGTACCATCTGGCCCCAAAAAGAAATATATCAATGCAGTAACACCTGCTGCCACAAAGCCAGTTAAGCCCCAGGTGTATTGCATGAATTCAATACTGCCAGACTTAAGCAGTGTGGCTTACATTAGCACACTACCTAACTACATGCAAACAGAGAAAAATGAATGGAAATGTCTATTTCGCATGCAACAGGACCCAGACAGCCAAAAATAAAAAAATAATGTTATTGCATTATATTGTTTATTTATGTTCCACAGAAAAAAGAAGAACCAAGGTCCAGATCCACTCAAAAATATTGTTTATTGAGCGGGATGATTCTGAGGAAGTTTCCATTAGAGAGACGAAAGCACTCAATAAACAATATTTTTGAGTGGATCTGGACCTCAGTTCTTCTTTTTTCTGTGAATTATAAGTTGGTGTGTCTTTAACCTTCATTGTTTATTTATGTAAAAGTATTACAGTAATGTGGATTCAAACCCTGTATCATCTGGAATTAAAAGGAAATGCATCAATGCATTTACACCTGCTGCCACATAGCCAGTTAAGCAGCAGGTGTGTTTCATAGACTCAATACTGTCAGAGTTTCAGCATTTGCGCACTGCTTAACTACATGCAAACTGAGAAAAATGAATGAAAATGTGTATCTCGCATGTGCTAACCATCGCCCAAAACTGCTGCTCGCTGCATTATGGAAATGTACGTGTTAAGCTGTATTACTGCTGCGGACTGTCCATTTTCTGTATATGACATAAAACTAAATGTGGAAGCATTGCAAACTGAGGGCCCTATATAACAATATGTCACATATTTTATTTTTATTTTATTTATTTTCCATTTGTTTACCAGGTTATTCCAACTGGACACAAAGTAACCATTTTCAGCAGTTGCATGGGGAGAAATGCTCCAGATACATAGTAAAAAAATTATAAAAAAATAATAAAAATTATAAAAAATTATATAAAGATAGCTATTTTGTACAAAGAGCATAAAACATATAAAAGGAATAAAATCAGAATTTTACAAATGATGCAGCATACAGTGGTTAGGATATTGAGAAACCAATTAAACAAGATCTTATACAACAAATATACAATTGCTTGAATATAAATTCAAAAAGAAGTTTCCACAGACAAACAGGGTTATAAACTAGGAATCATAACTATAAGGGTGGCCTGAACATCTGGTTCACAGTACTATGCACTAAATGAAACTACACAGTACACCTGTGATCTAGGGATGTTGAAAGTTAGGAACAGGTGAAATTAGTCTGTTTCTGAAAAGGAACATATCCAAGTTTTGAATAGCAGATCTTTTAGTAGGAATTTGAAAGTATGTTTACTATTTAGACATCTAATGTCAGGGGGTAGAGAGTTCCAGACCTTAGCAACTGCATAGGAATAAAGAGATTGGCCTGAACTATGTAAGCAGTTAGTAGCAGTCAACGGGGTGATATTGCAAGATCTTAGTTGACACGCAGTATTATGGAAGGTGAGCAGACCAGAGAGGGCAGGTATTTTATTTGGTTGGTATAGCAGTTGATGGGTCAGGAGAAGTTGATTGCAATTTAGTAGGTCAGGGAGTTCTAACCATTCTAGTTGTCTTAGGGAGAAGCAATGGTGAGAACAAAACTTAGCTTTGGTTGCAAATTTTGAGATTTTATTGTAGCAGGTAGATAATTTCAGGAGGTCAGATTTGTTTAGGTTAGCTAGAACTGGGGAAGTGTATAGTAAGGTGGAGAGTAGATGGGTATGAGAGATAGGGACTCGGTCTTCCTGTGTGAGGAAGCTCTTGCAGCAGTAGAGTGAACCTAGTTTTTTATGAACTTTGGCAATTGTTGGTGCTATATGTTTGTCAAATTTTAGGTTTTGGTCAATAGTTACATCTAGTAGCTTGGCTTGAGTTACTGGTGTGATAAGGGTATTGTTGGAGGATGCTATTGAGAATGGCGAGGTAGGGGTGAACATTTTGGATGAGTGGAAGATCATGAGTTGGGTCTTAGATGGGTTTAGTATGAGTTGGGAGGAATTTAGCCATTTTTCTGTAATAGTGAAGGCTTCCTGGGTTCTGTCTTGGAGTAATTGTAGAGAGGGAGCTTTGCAAATAAGGGTAGTGTCATCACCATACTGTACTATATTAGTTTGTTGTGTAGCCAAGGGGATGTTATTGGTAAAGATGGAAAATTGTAAGGGACCAAGAATGGATCCTTGCGGAACACCTTGTTCCACTGGGAGATGAAGGGAGAGAGTTATGCCATTTAACAGCTTGTTGCTGGAGGGACAGATTATTTTCAAGCCACAGTAGAGACGAGTTATCCAGGTTGAGCTTAGAGAGAGTTGATAGTAATTTGCAGTGGGATACCATGTTAAATGCCTTTGACAGCTCTAGGAAGACAACAGATACTAAGTTACTGAGATTTCTTTGTTCGTTGACATGGTCAGTAAAGGATATAAGGCCAGAGTTGATACTATGGTTTGGCTGAAATCCATCTTGGGAATTTTCTAGCAGGTTATATTGAAGAAGATGATTCAGTAGTTGGGTGTGTACACATTTTTCTAAGATTTTTGATAGGGGAGATAATATAGCTATGAAATGATAATTACTAAGTTCTCTTGAGGAACTACCTTTGTGTAGGGGGACAATGTAAGAAAATTCCCAGAGAGAGGGGACAGTGTGTTCAGCTATGAATCTATTGATGAGTTTGGAAATAGGTTAAGCAATGTCACAGGTGGCAATCCTGAGGTAATCAGCGGGGAGTTTATCAGCAGCAAGACTGGTGGATTTCAATTTGCAAGGTGTTTAAGAATTAGGTCAGTTGGAACTGGTTTAAGAGAGAATTGGGAGTTGGTCTTATGGTGACAGTTTTGTATTTTGGGGGTATTTGTAGTAGCAGTGGGGAAATTGTTGACTTTTGGATGAAGGCGGTAAAATAGTCATTAAACTGGGTGGCAATGTCGTTGTTACCACCTTCAATGTTAGGGTTTGGGGAGGTGATTTTGCCTGGTTAGAAAATGTGGTTGATTCCGAACCAGAATTTTTGTGGATTGTTGTAGTGAGTTTTTTGTAGCTGGATATAATAACTTTTTTTGTCATTACATATTTGTTTTTTTTTTTTTTTGCTTTGTTTCAGAGGAAGTATTATCGATTTGTACTTGTTTTGTTGGTACGCAAGGCTGTCCAAGCTATCTGTCATTGTTTGAGTAAGGATCTTGTGTCCTTTGAGATCCAGGGGGCTGGGTTGGTTTTAGTGTGAATTATACATTGTGGGGCCATAAGATTAAGGATACATAAAAGGGTAGCATTTAAGTACTCCATGACTTCATCTAATGGTAAAGTTTTAAGAGGTGACCAATTTATTTTTTAAGGTGTTGATGAATTGGTCTGGTAGGACATTTTTGAACTATGGATAGAAAGTAGGCTGGGGGGTTTTATGGGTTTTGCGTGCTGTCTTAGTATGAATGCGGGTAGGTGATCACTAAGGGAGTTGGGTAATGTACCAGGTATATTGGCAGATGAAGGCTTGTTGGTTAGGATCCAATCTAATACGGATTCCTTTTTGGTGGATTTGTCTACACGAGTGGGAGTTTAGATAAGTTGTGTGAAGTTAAATAGGTTTAAATGGTACTTCGGGGAGGGGTGCCATGATAGATGCCCAATCAATGCTGAAGTCCCCAATGCATCCATGTGCCCCCCCCCCCAAGCACTGCAACCCTAGTGTCTCAGTACTTTTTCCACACACATATATTAGCCACAATACAAAATGTAATATCAAATGTTCTGTGCTATGCAAGGCACATCAATCTGGTAACATGAAAAACTACACCTATTGACCCATACACCTGAAAAGCTTTATCTGTAAGGCTAGGGAAGGAATCAGCATTGATCATATCCACAGGGACATAGGTGACCTGCAACACACTTGACCTGACTCATTTTGTTTCCGATAGGTGTAGATCTTGCTTATTGAACCTTGTGGACATCTTGGATAATGACCCCAAAGACCTGGATGAGGGATAACACGACATACCACCTATATTGAGTGATCCAAGGCCTTTTAAACTATCCCCCATTCATGTGTCATAGTGAAGATCTTCCATGTGGGAATTAAGCCATACAGTAGTAGAGAAATATGCAACTGGCTCAATGACAGAACACTCACACTGTCAAAGGTGGGGACTGCACCTACATCACAAGTCACTTACCATTACAATACCACAAGGATCTATGCTGAGCACTCAGCTGTATGCAAACTACTTTCCTGATGTGCAGGCAATGGTAGATGGCCTGTGGTTTACCAAGAGTGCAGATGACTGTTGACTGGATACACTGATATAAGGTCCCTTAATTATGTTTATATATAACAGAAGGGGTGCCACACACAAATGATTGGTGCCAAACTCACAGACTGAAACTTAAAGCATAGAATGCCTCATTGTCCCCTTTAGCAATGAAGTACTCATCTACTTATGATATAAATAGCATGCCTGTAAGCTCAAACACAGTGTTGTGAGACTTGGGAACACATGTTCATAGCAGTCTACACTTTTAGCACTATGTGTCCATAGTGGTGACACACATACTCTGCATTGCGCACATCATACATATGGAAATTACATCTAGTGTGGTCATAGCTCTGCTGAACTCTACCCCTATCAGACCACTAATTGAGTGCAATGTTCCCATCTGTATGTACCTCACCAGACACCTGCAGCAATTGTAGAAAACACAGATTTGTACCTGGGAGACTCCAGGGCCTCCAAACATGACATCCATAAAAAGATTGAAAGTCCTGTCACTGTACATGGTATCATGCAGGCTGTTGAGAGATTACCTACGCTTGCCCTACAATGTAGCCTCAGATCCCACCCTTCTGGAAATGCAAAATATCTGCAAATCAAATGGGACAAGAATAACTTGCTGCAGGGTTCTCAACCAAGCCTGTGGCATAAAGAGAACATGCTGAGGAGACAGATATATCGCCTGATGATTCACCCTCCTCTGTAATAGTCTCTTAATGTGTGAAGCAGTGCTCCTGAATGACCATGTTCAAGTGCAACCTTGAATACTGGTTGATTGACTGTAAAGTCACCTCTGGTATGGCAGCTATGTCCCTCATGGACAGGGTCAGTTCGTGCTGCTCAAAAAATCATACTGCTCAAAATGACCATCGAACTATGCTCAATATGGGTACTTGATGGGTACTTGTGTTTGTACACAATTAGGCTTCTAATCACCCTAGGCCATCAGGCTAGTAGCCTCCTATGAAGCTATGAGCATATGCAGCCCAACCAATATCTTGTCTCCCATATGGCCTGCTGATGTCATCCACTATAAGTTGTCCTACAACCGTATGAAAGCCAGACTTGTTCCATGGTGAGTGTGTAAAGTACTGTGTTCTGTAGTCTGTCTACTTAGCTAGATAGGTATTCTCACTACAGTCACCTCAATGTGTGTGTGTGTGTGTGTGTGTGTGTGTGAGGTCTATATTATAACATCGAAGTGTCAAAACTTCGAATGTTATAACATCGAACCCAAAACAACAAAAGCTGAAAACCCCGAAGACTGAGAACAGCGATTTTTTTTCTCCTGAGAAAAGAAATCGCTGTTCCAGTACAAAACACGAAACACAAACACTACAAACTATTTACCCCCCACATCCCCCTACTTAAATATACCAACTCCAAGATCGCACCACAGTGGAGGAAATAGCGAAGCCGTGGAAATGGCCTCTGGGAAAGAATTAGATGTTCCGCGGCTTTGATATTGTCAGTCTTCGAGGTTTCAAGTTCAATGTTATAACATTCGAAGTTTTGACACTTCGATGTTTAGAGTATTTTCAACAGCATGTGGAACACTGTTATTTTCTCCTCAGCAGACACCCAACACTTTATAGCTGATGGCATCAGGTATACAATGTTGTGTGATACACTCCAAATCAGGCTTGTTCTGTGGCTTGTGTGTAAAGCACTGTGTTCTGTAGTTTATGCGCTTAGATTGGTAGGGGTTTTATTCTCACTGCAGTCACGTGTGTGTGTGTGTGTGTGTGTGTGTGTGTGTGTGTGTGTGTGTGTGTGTGTGTGTGTGTGTGTGTGTGTGTTTGTGCACTTTGTTGACATTACAGATAGCATTTTACATCAGCATTTGAGACTGTGTTTTCACCACTTTTTTCTTCCCAGGCACTGCCGATGTCATCAGCTATGAAGTGTTGTCTGACACATTCCGTGCTGGACTTGACCTGTGGTGTTTGGCTTAAATACATAGTTCAGTAGTCTGTATACCTAAATAGGAGGGAGTTCTTGCTTGACAGTAGAGAGAACATTTTATAACAGTATGTGTGACATTGCTTTTACCATCTTCTTCTCACCAGACTCTGCTTATTTGCAGATGTGCAGTATACCCATCAGGGCAGGGTCAGAGATGGCCTGTAGTCCAAGTGCAAGTCACCTCATCCTTTCTAATGCAGATTTCAGGAACAGGGCTCTCAGTATATCCACATACATCATGGTATGGTTTGTAGAACCTGTATTTCCTTGGTGTGAAACTGCTGTGGTCTGTCCATCTGCTGCAGCAGCCTGGTGATGTACATGCAAAAGGAAGCAGTATAATGTATTAGCATTCAGATGAGGTTTAAGTACAGTGCTGTTATTTCCTCTTCAGCTCTGGATACAATGGCCCGTCCTCTGTGGTGCATGATGTAGCTTTTCCATACCACTGTACACACTTGGTTGAAGTTCAGAATGCTATCTACGAGTGTTCCCACATCTTGGACCACTGATTTCAGCATATGGTGAGTGTTGCCAATGGTGTATTTACAAGGAGATTCATAAAGCACAAATCCTGACACATTCCATGTTTATTAGAAGACCATGTGGCATTGGCACCAATCATTTGTGTGTGTTACCTCCTCTTGCAATATAGTCACATCATTAGCAGACTCAGTGATTGTGACCAATATGCATGAATAGTTTCATAGGTTCATAGATAGGTACTAGTCTGTCGTCCCTGGGGCCTATATAAGCCTAGCCAAAAAGGTTCTCTGGCTTTCGCCACCCAAGAAAATTATTTTCCTGTGCTCCTATCAAGCAGTGCCGCATAAGTGATCCCAGGGGTGAATTTTCTATTTCCCATCCAGTTGTCAAGGTTTTTCTTAAAGAGGGCCAATGAGGAGCTTTCCTTGACATGAATGGGTAGTTTGTTCCAGAGAATGAGAAGCCTCTGGGACATGAAAGTATCTCTCCAACATGTTCTGTTTATTGTGGTGGCAAGGTTTAAGTCCCTGGAGCATGTGGTTCAGAGAGATTGTGATTTCTTTAAGTGTAGCATGTCCAACAGCTCTCGGTTTGACATAGCTTTGTATGTTAGGCAGAGATTGCCTCTGAGTAGGTGATATGAGATGGAGTAGAGCTTAGAGCTAGAGTTTTTTGAGACGGTCTGCGTATGGCATCTGTTTGAGGCTGCTAATCCACTTATTGAGATATTTCAGTGCCCTTTCCAATTTTTGTAGGTGTCTTGTGAGATACATGCCAAACGGGGCATTGTCCTCTATAATAGGTCTGATGAGAGATGAGTAGAGAGGAACAATGACCTCCTTTTTTCTAGAGAACCATTTTGTGATGAGGTGTGCTACACAGAAGGATTTCCTGACCACTGTGGTGATGTGGTTATCAAAGGAGAGACTACTGTCCACCTGTGTCCCCAGGTCTCTTATCACACTTTCAGTGTTTAGTGAGCTACCGCCTATGTGGTAGTTAATGGGTACTGTGTTTTTCCCAAAGGGGATGGCAATGCACTTCTTGGCATTGAGCTTGAGGCCATAACTTTGACACCAAGCATCTGTATCTGTGAGGCCCTTTCGTAGAATGTCTACATCATTAGGTGATTCTATTATGGTTCCCAATTTGCAGTCATCTGCAAACTTTGTTAGCAAAAGATCTTCTGTGTTGGCCTGCACTTCAGAGAAGTAGATGCAAAACAGGACCCAGGACCAAGCTCTGTGGTACTCCACTCGTCACTGGTCTGAAGTCGGACTTGGAGTCGGCTACTTTTACTGTGTGAGTTCTGTCAGTGAGCCAGTTGGCCACCCATCTTGTGACATAGGGATTTATGCCCAGGTTAGCGAGTTTATCTATAATTCTAGAGTGGGGGATGATATTGAAAGCCATGGCAAGGTTAAGATAGGCTATGCGCACTACCTTGCCCTCATCTACGGCTCTAGTAACTGCTTCAAAGAAGTCAATTAAGTTTAGTAGACATGATCTACCTTTTACAAACCCAAACTGAGTGGGGTCCAGAGTTTGGAAGTTACCTATGTCTTATAAGCTCCAAGATAATACATTCCACGGCCTTGCAGACCAGGCTCATCAGGCTAAGGGGCAGTAGTTTCCGGGGTCTGTGGTGGCACCCCCTTTGTGGAGTGGGATAACTGTTGCTGTGCACCATTCAGTAGGCATATAGCCTGAGGTGAGGCTATGATTGAACATAGTACTTAGGTGAGGTGCCAGTTCGTTCTGTATTTCATGCAGTATGCAGCCTGGGATGTTGTCTGGTCCCATGGATGCTGTGTTCTTGGCTTTGGAGAGTGCAGTCTTTACTTGTTCATCTGTGATTACAGAGGCTTTGCATTCTTCCGGTATTAAGATGGACCCTTTGGAGGGTGAGAGGGGGGTAACGTTAGCACTGAACCTATCTGCCAAGATGTTGGCAATATCAGTTGGTTCTGTATATTTAGTGACATTGTGCTGTAGCTCAGAGCAGATCTAACTGTTGCCATTGAGATTCTTGACATAGCTGTAGAATGATTTGTGGTTGTCTTTGGAATCAGTGGTGATTTTATTTTCATAACTGGCTTTGGAGGATTTTATGAGGGATCTCAGCTTCTTGCTGAGGCTGACCAGGGAGTTCCTCCAATCTTGGGATTTTACTAGTTTGCAACAGCTTCTTCCTTCTTTTGTAGAGTTTGTTTATGGCAGGCGACCACCAGATTGGCTTCCTTTTTTGGAGGATAGTGTCTTGGTTCTGTTGAGGATGGTACAATCCATGCACTCGTGTATCTGCTTATACAGTGCAATTATGTAAGAGTCAACAGTCATACCTCTATTTTCCATCTGCACGGGTGTTGTGAAGTTTGCCACTATTGTCTTAAGAAGCATAAAGTTGGCTTTGGAGTAGTTTTTGACAGTGGTTTCCTTAATGGGGCGGTGGGGGTGGAATGTGGATGTCTAGGGTGATTAGCTTGTGGTCGGATCTGACCAGCTAGGATTTGACCTCTGGCATGGAACACCAGTTACCCATGCTGGTAATGACACAGTCCAGGATATTGCTGCCCCTGGTGGGGGTGTGGACAAGCTGATCCAAAGCATTGGAGAAAATGTTGAGTGAATGAGTTGGTACATGAGTAGTTTTCCCAGTTGATGGTGGGGTAGTTGAAATCGCCCATAATTAAGGTATTGGGCTGTACCTTAATATTTTCCAGTATCTTAAGAAATGAAGAATGGGAATCCTGGGGCATGATGGGGGATCTGTAACAAGCTACATCCTGGATTGCAGTCTTGCCTAGTGTTAGTTGCACTTGGATAATTTCGGATGCATTATGTTGAGCAACTAGCCTGGAGGTATGGATATCCTTAATGAATATGGACACGCACCCACCTTTAGTGTTTCAGTCCAGTTTAGGAGGCCGAAAGGTGTGGTATGAATTATAGCCTTGTAATGCAGGGGTGCTCTCTGGAGTCTTGAACCAGGTCTCTGTCACTGCACAGATGTCGATGTTCTCCATTTTAAGGAGTACCTCGAGTGAGTGCATTTTGAGGTTTAGACTTCTAGCATTGAGTACCATTACCCTCAGAGTTTGCTTGCTTGTACCTGTTATGGTGGTGAATTTAGCATTTGAACCTTGCCTAAAAAAGGCAATATAGGGGTGGCAAAAGCCTTAGCCAGTATCTGGAATCCCAAGGGCGACAGGTGCAGGCCATCTCTGGCAAAGCATTGTGGTCTGTCGACCATGTCATCCCAGGCAGACAGATACTGGATCCCCTTAGAATGACACCAGAAGCTTAGCCAATTTTTGAAGTGAATCATTTTGTCCTTGTACTGTGGTGTCATTCTGGGTGATGGTAGGATGCTACTCAGGGCTAGGGTCATACCTGACTGGGTTACAAGATCCAAGAACTCCTGCATGTCTCTTTTCATCAGCAAATGTGGTATGCTAAAGGTTGTATTTTGTAGCTTGTACTGTTGAGAAATATATTCCAAACAGTATAGTGCCCAACACAGATCATTGGGGATCAGCAGTGGTGACAGCTGCAGTGGTAGAGGCTGATTCACCAACTTTCACAGTATGTGGTCTGTTGGTGAGGGCACTGGTTAACAATCTAGTGATGTAAGTGTTAATCTCCAGGTTGTACAGTTCGCAATGATGCCTGAGTAGGGGGACTGCATCCAAACTCTAGGACATATCAAGATAGGCAGTATGCACTGTGCTACCTTCATGTAGTCCTATCACACAGAAACAATGGGCTGTGACAAAATCACAGATCATCTATAGCATGACTCAGAACATACAGCTTCCTGGGATTGTTTGATACACACTTCAAGACACCCTCCATATGGACTATGTTCCCATAGAAGGGTGTACATTAACGTGCATCCATCTTAGTGGACTTAGGACAGCACCTGATGCATGCATGTACAGACACATCCTAACTATCCTGATCTGTGAGGTAGACCAACATGTCATCATGGACCTTCTCTAAATGGACACTAGTAATAGCCTGGCTGTGTGCAACAGACATGTGTGAGTTTTTGATGCTTCATCTGTGTCTGTTATATCTGTCGGATGTCCTCAAAGAGCATCATCCTGTGTAACTTGAAAAGGCCAAGGCAGTTGACAGGAGTCCACACTGAGGTGTTCACTCCACAATGATAGATGTAGCCATCAACAACTATATCAACAAGGGAATAGAGCAGTGGAGCAAATAAATGTCATCTAAATATGTAGAAATGTGTGAAGTGACCTATAGCTCATGTCCAGTGATCAAGTGTGTACATCAGGCTGTCTGATAGGCCATTTCTCATCCATGACTGAAATAACAGATGTCAAGAATGACATACAAATCCTGTGTCCTAACAGCTGTCTGGAGGACTACAGATTGTGGACAATTATTGACTCCAACTGTGATATTGGTATAATACAGACAGCATCGATACATATCAAAGATTGCTGCTACAGCCATGACAACACATGAGATGAAAAAAAAACATGTGGGGATTTGTTTTGTTATGCAAACAAATGTACAAACCAGGGATCATGTAGACATTACACACTATCAGCAGAGCAGTTATGTGTCCTGTGTCCTGGGATATATGATACATGGATTGTTCACCAGCATGTGGCCATGGTGTTGAGTACTCCCTGGTATGTAACACAACTACTATGTGCAGGACATCCACATGAAAAGCCAAAACACCTTCACGGTTCACAGCCTTCACCACACCAATACCTGAGTACAGTGCACCCTTCTTCATGTCCCTCCATACACATCTTCCAATGATGTGTAACTGAAGTATACCACCTTGGCCACTGTGAGCTGTCAGACAGCTATTTATGCATACCTAGATATTAGTTTTGTTGCATAAACATTACTCTCTGATGGCACGGAACCTGCATCAAGGTGTAATACCACAGGCATGTATGATATCTCTTTCATTCATGCACTCGAGACATTTAACGACATTGATGGAATAGTTTACATTTGTGACAGTGCAGATTGTGCCATATATATCGCTGCCATGCACTCCAGTCAACTAACCTGTAGTCATAATGCCAAGTGTGTCTCCTCACACCTCACAAATATGTTTGTGTTAAAAGTGTGTGCTTGATTGCACTCATAGATTGCTGACATGTCCTAATAGTTGCATAAGTGTATTGGTGCAGAACCATCTATGCTCACTCAGAAATACTTATGTTGTCTCAGAGACTTAGGTATTACTGGTGGAATTATTTTGATATTGTCCATGATTGTACATGATGGATTTACTGTTGGCCATTAGCCTGTATCTGTGTCCTACTTGTTGAAAGCCTCTGCTGACAATACAGGCATACTCAACCAAATCAGTTTGCATGGCTTCACAAAATGCACCCAACTCAAATTGTGTTTAACATCCCTGTTACATGTCCTCTCTGTTGTTCATGTCTGGATGCGTATATCACACAGACATCCTCCACTGTTATGTCACCATGTGTGTCAGTCACATCTTATTCATTTGTCAATGTGAAGTCTGTGATGTGCCAGGTGGAGATGTGATTAGTGTTCATGCAGCAACTATCTTCCTTTTATATTTTCTCATGTGTGTTTCACCTGTACTCCTTCTCTGTGTTCATCCTTAAACTTCATGTGTGTCCCTATTCAATAAACACACTTCCCATGACTGTTTCCTATAAATGGCAGTCATTTACCCTTACATGTCATTGACACAACTTGTATAGACTGCCTGGAATGGGACTTCACAATGTACACCACCATATGCACTGCCCTGTCCTGTCCCCGCAACATAACACATTAATATATGAAAAACCCTGGTGGGCCGTGCAGCATTCCACACAATCCTGCTAGCCCAGTATGCTGGACTGTAACATTGTCCTGTCTTGTCCCCTGTAGCATAATACATTAATATATCAAAAACCCTGGTGGTCCATGTGGCATTCCATGCAATCCCACTAACCCAGTTTGCTATGCAGTAAGACAGCCTTGTGATGTCCCCGCAAAATAATACATTAATATAAAAAATCCCTGGTAGTCTGTACAGCGTTCCATGCAATCCTGCTAACCCAGTTTGCTGTGTTATAACTCTGTCCTGTCCTGTTCTTGCAACATATTACATTCATATGTGAAAAACCCTGGTGGTCCATGTGGTATTCTGTGCAATCCCACTAACCCAGTTTGCTATGCTGTAATACTGTCCTGTTCATGCAACATATGGCATTCATATATGAAAAATGCTGGAGGTCCTTGTGACATTCTGTGCAATCTCACTAACCCAGTTTGCTATGCTATAACACTGTCCTGTCCACGCAACATATTACATTCATATATGAAAAACCTTGGTGGCCCATGTGGCATTCCCTACAATCCCACCAACCTCATTTGCTATGCTCTTGCTTTACATGCTTTCCTGAATGCCATGAAACCCTGCTTTTTTACTTTTGAGAGTGGGCTGTGACATGAATATTCATTAAGCACTGTTGCTCACTGTGCAAATATGCAAACTCCATGCAGGCTTCATGTGGAGCTTATTGAATTCCAGGAATAATATTCACTAATAAATCAGAGCCTGCCTTTATATTCTTTGATATGGAAAAACTATTTGACATGGTTAAATGGAAATACCTCTTTGAATATTTGTGCTTTATGGCTTTCCCAAGGATCTTATTTCTTTTTAGAAAATGTTAACGTTTAATGTTAAATTTAGACAATTTCTGTCTGAATCCTTAGAAATTAAAGATGCCCTCACCCTTTCATACTGTATTAGCATTGGCAATAAAAGAAAATTTATATATTAAGGCGATGTTTGTGGGAGAATATTATGTGTCTAATATTGCATTATTTGCAAATGACACAATGTTAGGTACAGTGGATATAAAAATCTACACACCCCTGTTAAAATGCCAGGTTTTTGTGATCTAAGAAAAGGAGAACACAATAAATCATTTCAAAACTTTTCCCACCTTTAATGCAACCTATAACCTGTACAATTCAATTGAAAAACAAACAAATCTGTTAGGGGAAAATATATAACAAAAAAAAAGTACAAAAAGCTAGTTGCATAAGTGTGCACTCCCTTAAATTAATACTTTGTTGAAGCACGTTTTGCTTTAATTACAGCATTCAATCTTCTTGGCTACACACCTGCCATCAATTAAAGATACTCTAATCAACCTCAAATAAGGTTCAGCTGTCCTAGTAGAATTTTTCTGACATTTACTCAGTTGCCTGCTACAGCAAAAGCCATGGTTCGCATAGAGCTTACAAAGCATCAAAGGGATCTCATTGTTGAAAGGTATCAGTCAGGAGAAGGGTACAAAAAAAGTTCCACAGCATTGGATATACCATGGAACACAGTGAAGACAGTCATCAAAAAGTAGAAAACATATGGGACAATAGTGACTTTGCAAAGAACTGGATGATCCTCCAAAATTGATGAAAAGACATGACAAAAAGTGGTCAGGGATGCTGTGAAGAGACCTACAGCAACACCGAAGGAGCTGCAGGAATTTCTGGCAAGTACTGTTTGTGTACTAGATGTGACAACAATCTCCCGTATTCTCCATATGTCTGGTTTATGGAGTAGTGTTGCAAGACGGAAGCCTTTTTTTACACAGAAAAACAGCTAAAATGTTCAAAACAATACAAGTCTCCCAAAATCATGTGGGAAAATGTGTTATGGTCTGATGAGACCAAGGTTGAACTTTTTGGCCACAATTTCAAAAGGTACGTTTGGTGCAAAAACAACACTTCACATCACCAATAGAACACCATCCCTACTGTGAAGCATGGTGGTGGTGGTATCATGCTTTGGGTTGCTTTTCTTCAGTTGGAACTGGGGCTTTAGTCAAGGTGGAGGGAATTATGAACAGTTCCAAATACCAGTCAGTTTTGGCCCAAAACCTTCAGGTGTCTGCTAGAAAGCTGAAAATGAACAGGAATTTTATCTTTCAACATGACAATGACCCCAAGCATAGATCCAAATCAACAAAAGAATGGCTTTACCAGAAGAAAATTAAAGTTTTGGAATGGCCCAGCCAGAGCCCAGACCTAAATCCAATAGAAAATCTGTGGAGTTGCCTGAAGACGGCTGTGCATAAGAGATGCCCTCACAATCTGATTGATCTGGAGCACTTTTGAAAGGAAGAGTGGGCAAATATTGCCAAGTCAAGATGTGCCATGCTGATAGACTCCTACCTAAGAAGATTGAATGCTGTAATTAAATCAAAAGGTGTTTCAACAAAGTATTAGTTTAAAGGTGTGTACACTTATGCAACCATCTTATTGTATGTTTTTTTATTTTTTTATATTTTCCCCTAACATATTTGTTTTTCAATTGAAATCTACAGGTTATAGGTCACATTAAAGGTGGGAAACATTTTGAAATGATTTATTGTCATCTCATTTTTTTATATCACAAACACCTGGCATTTTAACAGGGGTTTGCACACTTTTTATATCCACTGTATAACAGACAAAAATTCATCAATTAAAAGAAATATATAACATTATCTAGGATTTTGAGAAATTTTCAGGTCTACATTTTAAAAATGATAAAACAAAATATTTAATTTTGAACAGGAATTGACATTCCTCAATACTTACAGATTTTGCTTATAGTCAGTAGTCTATAGATTTTTTATAGTCAATAATCTATTGAAAAAATATATTATTGCAGTATATTTTTTTAACATCCCCCTGTTATGTCAACAATATTAAAAAGGAAATAATTTAAGAGTGTTATATAAAAGATATAAAATGAAAAAGTAGCTGTTTGCTTTTAGTTACTTTTTCTATCACTAAAGGATTTCTGGAGAGTGCTAGTTCTTTAAAAAGATAAATTACTGAAAGAACAATAAGTTAAGAGGATGGTATAACTACTTTCTGGAATTTTGAATTCAAATTATTCCTAAAATCAAAAGACTAGGTTAGAATTCAAATTATAAGGAAATATTCAAATAGTATAATTACAATAGCAGTTCAAGATAAAAAATACATTCCCCTGACTGCTGGAATATTTATGTCAAACTGTCTATGAAAACAAACCCCCCCTCTAATAGTCTATCCAATATATATATATATAAGCTCTTATTAACTATAAGGGAAAAATTAAATTGGAACTTATGAACTTCATTTTTGAAGAAGAGGGAAATAACATTTCTGAAAAGGATAAAAACTAACATTTTTTTTTCCAAAAGCAAAACAGCTTCAGTCCAGCTCTGTGTGGGTCTATGACTGGAAATGGGTATATCATGTTTTTTTTACATTGATAGGAGAGCTAGAATTAAGAAATAATGCAAATAAAAATGGCATTTGTTGGAGATGTCTCATAAAATTAAAAACCTAATTGGAAATGTATTATTTGACTGTGTTAAGGTAAAATGATTGTAGGGGGAAATTCATTATTTTTGCAAGCACTGTAATCAGAAAGTTTTGTCTTACAGCGTATTTTGCTCTATTCAATGCTTCTATGCCCTCTCTTAATAAGGATGATCAATGCAACATACTGTGGAATATTAAGGTGTTGAAAAGAAAATCATTAGAAACTGGAAGAAAAGTGTGTCTCCTCTATTTGAAGAATTTTCTGTAACTTATGGAAGAGATAATGAACAAATAATGAAACTAAGGAAATAAGATCTACTCAGAGGATCACACATAATCCATAGCATACAGATCAACAGTTTATCTAAATTATAAAAATAGTTGAAAATTAATGTCTAGCAATAAATATGTATAAAAAAACATGTTTCAAAATGGGTCCAGAATACCTACTAGATTAAAATGCATAAATAGCAAACAGTCTGTGTAAATACATACCGTACAAAATACATTGTAATAAGTTCAAAAGTAATTTGTCAAGCTGTAATATTATCACTGGTTTTAAGTTGGAGTCTTACTATTACTTTTTGGATCATCATTTTATCTGTACCAGAACTGGTCACCCCAGCTAAAACAATTCTATTAAAATATTGTATTCATACAGTTTATGAACTAATATGTAAACAGCATATGTCACAGTCAATTAAAGTTTATAGGCAGTTCAACAATATAACCACAATGTTTTGTTTAAAATAACATTAAAATTGCATATTTTCAGCAATTTATAAATGCTTGCAGTAGCACATAGTTCTTGTATCTCATAAATATTAGTCTATCTCTAATATTTTGGTATATAATGATTAATAAAAGTTAATAGTTAATTCAACAGCTGCAGAGAGTTAATAAAACAGTTCTAAGTCATAAATAAAATTTTGTAATTGCAAAAGAATAAATTAATCAAGTTAAAACTAAAGCGGACACAGCTCATAACTAATAAAATATTTTCGCAAAACGGTCTGTAAAAAAGTTGTTAAATACATTCAGTTTTAGTAGTAATACTTAATATCATCGTATTGACTATGTAAAATTGCATTTTGACTTTTTGTATCAAAAGAAGACTAAAGGTTTTGTTTCCTAATGCGTTTTCTATATAATCTGATCAAAAATACATATCAGTCTAAAGTGTTTTGACTATGTTTTAAAATAAAAAGACGGAATTGTTAGAGTGTATTTAACAGTAAATAAAGACTGAAAGTAATTCTGTTACAAATACACTCAAATTAACTCAAACTTTGGCACTCTCCTTTGTTAGCCATACTGGCTAGATTGGGACACTTAGACAAATGACAAACAAAGTTGGATTCAAATATTTAAAAAAATAGAGCTTCTTCTTACATGAGATGGGAGAGGAAGGCTATGACTGAGATGCGGGAGCTTTATTTGACATAAGGAGTAATGCTAGATGAATTCAACATCTATGGCTTTAGCTGCAAGGGCATGAAAAGGCCCCAGTTGATCTTGAACTGACAGTGACTTCCCTTACATGTGAACTGAGCTTCTTCTAGTTCTTAATATTGTAACAGTAAAATCACAGCAGCAATAACAAACACAAAACTTTAAAGTAGTGTGTCTTTTTCCCAAACAATATAAAGAATGGTCATGACTGTTTTATGGTGGAATTTTATTCCCTCCAACATGCTGTTTGAATGAATAATATATGTTTACAAAATGCATAAAAGCTCAGTATATAAAACATTACTATTTAGCAAGCCAAGGAAATATAGTTTTTTTTTTTTTTTATTTTAATTTTATGGCTGTGCTGGGAAATTGGAAGGCCTAAAGAAGCTAAAAGAATTAAAATGGATTAAATGCTCGAAATCTTGAAAAGGCTTCTGTCATAGCAAACTGGATGATAAACTAAGATGAACTCTCCTAGAAAAAGACAATCACCAAGTTTGCTGTTAGTTTTAGTTTTTACCATGTAGTTCAAAATCTACCATGCACTTCACATCTTGTCCTCCTGATGAGACATTAAACCAAGACTTAATCTCCCTGACTTGGTAGTAGCTCAGGCAGATGTAACAGATTCTGTGGCAGTTATCAAAAAGAGTAATGGAATACCCCCTGTACCTTGCCCAGATTTTGCTTAGTTTTTCATGAAAACAGGCCATTATTGTAGTGGGACTAATCTAGTCAACAAAGTATTAATAAATAGAAATCCATCCATCATCAACCTCTATTTTGCCATTTTTCACATTGCGTAGGGGTGTCACTTCAGCAGTGATAATCTTCAAGAGTCAATGCTCGCACTGCCAGAGGTAATAAATAGTCTGTGAATTCTATTTTCATTTTTTATTTTTTAACAATCTGATGCTGAGAATGGATGGCAAAAGAGTTCATGAGAAGAATGGCATTTTAGTACATTCTGGGAAAGTCTTACTTGTCAATCTGTCCTATTACCCTTAGCTTTAGTACTGTTGTTATTGAGGTTGTACCTCCACTTACCAGGATATAGTACCTTCACTCTTTTTGTGTGCCCCGGCCTGATCTTTAACTGCTTGGCTGCATTTTTGTCCCTAACATCCATGGCCATTACTACCTACTAGATGTGTAGGTGTGGATACCTAGATGAGTAGAAGGGAAGTTGGAAGAACATGGGTTACTGGCTAGCATCTTCCCAGCAGAGGCTATCATATTTACAATACAAAAAATGTTGAGCCTTTGATTTGGAAAGTAAAGGAAAACCAGAACATGTGAGCTATATCTTTTCCTAGGCACTATTCCTTTTGTTTTGTTTTATATTAATAAGCTATGTCAAACTATGGAGACTGGCCTATTGTGGATGTGTTCCCCCTTGGCCCTATAGATACTATGCCTACATGGTTCTTCTATGTGCCCTGCCTGGCAGTTACTCTAAGTCCTGAACTCTAGGCAAGACTGATTCACCCATGTGAACATGAAACATTCTACCACAGAAGAGCAAACCCATTCTTCCTGCTGGCTGTACCAGAAGCTCAAGTCACTCAATAACTCTAGTCACATGAACCATAGACAAGCTTTCATTCTTCAATGCCAATAGACTGTTTACTCTTTCTTTCTTGAAGGCCTGTGCAACTGTGATAAAAACAGAGCTATAATAAGGAAACATATAGTTACTGAGTACAAAGTCTAGTTCCTGGTAGGATGCTGTTTGATAATAAAATAGTACTACATGTTTTTATTCATAGTGAATGGGGTGACAATTCTAGTTATTTGTTTTACTAAATTACGAGTCTACCAGATTAAGTTATGATAAACAAATGTCAAATAATGATTAGTTTGGAATAATCAAATTATTGCGTGAATCTTTATCAGTGCAGCCCCAAAATTCTATACTTTTTCTGAAAGAATCTAAACAATCTCATAGGATAAACAAAACTGCACATCAGTTATCCAGTAGGGATTTTTACTTACCATGAAACTGCCTCTAATTTCAAAACATACTTTTATTTAATTCTGTTCAAATGATATATATATATATATATATATATATATATATATATATATATATATATATATATAGGTACTCAACAACAAAATCATATCTCAAAAATCATTGCATTGAGCCTTTAATCCTAAAACCTATCAACATGTCTATAGTATGTAAGACTGCTTAGAAAAAAGCAAGTGACTAAAAATTTGTAATTTTCTTCTTTTATTTAACTGATAGCTCATAGATCACATTGCTTTTCCCATCATTTAAATACCCAACAGCAGTATGAAACACTTAACTATGCAACAGTAGCATGAAAGAATTGTCCCGGATATATGGAAAGAATTAAAATGTACTCCCGTCTTCAAGAGTGATGAGGAATATTTGACTGAAATTTAATGTCTTATTAGCATTCATTGTTCACTGTTAAAAGTTCTTGAAAAAGTTGATTTTTGACCAGCTGTCTAACTATATTCTACAATATGATAGTCAAGCAGTAGTTAAAATGGTTGCAGAGTAGTACATGAAATCCGTAGTGATATAATAGAACAGGTAAATGTTGTAAAGAAGTCTAAAATAAAGGTCAGCACAAGGACACATTTTTCGACTTCTCCAAAGCTTTTTACTAGGTAAATCACAGTATTATGATGAATAAAATCAAAAAAATGAAATGTCATCCTTCAACTCTGTTTCATTGTCTTTTAATTACATACCTAAAAGGAAACAGGTTATATCCTAGCAATACTCACTTTCTGACCTTGCTCATTTTAACATATGAGTGCTCTAGGAATCAAGCCTGGAGCCATTACTGTCTTCTGTCCATATTAAAGAAAATTAACAGCATACAAATAGAATTCCCTAATGCAGTATGTCAACAGTTCTACTATCATTCATTCTGCTGACACACATGACAAATGTATACACTCTCCAGCTGGCATTTAGTGCTATTAGGACTTGTCTATCTTACAATGCACTTATTTTAACTGAAAAAAAAATCTTCTTTAACAAAATTCTAGCTTCAACCCCTTACCTAACTAGTAAAATCACTAGTGATATATCGGGACATATAGAGTGAATTAAGTGATGTACGTACCTGAGAATTCATCCCCGTCACTTGTGAACTCTTTTTCAAAGAACACACTTACATTATTGTCACAGCATCTAAATGTAGATGTTGTAGATGCCACTGAGTTATGCTTGCTTATGTACTTCTTTAGTCAATACATCTCTGCTGTAATGTTACTACGGAAGCCTACCCATTTCCCTGTCTGACAAACATACTACTGCTTGCAGTAGAATTGTGAATCTCATGGCCTGTCACCACAGAGCTAGTAAATTACTGAAATCTTGAAATCTTAAAACTACTGGATGACCATTACTGATACAACCAAAATATCTTTGTCTATGAATCATTATGCAAGAACATTTTTTCCTGATCTTTATAGCCTTATCTCTTGACATTAGACTAATAGATATTAAAATCATCAAACCAAAATCTGAAAATTCCAACATCCATAAAAACAGATGGGAAGGCCCTGACTCTTTCCTATTACAGAAATGGGGCAATCTCCCATTGCCAATCAGATCAGAGGAAAAAAAAAAAAGATCAGCAATTCATTACCAACTCAGTAATATGCACTGGGTAATAAGGAGAATCTATGCAGTATGTAACCATACTGGTATTGTACTGCATTACTGCTGACTCATTATACATCAGCTTTCTTATTCCAGTGTTATACTATATGCATACTGCTCTTCCTTTGAGGATTGCTCTATTTACTTATGGCAACTCCTTCAACATGCATGGCTGTCAGGCATGAAAAGCTTCATTGCAACTGCAGTCTACATCTCAGCACACCACACACCATCTAAAAATGACTTAGTCATAGTCATTCTATTTAATCGTTCCCTGCAGTTAAGTTTATTTCTGTGCACTGAAGTGTACTATACTTTCCAACTAAAGTTTTCCAGATTCTGTGTTAAAATATAAGTAAAAACAACCAAAGTTAAGGTTAAGCGCTTTTGTCATCTATTGACAACCTCAGAGCCATTGTATGGCTTCTACTTAGCAAATAAACACACACACACACACACACACACACACACACACACACACCCTACAATTTTGTCCAATAGTAAAGTGAGGAACATGGATAACTTCCATTCAGGTACCTAACAAAATCATCCAATCAAAATTGAAAATCAAATTCCATATCTCTTGAATAATTATGCAAATACACACCACACATGCTGTCCATAAAACTACAAAGACCAATCCTGTGCTGGAAAAGATAAAATTGACTAATAAAAAAAGAAACAATAAGAAAGTCATACTCTAGAAAAAGTTTTTTTACACTCTTGTTGCTCAGTTTTTCAGTTCACTAACAACTGAAATGGAATTCTTAATTCCTGGTGGCACAGTGGCATTTAATTTCAGCTGCCACATCATTTCACGGTGTGACTAGTGGTTTTTCCAGTCACCAGATAAAACATTACACTTCACCAGTTGCAAAACACAGCTCTTTTGTCGCAATGCTATAAACATGCTGGTATATTCTTTGTTTAGTGCATTCTTGGTTTTACCAACATAAAATGTGGTTCATGACCCACACCATGCCATATATACCACCCAAACTGATGCACAGTTAAATCAGCCATATGTAGCATTGTTGTTAATTAATTTGAATAAAAATCTTTCCACGCTGGCATCAATGTACTAAGACTGGTGACAACAACCACATTTGATAGTTCATGGAAACCCTGTAATAGTGGACTTTTTTGGATTTTTCTGAAATCCCTTTGATGTTAAATCAATTGTTAAAGGTAAAAGTAGGGGAGTGACTAAAAATCAACTTTAGGTGGTCATCACAATATAATATTGACCAATTTTTGTTAACTCACCCCCTAATTTCTTTAGAATCACTAGTAAAATGCAGCACCATGTTACTGTTGAAACTGGTAACTGGGCTATTAGAAGTCCTGCTTTTTCATCCACTCTATTAAACTTTAGGCCATGTTTAATAATTGTACCATACTTGTTGGACCTCTCTTGGATGGCTGTCTCACAGGCTTCATCAGTAATATGGGGTGGGTAACCTTCCAAGAACATGGATTTTAATATCTCAAATTCTTGTAGACATCTTTGGTTGTTAGATGTAAGTCTGGAAATATGAATTAACTGACTTTTCACCACTCACTACTTCTGATGGAGCAGATGGTTACTCTGAAAATGCAAAAATGAATTACAGAATGTTGGTTTTCTGTAAATAGTAGTCTCAATTGTACCAAAGTTGCCTTTCTGCACACATATATATCAAGACAAATTCATACCTTCCCAATCAACATGGGAGGTAAATTCAAAAAACATAGATGTCCTCTCAAGGTCTGTCAGAAAATCAGCAAGCAATTCTCCACCCTTGTCCAGATAAACAAAAAAAAATCATCCAAATAGTGGTAATAACAAGAGCAGTATAGAAAAAGATCCAGTTGAAAAACAGACTGGGTCTTCCATCTTAGTAGTACCAGACTGGCACAAATAGGGACACATGCAGCCCCCATTGCTACTCTACAGAGCTGTTTGTATTATTCACCCTCAAATGTTAAAAAGTTGTTGTCAGATATAAGCTCCATGAAGTCTGCAATGAGAGAGATGTCGCTAGTTGAGAGTCCATCATGTGTAGAAATGATGTCTTTGAAGCATGCATACCCTGTTCATGTGGAATACCTATAAATATATTCTTAACATCATATGTAACAAAGATAAGAGGGTTCTTGACCACAGTCCCACTAAGTTTGCCTAAAAAAATCCCACTGGTCTCTAATAATATGACTGCATTTGTAAAACAGACGCTTGAGTTTTCTGTCTATGAATTTAGCTAGCAGTTCTTTAATCGATCCACTAGCATTCACTATAGGACATAAAGGGGGATCTCCAACACTGGAATGCATTTTAGGTATTTCAAATATCTTTGGAATATGTGGATGTTTAATTTTAAAAAATCATAAAGGCTGGTGATATGATATCAAAAAGAACAATTTGTCTAACTGTATGTTAATGAAGTGATAAGGTATGTTAATGGCATTAATGGAAGTGATTCCCTATGTAAATTGATCACTTAGTAAGGAATGCATCCTCCCAGTATAATCAATATTGTACATTATAACCAAACCACCCCCTTTGTCAGGTTTCATACAATGTATAAACCCATCATTGGTAATTTTATTCAAAATGTCATGCTCCTGTTGGGTAAAATTGTAATATTTGTTCTTTCCCTTCTTACTCAATAAATCTCTGATGTCTCTTTCATTGAGGTCTCAGACATATTATGGGATGTAGGGGGGTTGCAGTGCCTCTATATTTGAAATTTCTTAATGCCAGTTCATCCCTCATATCCTCTCCAAACATCACTTGGAGGGTAAGTTTCCTTGTAAAGATTTTTAAATGCAGTATATACAGTATGTTCAATGCTGGCTGGTTTAGATGGTATAAAGTTGAACCCCTTTAAAAACAATTTGTGATGTTCACGGCCCACAGTAATGGCCGAGAAATTATAAATATTAAAATTGTAAAACTAAGTTATGGATACAGTACCTTGATCACACTCTGTCACCTGAGAATCATCCACACCAACAGCAACAAGTGCATTGGTCCTCATTTCTTGGTCCTGTTCCATTTGTTTTTTCTTTTGTAGCACTTCTTGCACTCGCACACGATTTGCATTGAGCAGCTTTATCTGATTCCCCTACTTCACTTTCTTTAGACTTAGGTTTCTCAAGCTGAATTAAATACTTCCAAACAAGGATGATGTACTTTTGAGTATGGCATACAGGACCCTTGTCTAGGTGTCTAGCAAACACTCTGATACTGTCGCTGATACTCTCAAGCACCTATACATGCTTGCACTCTGATGCAAACCTCCCACACCCACATTGTTTATCTCAGGCCTCCTTGTGGCTCTGTATATTTCTCTGTACTTATCCTCTCATTAGCTTGTACCTAATTTCTTGAAGTGGACTCGGCTCTACACAGATGGCTGCCAGTTACTGAACCATGACACCAATCTTAATTACAAACATATACCTTTAATGTGTATACTGCTTCTCATTAACTAGTTGCCCAACATTGAACTTAAACACCCACACAACGCGCAGTTCCAGCACAATAAAGGCTGTCTCAATGTTCGAGGACCGGACTGGTCCTAAAATAATCCCAAAAGTCCGATGAAAAGTAAAAAAAGTGTTTTATTACACTAAAGAAAATACACAAAATAAAATGTTAAAAAACAGAACATAGATTGAGCGCTTTTGCCTCCCTCCGGAGGCTTCTTCAGAATCTAACACCATTCCCAAATGTTCCTTATTTAATACATATTGCTACAAAATCATTGGCTAGCAGTATCATCATTAATTAACTAATTGAACATTAAAGGGCTGGCATATGAAAAAGGACCTAGCGTATACATCAACAAAGGACAGTGTACCAAAAAGGCAATACAATGAAAAAATGAAATAAAATAAAATGAAATGAGGACAAACCCAAACATACTTTAAATATATAATGTATGCTGTAAAAGATATATATATATATATATATATATATATATATATATATATATATATATATATATATATATATATATATATATATATATATATATATATATATATGAATATATAAAAACTATCTGATTGTGTGGAATTCAGTCAGATTCAGAATGGTTGAAGAACAATTTAATTACACAGTACAAATATACAAAATAATATATTTACCTATTAGTTTAAAAAGAAATAAGTAAATAAATAAATAATTAAGTATACGTAAATATGTGAATATGTGTAAAAAAATATATATAAATTGAATAAATACGTGAATGTATATATATATATATATAAAATATATTAAATATAATAAATATATGAAGTATATAAAATGTATATGTAAAATATGAAATATAGACAATAAAATATAAAATTTGAATATAAAATTCTAAAGATTCTTAATTTAAAAGAAGGGAGTCAATTGTAATACTGTCATCTTGTTTTGACTTTGTTTTTAGTCTTTGGGTCTGCAGCTAACAATTTTAGTGCTGGAGTTATAGAAATGTGGTCATTGAGGCCCTTGCCACAACATGCATCGAGTCTTAACTGCAAAATCATTTCCCTATACTCCAAAAATGTCTCCCAGTCACCACCCCTATCTGGGTGAGCGACCTCCTCTATTACCCAGAATTTGTCATCAGCCACATTACAAGTCAAAGCATGCCTATATACGGCGGTATTCTCGTTGTGCTTGTTTATATCCCTGATATGTTCATAAATTCTAGATCTGAGATGGCGCTTGGTTTTCCCTGTATAGTAGCTCCAACATGCTTGACAAAATACTAGGTAAACAACCCCTTTTGAGTAGCAACTATTATACCTTCTAGCCCTAAGTGTTAAGTCTAGGCTAGGTATTCTCACTGTGCGCATCTACCACATCTAAATGTACCGCACTTCTTACTGATCCCTTCTATATTCATCTTTTTTCTTTCAATCATATTTTTAATATTCTTGTTTTTCCTAAAACTATATTTTATATTGCCCTGGAACACATTAGTTCTAGTAGATATATTTCTAAACAAATCTCAAGTCTCATTAATACATTTTTTTAACCATCTAATACCTCTATAATATGTTAATGTCAAGTATGGTACTGTATTTAAGTTATCAATATTGTCATCCCCCTGCTCACTGTGGGTGTTTATTGAAAAATCTACTTCAAAGCTAGAATCTTCAGCGCCCCCGCTGGTTAAAAGGGGAATATATCTATTACCACTGCCTATCAGGACATATTCTTTTATGGAATTAATAAGTTCCATTGGATATCCTCTCTCTAGGAACATTCTCTCTACATTATTAATTTCATTCACAAAATCACCCTCGTCAGAGATCATTCTAGCCATCCTGATCATTTGTCCTTTCACAATATTTTTCTTTAATTGATAAGGATGGTCGATTTCAAAATGTAAATAGGCATTTGAAAAATGCTCCTTCCTATAAATGTTTGACCTATAACATTTCTTTTGATGGTCTTTATTTAATTTCACATCTAGAAAGTGAAATTCATCTCTTCCCACCTGATATGTGAATTGTAGAAATGTAGTTGTTTGATTAATGTAATAAATAAATTCCTTTATAGAATCAAAAGGCCCTGTCCATAAGACAAATATGTCGTCCAGAAAATGGAAATATTTTGCTATATGCTGACTGAATTCTGACCTAAAAACATATTTACGCTCCCAGAATAACATAATAATATTTGCGTATATGGGGGCACACGCTAATCCCATGGCAATTCCCTCTTTTTGGGGATAATAATCACCCTGAAAATAACCATAATTGTATTTTAAAACTAATTCCATACACTCTAAAACAACTTTAAATTCATCACCTGTTAAAAAATTCATTTCAATCAACATTTCATCAAACCATTCCAAACCTTCAGTCTGAGGTATCACTGAAAACAAATCCCTTACATCAATCGTAATAAATATTATATCATCTGTATAAATACTCTTTCCAGTTTTATTTAAAAAGTCCCATGAATCAACTAAAATATGGTCGTATTTGTTATAAAACTTTTTTAACTTAGTGTCCACATCAGTAGCCAAAGGTTGTGTCTTGGACCCTTGCGATGAAACTATAGGTCTCATGGGTGGATTATAAAGTGACTTGTGTACCTTCAGTATACCAAAAATAACAGGTATAACAGGCTTAGGGACTCTTAGAAATTTATATAGTTCAATGTCAATCAATCCTTGTAATACATTATCTTACAAAATTAAATCTATCTTCTTATAGGAAATGTTAATCTCATTCCTAGTCACTAATCCATAATAATCTTCTTTGTCCAAAATATCTTTCATTCTTTTGATGTAGTCCCATCTGTCCATTAATACCACCCCTCCACCCTTGTCTGGTTTCATTACACGAATTCTATTATTACTGCTTAGTTCATTTAATAAATATATTTTGGCCTCAGTCAAATTTTTACCTATCTCAATCTCTTTTTTATGTTCATTATGTATTCTATTGGTAACACATCTCTCAGAATTCAAGATTTCATACTGAAGCGGGGGGTTATAGGTACTAGATCTAATAAGTACGTTTTTCATGTCCTGAACCTCCCTATCCTTATACATATGTATAAAATTTAATTTACGTGTGAAAATCTTAATATCCAGTAGAATATTTTCAATTCTAGGTTTTTTAATAGGAACGAAGGTTAAACCTTTTGTAAAAAGGTTAAAATAAGTTTCATTAATGGTAATATCAGTGTAGTTAAAAATATTAAAATTATTAAAAGAACTAATAATATCATCGTGTTGTTTGTCTACCTCTATCATTGAACTTACTTTATTACTGTCTACTGTAGTACTTTGATTGACATCTTCCCTTATCTGTGTGTCTTCCCCAAATGTTGGGTATTGTTGTTCATCGTAACTTGTGCAAAGAAGGATTGTTGGGCACAATTCCTTAACCTCTCTGACCTCCTGGGTTCCTCCATTTCTAAAGGGACACCCACTCTTTCATTATTTTCTCCATCACTATCATTAAAAAACTGTTGTTCATGTCCATAGAAACTGTATTCATAATAACCTTGCTGCCCCTGTCTGTCCATACCAGCTTGTCTAAACTCTTAATCGTCCCTATACATATTATTTCTATTGTTGTTTCTATTATTCCTAACGTTATAATAAGCATTGGAAGTTCTTCCCAATGCATAACTTTTATTTTTGGTTTCATTACAATAAGCAAAACCCCTTTCATACTCATTCAAGTCTCTCTCCAGTTTCCTAAGCTTCATATTAGTATTCATGTTAATAGTATAGTCAACGTCGTGCAAAACTCTCAAATAAATGTTTTTATATTCATCTATAGAAAACAATAAATCTGTATTGATTTCTTTGTATAATCCATCAATTTCTTTTTTGGTTTGTTCCATGACCTCAACATTACGTTTCATCATCAGTTTTAACAATGCCAGCCCACAATCATTAAAAATATCACATACTGCTTTAAAAAACATTTTGTCCTCATACACATTATTCGGAAATTTGTTAAGCCTAAGTCCTTTTGGTACTATCTTATCTTTTAAACATTTCTCAAAGTACCAATTCTCTACTGTCAAGGATTTGTATTTAAGTAACAATGATTTAAAAGTCTTACACTTTTCTTTGTATGTCAAATTGACCGCTTGTTCATTCTTTTTTGTGCCAGAACTGCGCGTTGTGTGGGTGTTTTGTGTTCAGTTCTCCTCTGGTTATCAGTATTGAACTTAAGCAAGCCTGTAACCATAAAAGTCAATGACTATTGTACTGAAAAGTAAGATTTTTCAATTCCTCTTCCAGAGGTTAAATTCAGTGACCTTTTATTACGCCATACATTGCAAAATTCTGTGAATTTATTGCAGAATTGAATGCTATTACTTGCTCTATAGGTTACTAAGGCAAATTAGGAGTCACTGTGATTTTGCTGTGCTAGAATGTATTTTGTGTTGATTTATTGTGGTTATTTTATTGAACTGCCTTTCCTCTACTTCTAGTCCTCCTTTCCTGACAGCCTAACTTTCAGCTTCCTGCTCCTCTTAACCACCGTCTATCCCTTCCTAGCACTCCTTTTCTACCCCTCTACTCTCTTGAAACTGCAGAGATAATGTGGATTGTAAAGTTGCAGGCAGATAAACTGCCTGGCCTTAATACCTCTGTTCCTTTAAAACTAATTCTTAAGAAAATAAGTAAACATCAATAATTGTATCAAAAGAAGACTAAAGGTTTTGTTTCCTGATGTGTTTTCTATATAATCTGATCAAAAATACATATCAGTGTAAAGTGTTTTGAGTATGTTGCTGTATTTTATTGGTTAATTAAAGCACATGTTTTAGTATTTACTGGGTTCTGTTGTTTTATTCTGTGGATCTGATGAAGCACAACTTGTGTGAAAGCACTTATTCTGTGTACTCTTTGTATTAAAGTTTTATACTTTTACAGCCTTGGTGGATGCCTGGTTTGTTTGCAGCATTTATCGTATTTACTTCCAATGGGTAACCTTTGGCTTCCTTGGACACATTTTCTTCTTTTTGATATTGGTAATGTAGCATTAAAGTTGACATTTGGTGGAGAATGCACAACTTCTGCTCCTCTAAAGCATTCTAGCTTATTTATGCTGCAAATACCTCCAGTGCTTGAAACTTTTATTAAGACAGTCAAAGTGAATTGTTTAAAATGGACAAATTCAAGCATAACTTCTATACTTTATATTATGATGAATGTATGGCTCTAAATGAACTTAAAAATAGTAAAGTACTAACATTTCATCCTGCTGATAAAGGGGATCTATTGTAATCCTTGACACCGCGCAATATAATACAGCCATGATTTGTATGCTCAATGATGTTTATACTTATGAACATTAGACTAATAATGATTTAAAGAGGATTATAAGCCATATCCATGAGCACCTTTATGTCTTATTAATGGAACGTGTTATAGAAAAAGACATGTATGATTTTTATGCTGGTTGCTGATCCCTTGATACCAACTATTCATGGCTTACCTAAGGTCCATAAGTCTTTACATAACCCTCCTTCACCCCATTGTTTCAAGCAGAGGTTGGGCCACAGAATTTATTTCCATTTTTATTGAGCTCACTTAAAAAAAC
Source organism: Protopterus annectens (assembly GCF_019279795.1). NCBI lineage: Eukaryota > Metazoa > Chordata > Ceratodontiformes > Protopteridae > Protopterus > Protopterus annectens. The sequence continues at coordinate 1,442,131,336 of NC_056726.1, forward strand.
CTTTGGAAAATCTAGTGCAGTCCTTTGGTATATGGAGCACTTTCTGGGTATGCTGGGTGATTATTCTAGAGAACATGGTATTTATTCTGAACATACTTTGTTAGTTACCATGGATATACAGACCTTATTTACTATCCTACCCCATGAAATGGGCATTACCAATCTGAAGAGCTTTCTAACTGTAAATACTGACTATTCATCTGAATTGATTGGCTGTATATGTGTCTTAATGCACATGATTCTACAAAATAATGTGTTTTTGTTTAATGACATTCTTTATAGACAAAAGATAGGGGTTGCAATGGGGACTCCTTGCACTAACAGTTATGCCAACCTAGTGTTGGCAGAATGGGAGCATGAGGTAGTCCTCAGTGGGTACCCCTTCTCCATACAGTTGCTGTATTACAAGCGCTTTGTGGATGACTTTTTTGTTTTGTGGGAAGGTTCACAGGCTGATCTACTTGAATTTGTCCATTATTTAGAAACATCCAGTTCTTGTGTCTTTCGACTTTTCCCAGTTAGAGGTCGCCACAGCGGAACACCGGTCCGCTAATGATTGGCAGTGGATTTTTATGTAACAAATGTAAAATAAAATAAATAAATAAAATAAATAAATGTGCCGAGTTGCCAGACCTGATGCCCAACCTTTAACGAAGGTATGCCCATTCACGCATGTCTCCACACAGAAGACGCTCTAGCTGAGAATCGAACAGGACAACGTCTTACTGTGAGGCGACAATGCTACCGCAGCACCACCACTGCAGTATTTAGAAACATCAAGTAATTGTTTTAAATTTACTGTGTATTATTCAGCCATTACTACAGACTATCTAGATGTGAAAATTGACCTTTTTGATGGAGCTATTAAAACCTCCCTGTATAGGAATCCATGTAGGAAGAAAACTTTTTAAAATCATAATAGCATGCATCCCAGGCATGTTTTTAACAATATCACCAAAAGTCAGTACCTTAGAATTTCTCACTTACACACTGAGGATATAGAATGTTTTGAAGCTATGGATCTACTAAGTAATGACTTTGTGGCTAGGGGCTATAAGCAGCAGGATCTGAATGCTACATATGGTGAGGTTGCTTCCTTGAGATCAAGCAATGTCAAACCTTTCGTTAAACGCTCACATGAGTCCAAGTTACCCCATGATAATTCAACTGGCCATAAAGTTAGACTTTCATTGACTTATGGCAATAATGTGCAGCAGATCTGCAGCACAGTTAATAAATTTTGGCCCATATTACTCTCAGATGACAAAATAAAATTTATAGTGGGTGATAAACCTAGTTATGTTTTTAAGAACAATTTGTCTCTGAAGAGACAACTGTGTTATAGATCTACAGTTAAACCAGTTTTGTCTTCTAAGAGGAAGGGCACCTATCCTTGTAGGGGCTGCAAAGCCTGTAGTCACATTTCTACCAGGGTAGTTTTTCAGCATCCAGTATATGATGTTATATTTAAACCTGACTTTTATGCTGATTCTAAGTCCCATGGACTTGTATACTTGACCAGATGTAAATGTTGCACTTCATTCTACATGGGGAAAACTGTGAGAATGCTTAAAGAGTGCATTATTCAGCATATGGGTGACATTAGACGTAAAAGCATACTTAATGTCATAGCCAAACATGATTCTATTTTTACTGATCATAGTTTTGATTTTATGGTATTGCAATTGCTATATTTTAACAAAAGACATTGTGATTTTAGTAACATACTTGAAACTGCAGAGACAATTGGATTGTAAAGTTGCAGGCAGATAAACTGCATGGCCTTAATGCCTCTGTTCCTTTAAAATCAATTCTTAAGAAAAGAAGTATACATCAAAAATTGATTTCTGTATTTTATTAGTTAATTGAAGCACATGTTTTAGTATTTAATGAGTTATGTTGTTTTATTCTGTGGTTCTGATGAAGCACAACCTGTGTGAAAGTGCTTATTCTGTGTACTCTGTGTATTAAAGTTTTATACTTTTACAGCCATGGTGGATGCCTGGTTTCTTTGCAGCATTTATCATATTGACTTCCTACTGGGTAACCTTTGGCTTTCTTGGACATATTTTCTTATTTCTAAATATGTTAAATCTTAAGCTTCAATGCTATGTTACTAGTCAATGTTAAGTCTGGTACTATGTAAATTTGAATGCTTCTGTATACACCTTATATTTTCCTTAAAATTCAACTGTGGAGCTTTTCTCCCCAGGCCTCTGCTGAAAATGGACATGCATCCAGTTGGACTTTCCCAGTCAATAAATGTAAAATAAAATAAATAAAATAAAATAAATGTACCTCTAGATGATGCCGTCCTTAATTTCAATTCTATATTCCTCAATATTCTCAACTCCCTTGCCACCTTGCGCTCAATTAGAGTAAGATCATTCATATCCCGCTAGCTTACTCAAACCACACACACCCTAATGCAACAGAGAGACAAAGCTTGGCATGTCTGGCCAAAAATTGCCTTCCCATCTCCAACACTACAAAGAACTACGAACCTTACCAAAAAAATCACATCATTAGTGATAAGAAAAACTTGTATAACAATCCTCCCTCCTCACTCGCCACTAACCCAAAGAAATTGTGACACTCTATCATCCAAATTCTGCACCAAGGTCACCCCTCTGCCCCCAATCCATGTCCCAACAACTCACCTCTAGAAACAGTATCCAACTTTAATTTTTACTTCATTGAAACCGACAGCGAACTGTCTCTCAAAACTAACTGCACTACCAATATTAACATTACCCTCAACCACCCTCATTCTCCTATCACACTCATGCCTTCTCACCGAAACTAATCTCAACCAACTATATCAAAGCACTGCTTAACAAACTAAAACCCTGGTCTCCCTCTGTGGATAACCTACCGCCACTCTTCCTTCTGATGGCAGCAAACTTGACATCCTAATCACCATTCTCATCAATCAGTCCATTGCAGAATTGAAAGTCCCCTGAAGCTGGAAAAATTTTATACAATACCCATTCACAAGGGAGGCAATCCTCTGAACTCACCAACTTCAGCCCTATTACTATTTTATCCCCTTTCCAAAATCTTAGAGAAATGTGTCCATAAACAAATCCACCAGTACCTCTTAGAAGAGGACTTGCTCACCCCCACTCAACATGGCTTTCACCCTAAACACAGCACCTTCACTGCCCTTATACCCTTCCTGAATACTATATCCCAAGCCAGAGATAATAATAAACTCATCTCTTCCCTGTATCTAGACCTATAAAAAGCTTTTGACACTGTGTCCCTCACTCCTTTGCTTGCTAAAATCCCTGAACTTAATCTCTCCACATCTACTGTATCCTGGTTTACTAGCTACCTCTAAAAACAACTTCAATCAGTTAAATGACTTTCTGCAACATCTCCTGCCCTCCCTATCAAGATGGGCATACCTCAGGGATCTATTCTTGGCCCTCTACTATTCAATATATTTAGTAACCAATTATAAAAATCCTGCCCTCAGTCATCTCTCGTGCAATATGCAGATGACTCTACAGTCATTACCATAGCTCACTCCTTCTTTGACATAAATACTCTTACTCAAAAACCCATCTTATCAGTTGAAATCTGGCTCTCCAATAACTACTTGATTCTAAATCCAGAAAAACTAAACTCCTGCTTTTCACTCCCTAAAAGATGAACCATCTCAAACCCTCCTTCTCTATCACCTCCATCAACAATACACTTATCTCCATTGAATCTCACACCAAGCTTCTTGGGGTTATCATAGAAGACCTACTCAAATTTTATGTGAATGTCTGTAATAATATTAAAAAAAAACACTATAAACTAGGACTTCTGTATCACAACAGAAAAATTCTCACCTCCAAATCCAAAATCTCTCTATCCTATGCCAACCTCCTTCCAAGCCTACACTATGGCTTACAGATCCTCAATGACTTACAGGCCTCTCTCCTAATGAATCCTGAATCTACATACAACAAAACTGCTAAATTTGCCTTAGCACAATCCTACCACTGCCATCACTGTCTTGCCCTCAAAAACTTAAACTGGTTAGAATTTCTTCATCAATTACTGTCTACCCAACTTCAGATCTTACATATTAAACTGTATCAACCCTCCTCCTGCCCTGACATTGCCTCTCTTGTCTGCCTCTATAACCCTCCTAGGTCTCTCCATAGCTCTGACCAAAACCTCCTCCAAATCTACAAAACCAAAAGCAAAACAGTCCAAAAACTTTATAGCTACCTCCCAGCTCTTGCTTGGAAAAACTTCCTTTAGTAATCAGGAATATTAATCACCAACAAAAAGTCAAGGTTGCTGTCAAAAATTATCTTAATAATTCTTGGATCTGTCGCTGCAATCACCCTCCATGACTGTAGTCACATATTCTAGCCTTCTCTTGAACCTGTCTCTGTAACAACCCTATCTGTGTGTTTCTTACTTCCAACAAACTCTCTGTCACCCAAATACCCTTCATTCCTGTCATCTCTCTTCACTGGCTGAATTTTCAACTCCTCAATGCTACTCAGCTAACATACACCCTCAACTACCTCCTACCTGAGTTTCTACAAAAGCAATCTCTTTTTTCCCCATCCCTGTCTCTTCAGGTGTCCCTCACACTCTTTTAATCAATTCTATACCTACATGGCTTGTGCTGCTCAGTTTCAGTTATATATGATTGCTTATAATTTCTAATGTAAATATTTTGTATTCCTTCTTGACATTACTTAGTGTTTGTTGTTGTTTGTCTTTTTGGCTTTTTCCCGGTAAGGGGTCGCCACAGCGGAACTCCGGTCCACTAATGATTGGCAGTAGATTTTTACGAAACGCCGAGGTGCCAGCCCGATGCCCAACCTTTAATGAAGGTATGCCCATTTACGCACGCATGTCTTTCAAACCCTACCCAACCACAGGGAGGACATGCAGACTCCACACAGAAGGCACTCCCAAGCCAAGCTGAGAATCGAACGGGAGAACCTCATGCTGTGAGGTAACTACGCTACCACTGTACCACCACAGAATTCTTTACATTACTTAGTGTACCACCTTAAATTGCTCATTCAAATTTAAAAATGCTCCATCAGCAGACTGAATATATTCTCTGTCAGGTGGATGGTTTAAATTGTCTAGCCATCTATTAACATTATTGGACTCACTAAGGTCCAAAGTTGAACATGATGTACCATGTTCAGCATTATGATAACTACTTTCTTCTGGCCACTGAAAGACTGGGGTAGTCCCAGGGTTCTGTATCGAGTTGAAAAAACACTGTTGTTATTTCCACCATTAATATGCTGTAGATGTTTGAACAACCGCTGGACTAAAAGAGTTAGATTCCCCACAAGGCCGGGTAAATTTACATTGTTGAAGGAAGAACCATTGGGGGTATCCAAATCAAACAGGTCCTGCAAGTCTGGTGCAAGCATACCAAAGAAAGCTTGAAAACAAATAAACCACAGAAACCCAAGCATAACTTAAGGACTGGTACGAAGAACTCCAGTAATAGTAAAAATGACAATGTTGCTCAAAACTCACACCAAGCCCTTATTGTCAAAGTTAAAAGCCTTGCTGCCAGTTTTGGGCTACCTGGTCATTTTTACTATTACTGGAGTTTTTTTTCATACCAATTATTGTGTGTGCTTGGTTTTCTGTGGTGTGTTTAAAAATAACCAAGCCACTTATGTGTCATCACTGTTTCTGTGTCATCACTGTTTCTGTGCCACCATATAAGTGCTTACTTTCATTGTTACCTTGTTCATGTCAACATTTTCTATACACTATTTTCTGAAATTTTGGTTTACAGTTGTACCTTCTTTAGTTATATAACTCAGGTTTTTGTAGTCTTTGAACTTTTCTATTCATGCCTCTTCTGTAAATTGGTACTGCACAGTACAGCTAACCTTACTAAAATATACATTAATAAATAAACAGATTAACAAAAAACTAGAAATGGGAGAGGTTGAGGACATTGCCTGTAAGTCTGCAGTAAAAGATGTTAACAATACAGTGCAGTACAGAATGTTAGTAAACAAAGTAGAAAATGCAGGACTGAGTTTACAAAAGTCAGGAAAAATATTATCTGAACAAAAAGCTGTAGAGAATATTTGTTAACAAAATTTGCTTTAAGGAGGATGTGAAAGTGGATCATGCAGGCATCACTTTTTAATAACTATAAATACAATTGTAAAAGGTCTGGGAGGAATAATGAGCAATATTGCACATTACTGTTGACAAAGAATAGTGCTACACAAGGTGTGTATTATGGAGTTGTACTGAGAAAATACAAAGTATAACTGAATGAATGTCTGGCCAGCAATATATGCATTTAATCTGTTTACACTGAAAAACATGCTTGGCGCAAAAAGAACAGAAGGAAATACAGTTACAACAAAAACAGAAACTAGCCTGGAATGGCCATACTAAATTATGTATAATTAAGTAGAAAGGCAATAAAAGTGTTGTTATGTCAGTGGCACAGAAGGCATGCATAGCAACAGGCATCAGTAGTAGAAAACAAGGCACTTCCCTTCCTCAGTCCAGGAAATTCGTATGCTCCAGTATAGTGTACTTATTGCAGTTACAGAAATACCATTTCTGCAAGGATATAGATTACTGGCTACCATCTCTACTTTCCCTTTAGTTGCCTTGCATTCTTTTTCTCTCCTCTTTACTACCCTTAATTGCTGTTAACCTGCAGCTACTACTGTGCCTTTCCTGCTTCATTTCTGCCTTCAATAAGCTCCTGACCCCCCGACTTCTCTACTGCTCTTTTTCATTGCTGACTGATTGTCTACTTTTTTCAATAGCTCGAGACTCGGGGTTATCCCCACTCCATTCGTCCTTGCTACGTTTGGGCTCACTTCACTCCCCTACCCACCTTCCACATCAATACCTTTATACTTACGCCGCTGTCACACCCATACCTTACACCACACCCCTTCCTGTATTCCAGAATTATTTCTAATTTCCCTTCCCTCCTCTTATCCTAAACAGTTCTCTTAGCATATCTACTGATCCTATTGTCTTCTCACTCTCACCAACTCCCCCTACTGGTTCCATCCTCAATTCTTCTCTCTTTCCTTACTAGTCCAAAAACTTTCTTTACACACTGCTGCTTAACTCAAAAGCAACTGATTCCTCTTAACATCCAAAATGACTATCGCACCTTATACTATTCTCTATCTGCCTCCATTACTTCTCCCCTCATCACTGACCACATTTCATCCTTATTTAACCCCAGTTAGCAATAGCCCTTTAAATTCTCAAGGCTATATCTTCCCTTATCCACAGCAATCTGTTAACATCACATCATCTATCCTCCCTATAAATACTTCTCTTCCCAGAATTAGAATTCCTCCCTTCTGTACCATCCATTCAAAAACTAAAACAAAATATCTCTGTGACTATCTATATAAACATAAGTTTCACTCCCTCTCTGTCACCTTACTTCTGTCTGGTGACATTCATCCTAACCCAGGACCTACCTCTGCCTCACTCTCAAATAATACTATCCCCCCAAACCAACATGTCCCTACCCTGCAAAAAAACACATATCATTCTACTCTTTAAACATCAGAAGCATAATAAATAAAACTAGTGAATTCCATGCCTGGGTTGCTAACCATACCCCCTGATATAATAACCCTAACAGAAACATGGCTGAAACCACATATCCCAGATAGAAACATTCTTCCCCCAGAGTATAATATACTTCATCTTGATCGACAGAAGAAAAAAGAGGGAGGAGTTGCCATCATATACTCTAACCATCTAATTCTCACTTGTCTTAAGGAACCTATCCTATCTTTCCCTCCAGCTGAAATTCTGGCAGCTAACTTTAAACATAATAACTTCTGTACCATCACTGTAATAGCTATCTATATTCCTCCAGGAGATAATACTCTCCTTCTTGAAAACTTTCTCTCCTATCTCACTGAACACTATTCAAATGAAACAATTCTCCTTGGTGATGTAAATATAAATTGGCTAGCTCTAAATGACCCTAACTCTTCCTCCTGTATTAAACTATGGTATATGGCTTTACTCATTTCATATCAGCACCTACCCACCATAATAACTCACAAATCCCCAGTACTTTACTTGACTGGATACCTGTATCCGGCCCCTGAAAATATCATTGGCCAGAAACCCTACCCAATTCCCCTAATAATCACTCCCCAATAAAAGTTATTAGTTTCACTCTCCACTTTACCAGATCATATAGCTATATTATCGATCGTAAACTATCCAACTTCTCCCCTGACACCTTTAAGAGCCTTCTCTCTAGAGTTAACTGTAGTCACCTTAATGAGCTTACTCTGGATGAAGCTTTCCAATCATTTAATTCTATCTTTCTTAATATACTAAACTGTCTTGCACCTCTCCATACCATAAGGATAAAATCTAAAGTATCTCTATGGCTATCTAAGGCAACCCGCACCCTAATGAGAAATAGGGACAGGTTGTGGAAAACCTGGATGAGAAATAAACTCCCTGCTGAGTTTCAAAAGTACAAAGAACTCAGAAACCTGACAAAAAACACATTGCTAAAGATAAAAAAAGAATTCTATTTTAATCATCCTAGCACTAAAATCTAATCCCAAAAAATTTTGGAACTCAGCCAACGAAATACTGCATCCTGGAAACCCTTCCTTCCCTAATCCTACCCAAATAAAACACCAGAAGAAACTGTCACTATCTTTAACACCTGCTTTATAGAATCTGTATCAAAGATGATTAACTCTAACCCTCCCCCAGCTAGTGATTCTAATCCCTCTGTCTCACTTCCCAGTCCCAACTCCACTAAACACGTTTCTCTTCAACCTGTACCAACTGCTTATATCAAATCACTACTCTCCAAATTAAAACCTTGCTCTGCTTCAGCTGATAATATTTCTCTCTACTTCCTCCAGCTAGCAGCTGATACTCTGAATTTTCCTGTATCTATGTTGATCAACCGCTCTGTCTCTGAGTCTAAAGTACCATCTATCTGGAAAGAATTTTACACTTTACCTATCCACAAAGGAGGTAACTCCCAAGAAATCTCTAATTTCTGACCTATAGCCATTCTGTCACCCGTCTCTAAACTACTTGAAAAATGCATTCACAAGCAATTTCTGCAATATCTAGTACAGGAAAACCTACTTACTCCTACTCAGCATGTTTTCTGCCCAAAACACAGTATCACCACTGCCCTTATCTCCTTTACAAATACTTTTTCCTAGGCTTGTGATAATAAACTTGTCTCCTGTCTATTTCTAGACCTTTCTAAAGCCTTTGATACCATCTCACACACTCCACTTCTGACTACACTGACTAACCTGAACTTCACCTCTGCAGCTGTCATCTGGTTTTCTAGCTATCTCTCTGATCATCTATAATCAGTGAAATGGCTCTTTGCACTCTCCCCCTTCCTCCCAGTAAAAATGGTCATCCCCCAAGGATCTATATTGAGTCCATTATTTTTCAATATTTTCACCAATCTATTCCAAACGTTTTGCTCTCAGTCATCTCTTGTACAATATGCAGATGATTCCACTGTGATCACTATCTCTGACTCACCCTCCAGTCTCATCTCTAATACTCAGGCTGCCTTTACATCAGTTGAATCCTGGTTTACCAACAATCAACTAATTCTGAATGCTAAAAAACAAACTCTTACTCTTTCTCCCCAAATCTCTTAACTATCTTAAATCTACTTTCATTATACTGTCTCTCAATAAGATTCCAATAGTAGCTGAATCTAGCAGCAAGCTCTTAGGCATCACTACAGAGGATCAACTTAAATTTGACATGAACATCAATGACTGTATTAGGAAGACCCATCAGAAACTAGGCCTACTATACAGAAACAGAATATTTCTCACCTCCAAAGCCAAAGTAACCCTGTCTCATATCTATCTCTTATCCAGTCTACTATATGGTTTTCAAATATTTACTAATCTAAACACCACACTACTAGCAAGACTTACCTCAACCTATAACAAAAGCGCCAGATTTTCTGCCTAACATACTTACAAAACTCATCACTGTGTCTCCCTTAAACACTTAAACTGGCTGGAACTACCTAACCTGCTACTTCTCTCTCAGCTTCAGATTTTATAGTCTATACTATACTATACCAGCCTTTCTACTGCCCTAACATATCTTCCTTTATATCTCACTCTTCTCCTACTAGATCACTCCGAAGCTCTGACTAGGACCTACTACTTATCTATAAACCTAGGACAAACTTTGGATGCAATCTGTATAGTTACCATCCTACCATCGCATGGAATAAGCTTCCACTTCTAATTAGATTACTAAATCAACCAAAATAATTTAAAGCAGCTGCTAAAGAACACTTAAAAACGGTCTGGTCCTGCCTCTGTATTCACCAACCATAAACTGCACCTAGCCCTAAACTGCTCACTAATTTGACCACTAACCTTATCTTTTGTCTTCTACTCCCTCACTGTCTAACACATCCTCCCACCTTGCCTTACTAACCTGTCTCTTTCAAACCATGATTTCATATGCCTCAGCTTAACTCTTCTCTTCCTAAATATCTCCCCTAAACCATCACCTGAAAGTTAACTATTATTTATATTAATGTAATACTTTAAGACTCTATTAATTTATCTTCGCTCATGTAGCCTGTTTTTTATGATGACTTGTATTACTTGTTAATTGTTAAAATGCTGTTGCTACTTGTAAAAATGACTTGGTCATCCTTTTTGGTATATTCTGCTTCTGTAATTGTCTACTGTACTGTATAATGTGTTGGAGCTTTTCTCCCTGGGCCTCCACTGAAAAAGAGCTATTTTTAGATCAGTTGGACTTTTCCCGGTCAACAAATGTAAAATAAAAAATAAATAAATAAATCTAAAACTAGAAAAAAGGAAGTTTCAAAACAGCAGAAATAGTCATACCCCGGGATTCATGAACCTTGCACCAGGCGCACGCATAGCGTAGGCGTTATAATGCCAAATATGGCCGCCGAGCGATTCAGGTACAATCCAATTCCACGTGCACTACCGGCGTACGCCAGATCTGTGCAGCCCCTGGCATAGGTATGCTAATCACCCTATGTGCAGTGTGTCACCATGCAAATGAAGGCATATAGCGATTCACAAAGTGGTGCAGGCGTAGCATAAGCCCACGGCAATGTAAACCAAAAAAAAACGGTTTACATTTTCCCAAACATAACATCGGAGTAATGGAAGAGTGTCAGACCCAGGTATCACACTGTTAACATATGCCAATGGCGAAATACACAGACAATGGCAAAAGAAAAGATGCACAACACGTAAATAACAACTTAAATGTCATGTCCACAGTAACTCACATCAGAACCGCAGGACATGTGTGCGGAAGGTGCAACATAATGAAATAATATAACAATGTTATAAAATAGCATCATAATAGACATCAGGTTCACAGCATAATACACCATGGTATGCATGGAACGCCACAACCACGGTGCAAGGGTTGCCAAGGACTCGCGGCAGTCTTCGGCGTGGTAACTATGAATTAGTAGTCAATGCCATGCAAATGAGGCAGATAATACTGAATCGCAAATGTCCCGCCAGAGTAAGGTTGTACTATACGGCGCAGCAGTAAAACACCGAGGAGTGGCTCAGAGGGAATACATGATATCTGCAGACGGGTGTTCCACCGTAGCAGTAAGCACATTGGAGCACAGCAAACCTGGGCTGTACATCGCTAATCAAAGCTGCAGGACCGGGGTGTGGGGTAATAGTTTAGCTGAGAGCACACAATGCGCACAAAAGTGCATGTGTACGAGGATGACAACATTCCCAAAACCTAGTAATGTGACGCACGCCCCGCAAACAATATCGGAAACAGGAAGGTGATGTGAAGAATATAAGGAAATGCGGAAGAAGTGTAATTGGAGTACTAATGAGCAATCAACACTAATCAACCCACGAAGGCCAATCGACGGCAGCTGACAACTCTGCATGCAGAAACCTGCAAAACGGGATAGGGGAGGCATATGAATGCAAAGAAAGTAGGGGAGGTAGCAGATTGCAAAGATAGAAGACCTGACACAGCAGAGCAAAGCAGACTGGCAGCACAACGGCAGTAGCACACAAAACACATGATATGCCATGTCCATGAAAGTACAAATGACAGTGCTCTGCAGGATGCATGCCAGAAAATGGTAGGTGCAATGTGCAGAAATAGTAAGGGAAGGTCGAAAGGTAATCCATGGCAGGCAAGAGTAATTCAACACCAAAGGCAACACCGTTGTAGTTCCATCGGTAAAACACAGAAGATAACCCTTAGATACGGCCGTACAAACACACCCTATGACATCATCGGTGTGCACAGCACAATAGTATAAAGTGTGAATGCACACAACACACAGCCGTGTATTCCCAAACACCGCACCATAGGTGTAAACACACGGGGAACTTTTAAAATGTACATGTTGGGTGCTGCCATAGCTGTGATCCATCAGCATGTGTTAGAGACAGACGGTGTTGTGGAGGAGGATGCTGACAACCACAGCAGGCCTCGGAGGAGAAGGAGAGTGTTCAGACCAAGGGTAACCTACCAGGGGCTACATGACCTGGAGATAGTAGAGCGTTACAGGGTGGACAGGGACATGTTACAGCAAATAGTGGAGCTGTGCCGGCCACGCCTGAGAACAAGAAACAACAGAGGGGAACCCATCCCAGTGGACACAAAGGTATGTGTAAGCTTGTGAATACTGGCCACAGGTACCTTTCAAAGGCCAACTGGAGATATAATGGGCATCTCACAGGCATCAGCATCCAGGGTACTACACCAGTTCCTGGATGCCATGTTACCACATGCCAATGAGCATATATACTTCCCCAGATCTCAGGAGGATTTGGCTAGCAATATGCACCACTTCCACCGTGTGGCACAATACCTGGAGGTACTGGGTGTGATAGACTGTACGCACATACAAATCAAGTCACCACCTGGTGAGCAGGGTAGACGCTACATAAACCGCAAGGGATTCCACTCCATCAATTGCCAGGTCGTGTGCAATGCCCAGGGCATTATCATGGATGTGTGTGCTGGCAGCCCTGGAAGCTACCACGACTCCCATATCTGGCATGCCTCACAGCTGTATCAGGTATTTGTCAGGGGGGACATCCCACAAGGCCATCTCGTGGGGGATGCTGGCTATGCACTGGAGCCGTGGATGATGACTCCCATCAGAAATGCACACACACACATGCAAGAATGCCATAATGAGGCACACGCACAAACCAGAATAATCATAGAGCGTGTGTTCGGGATGCTGAAATCATGGTTCCGGTGCTTGGATACATCTGGTGGAGCCTTGCAGTACTCTCCAGGCACATGTGCCCACATATTCATAGTATGTGCCATGCTACATAATATGATCCTGCGGAAGCAGCTGCTGCAGGGACATAATGGTGAAGGGCCACAAAGCCCACCACAATTGCCAAGGCCAGTCCAGGCACAGAGGGTTCCAGACCATGAACACACTGTGCCAGCCCCAGTAGGCAGACGGAGGCGTACCCAATATGCCTACGCCTTGGCAAAGAGGGAACGTATAGCACATACTCTGACAGCGTAGGCCCCATGGACTGACACCTCCCCACCTGCACACACAGTGAAATGGATGGCACACAAACATGACCACCTGTAAATTGTAATGTATGGGTGGCCTTATGTGTGACTCCAACATAGGCAGCCCCCAAACACTGTAAACCCAACAGCCAGTGGAACATGTAACGCCAACACCTGAACAGTATGTGAGTCCTACAGCATATGGCATTGCTGTGTGCCTGCCACGTTCACCGCAAGATGTATACATATAAATATATATATATATATATATATATATATATATATATATATATATATATATATATATATATATATATATATATATATATATATATATATATATATATATATATATATATATATATATATATATATATATATATATAGATAAATATGTACACATATACATATATATAATACAGATAAGAAAGGGAATTAGAGGGATATAAGGTGACTGAGATGTATCCAGCGATATCTGTAAATAGTATAGATAGTGCAACGACAATCTGAACATCCGGGAGGTTCAAAATAATAGGATACCGCCAACCATGGAACGTGTAACATACCGATATGCATAACCACAAGGCTGAAAGACCGACAGAACACAGTACTGTAACAGTACATGCGCGTGTAATAGTATGATGATATGAAGGGAGAGGTAGTCACCGCTGCCGGTGTTGCGGTCCACGTAGGTACTGTGTGCAACCGTCCCCGTGAGTGCCGTAGTATGTGTACGTGTGCGTTGAGGGTGCCGTGTGCGTCGCTGTGTGAGTGTAATGTGTGTGTGTCTGCAACATGTGTATGTTGGTGCCAAGTTAGAGGCAGATCAGAATATTAGGTGTAGGCATACGGTAAACTAGCCTCAGGCATATGTTCACTACTAGTCCCAGAGTAGTAGTGACAGCCCCACCCTGGCTAGGTGTGTCCTGACATAGAACGATACAAAGTGAATATGTTCCAGATGGTAGCACAGGAATATTCCCCATAAGAAATGGAAAAGACGTATGTAATAGTCATGCCTGTATGTACAACACTGATATGTTACATGCAATATGATACGTTGGCAAAGTCACACAGCAATAGGTATGTATCGCGGAAAAAAGTATGTGCTACCCCAGTACTGACCATGGCCACGTGTTGGCCCGTAAACACCGCTGTGTGTTCCACAAGTGTCAAACAATCAATTCCCATTTGAATATGTGGCAACCACTGGCAAACAGGCTATTCCAACAACATGACCACAATGACTGCAAATATCTGGGACAGAATGACAAGGGATAGTTGTCACGTACACATAGCCGCTGATATACCACATATGTTACGGAGGTATACATGCATCAAGCTCACCTGCAGACGATATCAAAACCACATAACAACAGCCCAACCTACAATCCCATAACAAAAGACTATTAACTGTTAACTCTCCAAGTAGGGATGGAGCACACAGACAACTATACTGTTTATGTAGAGATGCAAGGCCCACAAACCGTATCCGTGATGTACAACCACCGATATCCCCCACTGTAGATAATAAAGGAATACAAACCATAATAGCAGCACAAACATACAGTCAGTCAATGACATCTGCATAACCACAACATATCGCGTGGGAGACACAATTAAAGGCGGATGCATAATTGCATGCGTTGTATAAAGGAAAACAACAGCCATGTTACAGTTTTGAATGCAATACTCCGTTATCATTCGTCGGCAGGACAGGTACACCCACATGTTGAACCAAATACTACACCTGTCACACACAATCCACGGGTGACATGAATTCAAAATATACTTGTCCCTATGCATAGCAGTTGCAGTTACACATAACATAACACAATACAGACCATCTCCACGAAGGTAGGGCAAATAGCCAATGCCCAGGTGGAGAATCCAATTATACCCCAGTATCGACGCGTAATTTCTGAATGGAGTAGATGCACAGGTGATATGCACGTAATTACTCACGTACACATAGCCGATGATATACCACATAAGTTACGGAGGTATACATGCATCAAGCTCACCTGCAGACGATATCGGAACCAATTAACAACAGCCCAACCTACACTCCCATAACAAAAGACTATTAACTGTTAACTCTCCAAGTAGGGATGGAGCACACAGACAACTATACTGTTTATGTAGAGATGCAAGGCCCACAAACCATATCCGTTACGTACAACCACCGATATCCCCCACTGTAGATAATAAAGGAATACAAACCGTAATAGCAGCACAAACATACAGTCAGTCAATGACATCTGCATAACCACAACATATCGCGTGGGAGACACAATTAAAGGCGGATGCATAATTGCATGCGTTGTATAAAGGAAAAAAACAGCCATGTTACAGGTTTTGAATGCAATACTCCGTTATCATTCATCGGCAGGACAGGTACACCCACATGTTGAACCAAATACTACACCTGTCACACACACTCCACGGGTGACATGAATGCAGAATATACTTGTCCCTATGCATAGCAGTTGCAGTTACACATAACATAACACAATACAGACCATCTCCATGAAGGTAGGGCAAATAGCCAACGCCCAGGTGGAGAATCCAATTATACCCCAGTGTCGACGCGTAATTTCCGAATGGAGTAGATGCACAGGTGATATGCACGTAATTACTCACTGAGGAACAGCAATTGGCGGGATGAATTCACATGTTGCAGGTATCGACGTATATAAGGATGACTCTCAAGATATTCAAACCGTATGCTCATACTGAAACAGCGTCGTACTACCGAAAGTACTGAAAACAAAAGGAAACGACAAAACAATAAACGAAATGAAACACCAACAAGGTATGTAGAACACACGATATGTAAGGTTGTGTAACGCATGATCTGTATTAATAAGCTGTACTGTATGTGAATGGTGGTTGTAATTAATTACACTTGTCCGTAATGCAGAAAGTGGTGAAAGGTAGTTATGTAGTGATGTCTTGCTGAGCATACCAACGCTTGTAGAAACCATGTGTACAGCAGTGGGACATCATGTACACAGCAGAGACACCACAAGGGATGCTACAGGAGGGCATTAAAGAGAACAATGCCATACCACACGCTGTTGCTGGCAGTGGATGTCCAACAAGGAAGTGCCATAGCAGGGGATAGTACATGTATGTATACTGTCACAGCACGCATGTGTATGAGCATATACCGTTGATGACATATGTAAGGTGTGGCCGACGTGCAAGTATGCTCTGCATTAGGAGATACTATGTGAAATATGTGTAATGTATAGTTGTCTAGGTAGATATGACAGATATCCTACACAGTATCACAGGCATATCATGCATAACACAGGTATCGCCTATTGGTATGTACAATAACAGGATACATATGGCCTGTAGGTATGGGACATAGTAGTAGCATGATAGCTACTCTAAATGGAAGGGACACCAAGTAACCATGCACAAAGGACTTGTAGTAGCTGCACAGGTGCACAGTGGGCTACAATGCAGTCTGGCAAGTCCATGTGTAAGCACATGTGCAGTGTACACAGTAGTGTCACCTCTCCATGGTAGTGTCCTGTGAACAGCAGAGGCAGGTGTCAACTGCACCTCTACACAGTACAGCTGCTGTGGTGATACCAGGACTACATGTGTCACCCAAACAGCAAGGGAGGTATCACATGAACAGTGCTACTGTGTGTCCCTGTGGGATGTACACAGGACCTATGTTCCACAGCATGGTGTGTGTTAGGTTTGTGGAAGTAACACAGAAGCACAGCCCATGCAGTGTGGTGTGTGTGCACATATCCAGGAGCATTTCGTTCACAGTGCCCACCGCAGATGTCATGTATGAGGAGTATATGCATCAATAATGTGGTGGACATGGGCCGTGTCAGAGCAGAAGAAGACACCCCTGAGTATGTGGTATGCAGATGTGTACAGATGTGTTGTCCGTATTTCAGCCGCATATGTAAACTGTCTGAGCCCAGTAAACATCATGGCATGTCAATGTTGTGCCATGTAAAGCTGTAGCTGTTGTTGAAGGTACACCATAAATGTGGTATTGTACCCTTGACTGTGTGTAGATGTGTGTAGTTCACAGGTACAATGGCTACCTATGTACCAGCATCACACACAGTACAGATAGGTGTGGCCTTGCAGAAGGATATCCATGCCACAGTGGAATACGGTAACCACAGGACTGTGTGTGGCATATGTGTGTACTGCAACCATGTACAATGTGATATGTATGTAGGGGACCACTATCCATGTGATAGTCAGTGGGTGAATGTTGTTATGCAAAGGTGATGTGCATGCACCGTGTGTCATGCATCTTGATGCCATGATACTCATATGAAGTATCCGTCACACTGACACCCATATGGTTGGTATCAGTATGAGCTGGTGGAGCAATAATGGTGCTTGGTATGTAGGTGTTGGAAATCTAGGCATGGACAGTACTCTGTGACAGCATGTTCTGTATGTAAGCATATAGTGAACATGAGTGGCCCTATGACTGAGGACTGTGTAATGCAATATGTACCTGACATGTAGTAGGTACTATGGTATGCTGGCACCACTGTGTTTACTGTCCATGAGCCACATAGCATAACATCCTGAGACACAGGGTATGATGTGCAGGTGGATGTGTATGTTGTCAATACCAGAATGTGGAATGGTGCTGAAAGGCAATGTGAGGACAACGTATGATGTGTTGGCCTCCGTACCATCCTCAACTGCCCTAGCAACTGTATGACAGGTGCCCAGCATGTGTATGTGCCTTGCTGTGGCATTCACAAGCCCAACCCGGGTGCTAGGAAAGGACTGGAGGCCATCAATGTGTGTGGGAATCACGTTCCTGATGATGTGCCCCATTGCCATGCAGAATGGTCCAGTCAGGAGTGTATGACTATAGTCCCACTCGTGCAATGCAGTGCCACCTGTGTGTAGTGCGATAAATGCCGCTGTGTGGCAGTCAGGGTCTACAATGTCCGACAAAAGGCTAGCAGTGAATATAGTGGCCTGGTGTGGAGACATATACCGAACAGGTTGGTGGGACATTACAGCCAGGGACATTGGAAGGTGACATTGGGCCAGTGTCCCAGGACATATCGTGTGTATGTCAGTACTGTGTATGTGACCACAGGGACACTACAATGTTCATGTACAGATTGCGACCCTGTAGTGAGTGAGAGGGTGTATTGTCGGTAAGTACGCCATCGCCTGGCACGTTGCCAACATTACCTCGGTCTGCAATGCTTGGTTGACTATTGTATGTGACATCAGATGTGGATGTTGCCAAAGAATACTGACATACCACCACAATGCCTGAGGCCCCACACCGCAATGTGTGGCAGTCATGTTTAGGTAGCTAGCCTTGGAGTATGTGATGATGGACCTTGAGGACCCACCATGGCTGACAAGTGATGCACCCCACACATGTGAATGTACACCACTGTGCAACAGCCTGTACCTGTGGTTGTACATCATATGTGCATGGAACATGACCACCACAGTGGCGTCTGTTAACTGGTCAGTACCGCCATGTCTCTGTGTGGAATAGCATGATTCCTGCAATTGTGTACATGCTACTGAAGTGCACTGTGGTATGTGTCAGCATATGTATGTGTAGTGTCCATCTGCTCGGGTGTCATGATGTTAACAACTGCTGTCAGCAGACGTCTGTAGTAGTTGTTGTAGTACACATGTTCCGTGTATGCTGTGATGGGTGTGTTTCCAGGATGTGGCTAGCAAGGCCGTGTAGCATATGTGTTGAATCCACCAAAGAGGGGATAACCCCAGGTGTGTCACACCAGTCACATGGAGGTAGTGTTCATGCTAAGGGTAGTGTAGGTATGGTATGTGTTGTGTATTGTTTTATCCAGCTGAGCGGAGTGCATGACTCAAGCATGTGTAGGTACATGGGTGTCTATCCCAGGGAAGTGTGGGTTACTGTCAGCACACAGCAGTAGTAGCTGTCTGAGGCCCAATGTACACTATAACAACACAGAAGGTATGTAACCTGTGTCTATCCCAGGGAAGTGTGGTTTACTGTCAGCACACAGCAGTAGTAGCTGTCTGAGGCCCAATGTACACTATAACAACACAGAAGGTATGTAACCTGTGGTGTACAATGTCGACTCTGTCGCTTGTTACAATGTGTATAGCGGTCACAAACACAGTTATCTGCACATGGAGCACCTATGATGCATTGTGCTAAGCAACTATCCAGGATGTGTGCAAAACACTGTGTGATGTGTGAACCCCTCATCTGTGGGTGTTCCGGTCCAGGTATGTGCCTGAAAGATACGGTCCGTGTACAATCCGTAATCGCAGGTGCTCTGTGCAGAGCATGGAGGCAGGTCCCAGTCACTGCAGAGATATGTGAGTGGTGCAATAGTGTGTGTGCCTCGCTTGTGTGCATCACAGTGGAAGATGCAAGCATTGTTCCACATGACCCCATGTCGTGCCTGCCAGTTACAGCCCTGCCGGTGACAGTTATGTGAAACTGCCAGAGAGGCAGTATAGCATGTGAAGATGTACATGTGTGCTCTACACCCCAGGCTGATGGCTGCAGGTCATGCATGCCACAGCATTGTGTTTGACCTGGACTGTCATAGCGGTCAGATACCACATGCCTGTACAATAACAGTAGGAGCATAGGCAACTGTTGCAGTGACACAGTAGGTCAATGTACAGTGTTCTTGTGTCCAGACCAATGCCGAATGTACACCATGGCTAGACACACACCCAGAGGGCTATAACACCGGTGAGCCATTGCATGTCCCAGTACACGTAGTCTGTGTATTGCCATCACAGGGCAGTCACAATAACATGATGTATGAGAGATATATTGTACCAGGTGATGTGTCATGTGTGCGTATGTTGAGTTGCAGAGGTGTTCACCCGTCTGCAACATCTAAGTGCATGATGCCCTGTGTAACATGATGTGTGGAACTGCATTGTGATTCACAACAGAGTCATCCGTGACTGGTTTGTTGTGAATGTTGTAACCCATGAGTCTGCGGGATATACACTGGTGATGTTGGCTGCCATGATGGGGGCCACCAGTGGTGCCTACAGTGGTTATACAGACATATTGCATACGTTGTTCTTGCAGGAATGTCCATTGTTGTAGATGATGTGGTACTACGTGATGGTAGGTGTGTGATGTGAATGTTACACATCCAGACGTGACCGTCAGGTGCAGTCATGGTTGTCGACAGCATCACCCCCATCCACAGCTGTCAGCACCCTGTCCCCAGAATGGGTAACAGTAGCCCTCGTACTGTGTGACTAATGTGCAGATCGTAGAACACCTACTACTGGCTGACTAACAGTGTCAACTAGGAAGGGTATATGATGGCTGAAATACGCTGCTCTAATGTATAAATATGATATCCCAATGAATTACTATGATTCCCATCTATTAAGCCATGGCTGGCATGTAAACCGTGTACAACAATGAATGTGTGACAGACCCTTCCAATGTGGAACCTTGATGAACATGCACCTGTTAGAACACCAAATGAGGTACGTTGCACGTAATGATGTACAACTGACAGCTATGGGCACAGCATGGATGCAGAAGCACATCACCCACAGGCTGTACCGCTGTACGTTGGTAGGGGAGCATTGCACGAGTACATGTGACAGTTGCTGTATTGCCACATGTACGACATATCCGTCATATAGGGGTAGCACTGGTACGTGACGGTTGGACATGCCTGTACATATGACCATGTCCCACAGGATATGTGTGTTAAGTGTGTACAACACCTGTCGTACCTTCAGCAAGCTGTGAAGTGTATGACTGCCAGTGTACCTGTGTGACATGTTGTGCAATGGGTGCAAAGGTAATCAGTAGCGCATTACATGCTCACATGTCCTGCACAGGTGCATAGCTTGACCATACAATACATATAGGGTGTTGGATAATAGCAACCCACAAGAGGTGATGAGTAAGGGTGGCAATGCACTATCACCTTACCGGGTAAGGTGTGCATGTCCATGACACATTAGCACTTGAGATGTTAGCAGTACAGCTGTACAGGGCGGCATGCATATTTGATTACAAATACCTTTGCGTGTTCCACCAGTGGCCTGTTGACAGACAGACATCAACACAATGTGCAGCATTGACATGTGCACAGCACATCACTGCTGGCTACAGTAGAACAGGGTTAATGTGTTGACATGTGCACAGAACATCAGCGCCAGCTACAGTCGAACACGGTATGTGTTGAACCCCACCGTCATTGTAGCCCATGCCACAGAGAGAAATGTTATGCATCTGTGTATGTACGGCTGGGAATGGACCTGACCTAGCAGTATAGCTGTGTCAGTGTTGCGAACAACATACTGAATGGGCTGTGTGTGTGAGGTGTGTGTCATAAGTGTACGGTCTGATGGATGATACCAGCATTGTCACCGCTATGTGAACATCCCCGTCCCCATAAATGAATACCTAGGCTGTGCTCAACACCATGGTCACTGTGGAAGGGATGGTGCTGTGCGGTGCACCCGCCGACATGGTGGTGACAGCAGGCACTGGATGTAGACATATGAGGTACCCATGTCAGGTCGGGGTACCATCCATGTGCACGGGATATCACTGTACAGGCATATACAGCACTGTGTTGAACAATATTACAGCACATAGCACCTGTCAGGGGTAATGTTTATGCATGGATGTGTGATACCAGCATGCACAATACACACCCCCACCATGCAGCATGCTGCCTACCTTGCAGAAGGACATTGTCTACACCATGATGATGGACATGCGACATGTCCATATACCTATATAAATGACATATGTAATGGACAGCCACCGTCCTAATACTGGTATTCCACAGGCTGGACACATCCCTGTGCCATATATGTGATATACCCTGCCATACCATGCAACCCTGTCCATCAAGGCTGCACGTGTCATCACAGTCATACATGGTGCGATGGCCACATGGTACATGCACTATCAACTGACTGGATCAGTAATGTGGCACTGATGCACCTTGTGTTGTCACAATTGCTGTGTGACAGCGTGTAAAACATGCGCGCACATGCTATGTTTGACCATCCCTGCAAATGTCATATGAATAGACATTGTCCCATGTGTATCACATGTGCAATACAGGTGAGCCGTGGCAGGATGTTCAACACCCGTACAGTGCTGAGTAGATGTATATGGCAAAACACATGCATGTACAGGTGTCCATGTGTATGTGTGCAGTGTCACTGCTGACGTCCATAACGGCTGCGTCTGTGATGCTATGTGACATATACACAGCATCCAGGTGAACAGTAGTACTGTGGACACATCGGGCCAAGTGCAGATTGGTAAGAACACAGGTGCAGGCAAGTACACATGTCCACAGCAAGTTACCATCTACATGGAGTATGTACACTGTGATGAGTTGACACAGAGATATGATATGATATCCACTGCATAACGGTGTGACAGGTGTGACAGAAACACGTCAGCTGTGTCAGTGTCATGATGCTTCTCAGAGATTACTGTGCAGATGTCGTACATGTCATAGCAATGTATGTTCAGCGGTATGCCAGTACATCAGTGTGAATGTGACCTGTCACCATCATTATGTCTTACAGATAATGCCACGTTCACGACTCCCAGCCTTCAGCCGCCAGGAGGATGATGTCATAATACCATTGCTCCATGACAACTATGACGTGCTGTTCAGCCATGTGCCACAGCATGCTCAGCAGCGGGATGACCTGTGGCAGGATATACGCAGGAGGGTGAATGACATGGGTGGCAACAACCGCACCTACCAGCAGGTACGCAGACACTGCATGGACCTGATACGGCATGCGAAACAGCATGCCACTGCAATCGCCAGAGAACAAGGTGGAACAGGTGGTGGGCCACCAACCCAGCCCCCACTCACACACACAGAGGAGCTACTGGCCAGTCTGGGGACACCCAGGGAACAGCATGCGGAAACACTAGCCGCCATCGTGGAGGTGGGTGTCTCCCAACCAATGAGCCTGGAGTTGCCTGGTAAGTCAGTCCTGCATATGAGTATGATATCCACTGTAGTTGCAGGTGTCACTGTACATCATGTAAAGTAACAACACATGCCAGGTATATGGGCACACAAGCTGCATACTACAGTATGCTACGTTGTGTATGCAGACATGTGCATACCATATGCTATCACACAGGTACATGTGTTCACATGCACAGTGCAAACTGTGGCTGTCATACAGTCATGGATAATGTTTCTACTGTTGTGTCACCCCTATACAGGTACCTCTGGCGTGTCGCACAGACATGGGTCCGTCACAGGTGAGACTGTTGTCAGTATCAGGCATGTTACAGTGTAGAGTTATTTGCCATGTGGCCAGGTATAACATGCACACCTGAGTTTTGTTCCAGTCACGTTATACAGGTTGCACCACCAGACACACACACATGCCACCCATGTGCAATAGATACAACCGTTATTATACACCGGCATGAAACCACAGTACCTGTCAATGTGATATGTGCGGTCAGCTATGCATACAACGGTGGAGGTGTTCTACAATGGATGCATATGTAGTATGCATTGGAACAACATTTGTGGTATGCACACAGTACCACACAGTGAGCAGTGATATGGGCAGCACACAGGTGTCACCATTGTGACATATGCCCCTGCATTGTGTGCACACATTGTGACACACCACCCGACATGTCCCAAGCTTGTGGTGTTCTGTCTGCAATATTGTCACACCATCACATGACCTACACCCGACATAACAAACATCCACACTGTTGTCTGCATAGCCCTGTGGATTGTGACACCTCTGACATGTATGGGTGTATGTCACATGGGACACCACAGACATGTGTACAAGATGCCCATCACACACAATTGTCCAAGACCCGTTCACACATGGCCATGGGTGATAGCCACAGGCATGTTGCCACACAGTACTTCTGATGTGGATAGACCCCGTTGCACATTGTCCACACATAGTGCAATCATAGCCATAGTGGACCACTTGTACATTTGATGTGTTACACCGGACAACCGGAATGCCTGTCTGCAGCCACCGGAGGTGTCACCGATGTCTACCATATATGATCTGTGGAACAGCATGACTGTGTTGCAGTCATGGCAATGCAATGCATCCATGTTATGCATTGCACAGCAACATACATGCATCATGTTGCCATGCAATGGCACAGTGCCTGTACTCCACACTGTATAGCTATGTACACGGCTCACACTAACCTCACCTGCACATACACATTTGCTAAACATGCATTCTATCTGTAGGCTGTACACACAACACTGCACTGTGAAGCCCATTATGATGCTGTGCATGTGTCAGGACACCATTGTGTCAAACATGTATACATGTTACTGCACATGTCAGCGGATTACATGTCAAGGTAACGTCAGCCATGTGTACTGTTAACCTGTTTGTGGCCACATGGTGTATCACGGTGATGCATGCAAATTACCATGATTGTGTGTACTGCATGCCTACTGATATGACACCTGCTTGATGTAGTGTGCACCCCAGGGTGGTATGCATACTAACACTATTAATGTCTGAGCTGCATTCCCTGTGCTGTAGTGCAGGAATGCTGCATGCCATCTGAAATATCACATGCATGGTGTGTCTGTGTGTGTCTGTGTGTGTGTGTCTGTGTGTGTCTGTGTGTGTGTCTGTGTGTGTGTGTCTGTGTGTAATGTACCTTACAGTATGTCTTTGCATTCACAGGTGGTGTAGGTGCGTTACCCTCCTGCGGTCCATCTGATGTTAGTGTCCCCACAGATACTAGCGGTGATGACCATATGCATGAGGTACAGGCAGGGTTATCAGGGGCTGAATCTGTGCCATTGGTTACCATCCCACCTATGTCCCCCTCTTCCCCGCACACGGTTCTGATGCCAACACATACCACATCACCGTTGCCCATAGAGGAAGGACAGTCAGCGTCTGTTGGCATTGAACAGGAATGTGTGGTGGCTACAGAAGGTGTGACTACACACCATGTTGCCAGTGTAATGACTGGTGATGTGCCACACAGGCATGTGGCTGGTGCTGCTTGTAGGAGGACCTCTGGCAGACATGCACCTGCAGTACAGGGCGCAGCAGCTGGTATCACCAGACGCATGTTCCAGACTGTAATGGCGGCACAGGCACGTGCAGAATGGCAGAACCAAGAAGGGCAGAGGCTGCAGAGGGCTGCAATCCATACCCTGAATGACAACATCCAGTCATTGGCAAATGCTCAACAGCAGATTGCTAATGTACTGGATAGGCGATTAGGTGAAATGGTTGGAATCCTCGACCGAGGCATGGCAATCCGCGAGCGTGAGCTGTCTGTGCTGGAACACCTGGTAGGGGTGAGGCGTAGGACATGTGGGTGTAGGCCAGCAACACCACCTAGTGTAGGTCGACGTGTGCGTGCCACCTCTCATGCCCACTCACATAGTGCCGGTAGCAGTAGCAGTGCAGCTGGTGCTGCACTGTCCACACCAGGACACAGCAGGCCACATGGACATGGCCCTGGCTGGTCCCATCGTGGACACGGTTCCAGCGGACATGTGTCATCGGACAGTAGCCACTCTGTACCTCCACCTGGTAGTGCCCGTGCAACCCCAGGCAGGCACAGGTCACGTGGCCGTGGATGGACACAGTGAGCTGTACAACCTGCACTGTACAGTCTGGGGCTGTCAATTATACCCTGTGTAGGCATCACATATGGCTGAACTGTGTACACACATACCCACACACAGCAGACACAACTGTAGGGCTCCACCACATCCACATGCATTCTGCACAGACATGTCCAGTAAACTCACCGGCCCTTACACACACACATGATGTTATCCATTGGTGCAGCCTATGCCCCTGGCAAACATATCACCCTGTGCATATGATGAAGCCTCTGCCACATCCCTGTCATCCACACCATCGGTGCAGGGTTATGCAAATATATTCTGATGCACAGGGTGGACAGGATAGTGAGAGGTGTATGTGATACCTGTGTATGCATAGCGTGGGATGTGTATGTTGCAGTGGTTGTGTATGAATACTGACAGATGCGTATGTGACATGGGTTGTGTACTGTCAACATGCAGCAGACATACCATGTAGTGCAGGTGCAGCATGCATTGTGATGTGTTCACGGTATGTGTGATGGTTACATGTGTAGCACCATGTTGGTTCTGATACCCTGAATCCCTCCTATGGTGTACTCACATGTGCCTACAGGGAGCACTGTTATCGGTCCCCCACGTGTAGCTGTGGATTACTCACAGGCACATCTGGCAATATCAGCATACTACATGTACCTGCAACCTGCCTGGACACCTACATGACACACATGTCCGCACATATACTGCACCTGATGCATGTTGTCGGTGCCACAGGCTACAGTGGACAGAGACATCACATACATAACAGGACACACTACAGGTATGGTGACATGGTGCAGGTGTCATACACAGCGTGATGGCCACTGACTTCAGGTGTCACCTGTCAGCTGTGGGGCATGCTGTGCAGCAGTAGGACCCTGTAACAGTACAGGAACATGGTTGCAATTGCGGGGTGAACACCACTATGATGCACATCCCATAGTGTGCAGATGGGGACACCTGCCTATGTGGTCAGCACCCTCACAATACTATGCACCCACACACCATGTCACAGGGAGTGGACATGCACAGGTAGCCAGTATGGCTCACACCTATGGCATCGACAGGGTTGTGCAATGCAGCACCAGTATGGGATAGTCACCATGTGTGGTTAGTGTTCGTTCACAACAGTATATTAGCATACACCCTCACACCAAGCAGCAGACATACAAACATGTAGACACACACACATTGTGGTGACCACACATGTGTACACAGAGAGACAACGTGTTGCATGTACTGCACCATCCAAATTCATGCTCCCCACACTGAGGTATGTACAGATCTCTACTATGGTGTACAGGGATGTGTAGCAAGTGGGACATATTCCCCCCGATATGTGGCATACATGGGCACACATTCATGCACACATGTCAGTGCTGGGAATACTACACCCGCCATATGATACGTGTGCAGGCATGCAGCGGTATGTAGTGCATTATGTGTACCAACACTGTATCCAGCAGATGTGCTGATATATGCACTTGGGAGGTGGTAGGTGTTACAGTTGCCATGTGACATACAGTTGATAACACCTGACCGCTGGGTATGCATTATGTCAGCACTGTCATGTAACAGCGACATAGCATACTGTATGCACATGGCAGGGTAGGATGGTGTGTGACACAACTGTGAGCCACCACCTGCACACATGCATGTAGACAGGTGTTTAAACACATTATGTACACACATACCTCCATACGTGCTGTTTCTATGCCACCGTATAATGGCCCCTATGATGGGTATGCATGTGGTAGGTTGTTGCAACTATGTTATGGACATCGCCCACTGCACATGCATGGCTGCTCCATGCACAGTACACATGCCACATGTGTCTCCTGTTGCCATGTGTGTATGCATTGCTACTTCTTGACATGTGTGTTGACATACATAAAACATGGACTGTGGTATGGTATCACAGCTGTCACAGGCAAACAATACAAGGGTATGTGTCCCAGTCAACACTGCTACACCCTGTAGTGGGAGCATTCCACAGACATGAGTCCACCTTCCATTCATGTGTGTAGCACTGCATATGCCAGTGTTATGCATGTGGTACATCACAGGCTTTGTATGTGTCATGTGTGCAGTCCATGCACACATCCAGACAATCACATGTATGACATATCCAGATGTTTGTTCATTGTGGTACAGCAGCAGTCATGTGTCACAGCTGTGTCAGGGCCGTGGTATGTGTGGAGCTGACCTGTCCATGTATACTGATATGGGTGGACTACATCACACATGTTGGATCATTGTTAGTACATGTGTACTCTGCACAACTGGTGTACACTGCTATACAGACCTGTGGACATATGTCACATGCTGTTGTTGGACCGTGAGGCTTACTGCTGCACCGATGACATGGTGCTGGCATGACAGCTACAGTGTTCACTGCAGTGTGTACATGTTTGACCTGCACCCGTGACACCTGTGATGTCATCTGTGTGTGTACGAGTAACTGCATGTGTGACCACCCTGTGCGTGTGGACAGGTTTACCTTACTGTGACCTGCTGTGTGTACACTCCGTCTGCATGCTGGACGGCACGTAGCAAATGCTAAGTGTGTGAGCATGCCCAGTAAGCAGTTGTGTAGATGGACACACAGTACATTGCACACTGTGCCCTTCTGTGATTATACCCCGTGTGCATGCATGTTTCCCCTTTGCAACTGCTAAGTGTGTGAGCATGCCCAGTTTGCTGTTGTGTAAGTGGACACACAGTACATTCCACACTCTGCCCTTCCATGATTACACTCCATGTGTATGCCTTCTGTGTGTACACTCCGTCTGCATGCTGGACGGCGCGTAGCAAATGCTAAGTGTGTGAGCATGCCCAGTAAGCAGTTGTGTAGATGGACACACAGTACATTGCACACTGCGCCCTTCTGTGATTATACCCGTGTGCATGCATGTTTCCCCTTTGCAACTGCTAAGTGTGTGAGCATGCCCAGTTTGCTGTTGTGTAGGTGGACACACAGTACATTCCACACTCTGCCCTTCCATGATTACACTCCATGTGTATGCCTTCTGTGTGTACACTCTGTCTGCATGCTGGACGGCGGGTAGCAAATGCTAAGTGTGTGAGCATGCCCAGTAAGCAGTTGTGTAGATGGACACACAGTACATTGCACACTGCGCCCTTCTGTGATTATACCCCATGTGCATGTATGTTTCCCCTTTGCAACCGCTAAGTGTGTGAGCATGCCTGGTTTGCTGTTGTGTAGGTGGACACACAGTACGTTCCACACTCTGCCCTTTCATGATTACACTCCATGTGTATGCATGTTTGCACTTTGCAAATGCTAAGTGTGTGAGCATGCCCAGTACGCCATTCATGGACACACAGTACATTCGGCACCGATGTCTGATACTAGGCATGTAGCCATGGCATTGACATCCTGCATAGCCATGGTGGCCATCCAGGCGAATTATATATAGTTGCTATGCCACAATGGATGCCTACATCAAACACACTGGTTGCTCTCTCAAAGGGTGTACTGTCTGTGGTGCATCCCGTATCCATTTCGTGATGTAGTGCTCCGTAGATAGTTAGTATTCCCGAGTGCAGCACTGCCGTGTTACTGTACATCCACCTTGGGATAGTAACATGCTGTGTGACTGCTCACTCTGTATTCATTCCCTATCGGCATCCTTGCCTTTGTGGATGATATCACCCACCTAGGAGTATGCCTCTGACAGTGCTGTGCTCAGTAATCTCGGTAGCGCGTTCTGTAAATGCATCATGCTGTAGTGTGTTCATGTAGTTAGGTGTAGGTTCAACTCCCAGCCCTTCCCAGTGTGTGTGTGTGTGTGTGTGTGTGTGTGTGTGTGTGTGTTTCCAGCTGCCTCTGGAGACAGTGATGCTTTTAGACGCCTCACAACACATACATTTGCTATCAGCGTCTATTCCTTTGCGGATGATGTCACCCACCTAGAAGTATGCCTCTGACAGTGCTGTGCTCAGTAATCTCGGTAGCGCATTCTGTAAATGCATCATGCTGTAGTGTGTTCATGTAGGTAGGTGTAGGTTCAACTCCCAGCCCTTCCAAGTGTGTGTGTGTGTGTGTGTGTGTGTGTGTGTTTCCAGCTGCCTCTGGAGACAGTGATGCTTTTAGATGCCTCACAACACATACATTTGCTATCAGCATCTATTCCTTTGTGGATGATGTCACCCACCTAGAAGTATGCCTCTGACAGTGCTGTGCTCAGTAATCTCGATAGCACATTCTGTAAATGCAACATGCTGTAGTGTGTTCATGTAGGTAGGTGTAGGTTCAACTCCTGCCCCTTCCAAGTGTGTGTGCGTATTTCCAGCTGCCTCTGGAGGCAGTGATGCTTTTAGATGCCTCACAACACATACATTTGCTATCAGCATCTATTCCTTTGCGGATGATGTCACCCACCTAGAAGTATGCCTCTGACAGTGCTGTGTTCAGTTATCTCGGTAGTGCATTCTGTAAATGCATCATGCTGTAGTGTGTTCATGTAGGTAGGTGTAGGTTCAACTCCCAGCCCTTCCAAGTGTGTGTGTATATTTCCAGCTGCCTTTGGAGGCAGTGATGCTTTCAGACGCCTCACAACACATACATTTGCTATCAGCGTCTATTCCTTTGCGGATGATGTCACCCACCTAGAAGTATGCCTCTGACAGTGCTGTGCTCAGTAATCTCAGTAGCGTGTTCTGTAAATGCATCATGCTGTAGTGTGTTCATGTAGGGAGGTGTAGGTTCAACTCCTGGCCCTTCCAAGTGTGTGTGTGTGTTTCCAGCTGCCTCTGGAGACAGTAATGCTTTTAGACACCTCACAACACATACATTTGCTATCAGCGTCTATTCCTTTGTGGATGATGTCACCCACCTAGAAGTATGCCTCTGACAGTGCTGTGCTCAGTAATCTTGGTAGCGCGTTCTGTAAATGCATCATGCTGTAGTGTGTTCATGTAGGTAGGTGTAGGTTCAACTCCCGGCCCTTCCAAGTGTGTGTGTGTGTGTGTTTCCAGCTGCCTCTGGAGACAGTGATGCTTTTAGATGCCTCACAACACATACATTTGCTATCAGCGTCTATTCCTTTGCGGATGATGTCACCCACCTAGAAGTTTGCCTCTGACAGTGCTGTGCTCAGTAATCTCAGTAGTGTGTTCTGTAAATGCATCATGCTGTAGTGTGTTCATGTAGGTAGGTGTAGGTTCAACTCCCGGCCCTTCCAAGTGTGTGTGTGTTTCCAGCTGCCTCTGGAGACAGTGATGCTTTTAGACGCCTCACAACACATACATTTGCTATCAGCGTCTATTCCTTTGCGGATGATGTCACCCACCTAGACGTATGCCTCTGACAGTGCTGTGTTTAGTAATCTGAGTAGCGCATTCTGTAATTGTGTCATACTGTCGTGCGATAGGGTAGGTAGGTGTAAGGTCAATTCCCATGCCTGCCAGATGTGTGTGTGTGTCTATGCTCCCAGACGCATGGGTTCGTAAGTTATGGTTTTAGATGCTTTGCAACACACATATATCCCGCTGACATGTCTGTGTTTGCGGATGTTGAGACGCACCTAGTGAACTGCCTGTGTGTCTGCTGTGGTTAGCGACCTCCGTAGCATGTTCTCTACGTGCGTCATGCTGTGGTGTGATAGGGTAGTGATGTGTAGGTTCCACTACCGGCCTTGCCACATGTGTCTGTCTGTATCTCTCTCGATGTATATATATATATATATATATATATATATATATATATATATATATACATATTTTATGCCCATAGCGCTGCTCTTGCATGGACAGCTGTCTGTCCCATGTATCGCATATTTGCACAGCTTACACATAGCAATGTGGTACGATGCAAATCCGAACATTGTCCATGCAATGTCCGTGTTCCAGGAGGTGTTACACGCCCTTACAGACATCTGCCGTATATCTTGGCAGACAGCTATCCTTGCTATACTGTCACTGTACTCGTACACCCCATAGACTTTGTGTATCATTGCCTGTTTATGATGTGTGTATGTCTATCTGAGCTGTGTGCATGGTCGTGTGTATGTCCCACTATAATCATCTGTGCAGGTGTCGCCAATATAGGTAATTCATGTAGACTGCTGTTTAATTTGCATTTCAGCACATACCTGCGGACAGTACTGCACTTCCTACTGCAGCACATTTCATCATCTTGCAGTGGATAATAATGTTTCCACACACATGTATCTGTTTCTGTTCATAACACTCCACCTCAAGGAGCATATATCTGGACAAGGCCTTATGTGATAGTGGGACACTCAGGGCCAGTAATGACATGTTGCTCTTACAAACATTGATAGTGAGCACAGTGATATGTTATGCATGAGTATGGCATTTCTGTCTGATTTGGTGTCTTCATCACATGTTTGTCATTGTTTCCTGTCGTCAGTTATCATGAGAGTGCTGGACTGTTACTGTTACGTGGAACACAGCAAACATATGAGGCATAACTCTACACAGTCTGCGTACATCTGTACAGTTGCAGAGTATGTGTCTGATACAACATACCTACTGTCTGACTACAATACACACACAGTGTATGGCGGCATGACAGCCCACATGACATTACTTTGTATTTGCATGACACACCCACACAGACAGTTGTATTCCTCACACAGGTCTACATCTGCTTATCCACACTAATTGTTCTTTCATGTACCATATGTGTGCATCGTATTTGCGCTTTCCGTCAGTGGCAGGGCTCACGTACGACTATGGGGGTCTGGAAATTGTTATGTTGACACTTCATGACACCCTGGGGGACACTTTACCTTTGTGTCTAATTACCTTCCACATTGACCTTCACAGGGCATACGTTGTCATTCACATTTTCCGGGGTATGACTTATACATGTTTGCCCATTTGTCCTGCTGTCTTTCTTCTCACCTGTCCGCCTAGTATCACCAGTTCAGTACATGTATTTTGGACAGGTTAGCTCCTTCATACCCTTGACCTGTTGTCATTATGTGTACACGCCCTGAAATTTGGCCTTTGCCCTTGTTACATTTCACATAGTGATGTGCCTTTCTAGCTGATTGCTGCCTAGGCATTACGGACTGTGCGGTAGGTGATAGTGACCGCTATTTCCATTGCATGATTAGTGACACTCATAACATCCGTATTCATGGCTATGCCAGTATTCGCACAACGGTCTGACTTTGTATGGGGTATTTATAATATAGTCCCTATCTGTATTTCCTGTACTATGCCTTACTGCAGCTGTGTTATTCTGACAGTTTTCCAGTTATGGGTACCATCTTGGTCGTACGCATGTCCATCCATGGGAATCGCCTACAGGACACTGATATAGGGCTGTACATATTTCCAAATTGCTTTCCGCATTATCCAGTGGATGCTTTGCACCATTATTGAGAATAAAGGCATGTGCTATACCCACATCCCTCCCACGGGGCGGGCCTATGAATTCTCTGCCAAACAACACCTAGGCCCATTTCTGCATACCCAGGTTCCCATGCCTGCAACCCTCTATGGTACACATTACACATGGTTAATGTGTGCGGTACTGGGATGTGGACGCACTTATATGCACTCCCCACTCTAGGGATATCTGTTCATACGTCCTGCATTTCATGGACACATGTGTCATCACCCTTGCACCTGATTTTAGTGCATGTACAGCTGATTCATATTTGCGTCTGTCACTTCCTTTGCGTCAATCGTAGCAGGTACTGTGAATGGATAACTTTTTGGAGTCCTACAATGGACACCAATATGCATGTTTAAAGTGTAGAACTTGCTGGACTGTCACTTTCTGGCCAATGATTTTGACTGCTGCTGTATATTTCCCATTCGTGGATGTCTGTTTGACTACCCATATTAGCTATTACTTGGCATATTTATATCCATGGGTCATATATACGGGACATAGGTCTGTTGTGTGTACATATATACATGTAAACTCCTCGTTTCATACCTTGCTTTGTTAATGTCTGTGGATTACCTGTGTATACACATCTATAACCATACCATACCTTTCCACTGTACAGATACTGGCAGAGTGTACAAATGGTTGACCCTTTATCTTAGGTGTGTTTTACATTGACCTGTGTCTATCTGGCAATTTGCTGGCATTTCATTTGAGACTTACAGTGGCACCTTCTGACAAGTAGTTCAGGATACGAATGCATACCCTTCGTCAATCCCTGCTACTAACACACCCGTTATTCTATCCACTTTCTATGTTTGTTTTAGCACATATCTTGTGTTTCTCACTATTTTTACCAGTACTTTGCATGGCATTGTCCGGTTCCATACTTTCAGAGGCTGACAGTTTTGAGACATGTATAACTAACGTGCGGGAAACAGCATAAATTTACTCTGCTGTCAGCAGATCACACACGCACAGGCGCACTTGCATTTCCTTATTGTGGGTTACGCGCAGGCGCACATGCATATCCGTATTCTAGGTTGCACATGTTTACTGAGTCTTTGTGCTTACATGGCCTGTATTAGTTGTGACAGTACCAGTAACATATCTCTGATCCGGTTATGGACGTATGCGAAACACACTTTCACCTTTACATATCTAACTGTCTTTGCGGTACAGACGCATTAATTACACATTCACATTTATATGTTCTATACTCATAATTCAAATGGGACTGCATTCACATTGGCTGGTTGCTGTGACCACTACACGTTTGGTGTTCTGTCTCATTTATATGCATACCCATGGTACATAGCTACATTAACATATCCCCCCCCCCGCACTCACTTAAGTCACAAGCATCCATTCTCCTGCTGGGAAAAGTGTGGTACTACATGTTACACATTCCCTATTCCCTAATGCTCTTGACCCAGGATGCATATGGCATAACCGCAGGGATATTCAGAACACAAAGGCTTATAGTCCCAACGCATACAGGTCTTTAATTGTCAGGGTGTTCCTGTGGTGCTCTGGGTTTGGTCTTGTCCGCCTAGTGTACAGAACTGCCCTGACCATGTACAAATGTCAGACGAGGCACATGGGCATGGTTTGTCCATGTTTATTATACCATGACCCCCCATTATTCCAAACCGTGCATGCTGATTGGTCAGCGTGCCCGTTGTAAATCGTGTTATACTAATGGAAAACGGTCCGGTCGCCCGGACTTTTTTCCATTAGTATAACTCGGTATCTAAAACCTGTCTCGCTATGTTAGATGGGTTTAACATAGCGAGACAGCTTTAAATTAGCAACAGAGATGTCCGTTGCTTACTTTAAAGCTGTCTCGCTATGCTAAACACATTTAACATAGCGAGACAGGTTTTAAAAGAAAGCAACGGGGAAATCAAGCTGTCCGTTGCTTTTTTGTAGTGTTTTGCTATGTTAAATGGGTTTAACATAGCAAGACAGTTTTAAAATTAACAACGAACATCTCCGTTGCTTATTTTAAAGCTGTCTCGCTATGTTAAACCCATGTAACATAGCGAAACACTACAAAAAACAATGGAGATCTTGCTTTCTCCGTTGCTTTTGCCCACAGCTCTGATGTACTGTTCAGGCACGCAGTACATCAGCACTGCCGCGGATGCCAGACATCTGCGGAAGGGCAGCAGACAGGCATTATACTATGCCATTATGTACGGGAATTAATAGTTTATTTTCTTACATGATGTCATGGTATAATAGCAATAACCCACTTCTGGGTGTAGGTAATGCTGTATTTACCCACGGTTGGCTTTGTTTGGTCCTCGGCTTCGGGACCACACCAACCGTGGGTATATCCAGCATTACCCACACCCAGGCGTGGGTTATTGCTATAATATTCAATCTGTGTTTACAGACACGGGTGTTTGGACAACTGACAATAGCTTATGCTGTTGGCATACAATGATGTGGGTGGTGCTGGTTATCATACATATTCCATGTTGTGCATTGTTCCCATTCACAATTGTCTATTCCCTGTAGTCATTCATACGTGGATATTTATGTAGCACATGACTGAACTATGTATTACCTGCAGGTATGCTGTGTTACAGTGAACATATGTGACAGTTGTTTACAGTGTATATGTGTACGTACCTCTGTGATACTGGGGACTACCACACATCCTTCACAGCATTTCATGCGTATGTACATACTATTATTCGGTGACCTGTAGAAGGTTGTGAGAGCACTGATTACATGTGTCCCTATTTGTGCACGCATCATGTTAGTCTTTGTCCTGCTTTTGTTGCTGTCCTCGGTTGGACGGTGGTGTTGGTGTGTGATTGGGTTGTATTTATACTGCCGATACTTCAGTGTGGGGTGGGGTTAGCACTTGGTCCTCTTTGCGGGGGAGCCCCCATTATGGACATTTGTGTCCTGCATCAACACTTGACACGTGCCATATGTCCTGTGATATTAACACAGTTGTGTATTCCTTACCTTCATTACTACTTGCATGTTACAGGCATTTTGTATGTGGTACACATGACTATTATATTGGGTAGCTTAAGCTATTCACATGCTATGCAATAACCTTTCATTCTGGCATATACATGTTATTCTATCCTTTGCATTGGCCGTAGGTGTTTTACCATGCAAATCCACACATATCTACGAGTGATGTCCCACCTTGACAATCTGTACATGTGGCAACCCTGCTGGGGTGACCTGCTTGGTGGACAGCTGTTCCACCCTGTGTATTATGTTTTGCATATATGCATAGCTACTCATCAGTACCGTGGCTACACATACTGCTTTGTCCAGATGTGTACAGTTATGGACACCGTGGCATGTGAACACCTATGGGGTTTCGACAGGTCAGTAACCACACCCGGGATGTACACATTCTGCCGACACATTCACATGCAGCCATTTGGATTTCAGCACCTGGGATGGGATGTTGACATATGTGGGGTACTTATTTGCAAGCCTGTCACTGCCTAGGACAATACTTCCTACTACATATGGGGTATACCCGCTCTGTGTAGGTGTGCAGCTGCCCAGGGCTGCTAGCTGGATTAGGTGGTCATTCGGACATGGGTGCGGGTTACGTGCTATAAAGGGGTTGTTGTGTATTACATTTGCATGCATGGGTTCTGCTTCTGGATATTCCAATTCGGCATATGCCATCCTATGTGTATGTGACGGTTACGTTGCTATGTATAGCACATTTTACTATACATCTGTTTGTGTGTGTTTGGGATGTCTAGTTTCTTTATGGTTGTTATAAGGCCACGACTGCCCAGCTGTGTACTATCACTACCACTGTGGGACTGCTGGTGACCATGCCCATGGGGCTAGTAATGTGTATTTGCGGCGCGCTGACATGATGCAGTACACCTCCATTGGGTATGACTGCTGACAGTGCACTACGTAATGGACACAGTATTCTAAGTATCATTTGTTCTATGAACGGGAGCATTTTGTATTTCGTGCATTTATGTTTGGTTCTCCATTTTGTGTGGACGGGTACTATGTAGCATACTTTGCATACGTTTCATTATCCACGGACACTGATAGGTGCGGTTACTATTGCAGGCGGGCTGTAAGATTCAGCACTTTAGGTTGCTTATCGCCTGCCGACTTGGCCACGCCTCCGAGCACAACCTAGTTTGGCTCCCTGGACTCGTGCACGTGCCCTATGCACGTGGTTGTGGTTGCAGCGCACACTCATTACTATGCATGTGGCGCTGCTACGCCATTTATACGCTGCACGGCCGGCGCAAGCCTTACACCGGCCTTGCGCCGAGCTTCATGAATCCGGAGGATACTGATTATAAATAAAGTCACGAGGGACACTGAGAAGAGCAGCTTAACTTAACACATTCTTCTGACAAGAAAAGAGGAAGGGAATTTTAAGGAAGAAACTGTTCATGATATTAACTTCTGTTTTCACATAATTAACAATGGTCAATAGGATACCATTTTTCAAAAAAGAAAACTATGCATTAGAACAAGCAAGCACTCTGAACATAGAGTCAATATAGTTACTCACTGATGCTTATAGTGCCTTTTGCTGCATATTTTTTACCACCCGTAAATTCTTCTGGTAACCTATTATTATTATTATTATTATTATTATTATTATTATTATTATTATTTGAGGTTTGGCTTCCTTCACTATCTGACCTATCAAGTAATGATAAGTAATATGAGAAAAGGCAGGGACAAAGTTGTAAAATCACGCTAATAATGATAGACTGCGAAGTCCTGCAGTGGAGTTATTAATCACGGTTTATTATTTATTCATATTTTCATTCATAACTGAGAGAGATACATGTTATTTAGAAGCCAAGGTATGAGTTAAAAAACATAGGTTCATAGATTCATAGATTAGAATCTATGAACCTATGTTTTTTAACTCATACCTGTTGTCTCTGCCTATGTATAGTGCACTAGACTGGAGACACAGCTACCTATTTAGCAAAATTATTAAGATATGCAATATTTCTATATGTACGCTATTATTTCATGTACCCATGTACCCATGAACTACCACAAAGGCAGTAGTCTACTTAACACCGAAAGTGTGAGAAAAGACCTCGGGACACAGGTGGACAGTAGTCTCTTCTTTGATAATCACATTGCCACAGTAGTCAGGAAATCCTTCTACATGACACACCTCATCACAAAAGGTTTCTCATCCAGGAAAAAAGAGGTCATTGTTCCCCTCTACTCATAACTCATTAGACCCATTATAGAGTACGACGCCCCTTTTGGAATGTACCTCACAAGACATCTACAACAACTGGAAAGGCCACAGAAATACCACAGAAAGAGAATTACCAGCCTCAAACAGATGCCCTACGCAGACCATCTAAAAAAACTCCAGCTTTACTCTGTCGCATATTGCCTATTCAGAATCGATCTCTGCCTAACATGCAAAGCTATGTCAAACCCAGAGCTTTTGGACATGCTCCACTTAAAGAAATCCCAGTCCCTCCAAGCTACACGCTCTAGGGACATAAACCTTGTCACCACAATAAACAGAACATGCTGGAGGGATAGATTCCTATCCCAGAGACTTCCCATACTCTAGAACAAACTACCTATCGATATCAAACAAAGCTCCTCATTAGCACTCCTCAAGAAAAATCTTGATGATTGGATGGGAGATAGGAAATTCACCCCGGGGATCACTTCTGTAGCTCTGCTTGACAGAGGCACAGGAAAATAATTTTATGGGTGGCAAAAGCCAGGATACCATTTGGCTATGCTTATATAGGCCCTAGGGCCAATAGCCTAGTACCTACCTATGAACCTATAAACCTATGTTTGCACAGCAAATACCCCATTTTGACAGATATTTAGTTTTATAGCTTCATGGGTTCATAGAAGGTTACTATGTTTATGGCCATAGGGCCCTTACAAGCCTACCCAAGTTCAACCCTTGTTCACTTTAGGATCTAGAGCTATGGTCTATGTTTTAAGCAGATCAAAATCAGCACCAACTACCCCTCTCCAAGAGGGACACAGGTGAAACTCCTTGGGTGAATTTGTGGTTTCCCATCTAATCATCCAAGTAACACTTAAAAAGGGTTAATAAGAGGCTCTGTTTAACCTGTATTGTAAGTTTATTCCAGAGGAGAGGCTGCAGGAAACATAGCTGTCTTTTGAGCACATTCTATTGATGTCACATGCTAGATTATCATCCCTAGAGTGAGTGAAACATGTACCATTTGACTTACAAATGTTCAGCATTTCCATTAAGGCAGGTCAGAGGTTGCTCTATATGTGAGGCACAGGTCACCTCTTCATAGTCTATATGATGCAGAGTCTAGTGACAGTGATTTCAGGCTGTCCATGTAACACATGTGCTGAAGACCCTGAATTTTCTTTGAGAGGATCCTTTGAGGTCTCTCCAGTTACTGCAGAAGCCTGTTTAGGTACATACCAAAGGGAACATCGTACTCTACTACTGGCATAATGAGGGAAAAGTACAGGGGATTATAACCTATTTCTGTCCTGCAAGCTATGCCCTTGATTATGAGGTGAGCAGCATAAAAGGACTTTGTTACCACAGTGGAGACATGGTGATCAAAAATAAGGTTGCTGTGTTGTCAAATCTCTCATCACTGATTTTGAGCTTAGGTTATTGTTATTAATGTGGTAATCTGAAGGGACATCTCCTTTGCCATAGGGGATGATAATGTATATTTTTACATTGAGTTTAAGACCATGACTTTGGCACCTGCCATTGGTTTGCGTAAGTCCTTCTTGTAGAATGTTTATTTATTTATTTATTTTATTTTATTTATTTAACATTTGTTGACCGGGAATGTCCGACTAGGTTCCACAGAGCCTGTTTTCAGCGGAGGCCCGGGGAGAAATGCTCCAGATGCATGTCTTTGGAATGTGGGAGGAAACCGGAGTACCCGGAGGAAACCCACGCGAACACAGGGAGAACATGCAAACTCCACACAGAAGGCACCCCAGCCGAGAATCGAACCGGAGAACCTCTTGCTGTGAGGCGACAACGTTAACCGCTGCACCACTGTGACATCATTTGGGGTCTCAATCACTGTTCCCAGTTTGCAGTCATCTGCAAACTTTGTCAGCCACAGACCATTGGTTTTCCCTGTATTTCTGAGAAGTAGATTCCAGACAATAGGGGCCCCAGCACTGATGCCTATAGAACACTGCTGGTAATGGGTTTTCTGGTGGAGGTGGAGTCCCCTATTTTGATGGTATATGTTCTGTCAGTGAGCTAGTTTGCAACCTACCTGACATTATATGGGCTGACCCACAGTTGGGTGAGTTTTTTAATGATGCCTGAGTGGGGGATTGTGTCAAAGGCATTGGCCATGTCTAGGTAGGCCATATGCACAGATTTGCCTTCGTCCACACCTTTGGTAACAGTCTCGAAGAAGTTCACCAGGTTCAACAGTCAGGATCTCCCTTTAACAAAACCAAACTGGGTCGGGAAGAGTTTGAAGGTCTCCTATACCCTTGTTGATAAGATCCATGATGATTCTCTCTACGACCTTGCAGATGAGGCTGGTTAGGCTAATGGGTGTATAGTTCCCAAGGTCGGTGGATACACCCCTGCTTGCACAAAGGGATGATGGTAGCTGTTTAGTTTCAGCAGGGACAAAACTAGAGCATAGGCTGTGGTTGAAAAACATATCCAATGGTGTTGTTAACTACTGTTTTAGCCATTGAGAACACAGCCTGGGATGTTATGATGTCCCACAGAGGCTGTGTTTTTGACCTTGGAGAGAGCAGTTAAGATCTGCTCTTTAGAGCTACTAGGTGGAGACTAGGTGGTAGGAATGTTTTAGTGTATAATTAGTGGGGACAGGGGGGAGAGGTTTTCATTGAACCTGTCCCCTAGCAGGTTGGCTATTTCCATGTGATATCATTCACTACTTGTTCAGCACAAATCTGAGCTTTTTCTTTAAGGTTTAAGATGTAGATAAAGAATGCATTATGGTTACCCTTAACTATGAATGCTAATCTTGAGTCGTAGTTAGCTTTAGAGGACTTTACAAAATGTCTTATTTGCTTGTTCAAGCAGAGAATGGTGTGCTTGCAATTCTGGGATTATTCCTTCATATTCTCAGACAGCAATTTCTTCCTCTTATTATATAACTTGTTTATGGCTGATGTCATCAGGCAGGATCTTGAGGATCTTGCTTGGGTCCTCTCATGAATGGCTGAGTCAATACATTTGTAAAGATGCTTATACAATGCACTGGTATATATCCTAGTATAGGTGTCCTTGCCATCAGTGGGGACAGGAGCTATGAAGCTATTAATGCCTTCGCATAAGAGGCTGTAGTTGGCTTTGGAAAAGATTTTTAGCCTAATTCCTCTGGGGGGGGGGGGGGTCTGATGCTATCTTTACTCCAAAAGAGACTGATTTATGATCAAACCTCACCAGGGAGGGTCACACACTTGTGGTGATGCACTGTTCTACCATGTTGATGAGTGCCAAATCTAGAATATTTGGGCCCCTTGTGGGGGTGCCAACTATCTGCTCCAAGGTATTTGAGTTAATGAAGTCCAAGAACCTTTGGACAAGTTTATTTGTACACATATAATTTATCCAGTCTATGGATGGGTAGCTAAAGTCACCCATGACCAGGCTGTTTGGTTGTATTTTGACCGACTCAAGTAGATCCAAGTAGGCAGTGTGAAGATCATGGTTCATGGAAGGGGGTCTATAGATGACAATCAGTTGGAGAGGTGTCTTTCCTATACTTATTTGCATGTGGAGTAACTCTAGAGAATCAATCTGTTTAACCAGTTTGAAGCGTATTTATCTTTGATGAATATTGATACTCCTCCTTTAGTTTTAACTGGTTCAGTTAAGTTTTATTTGTATTGTCAAGTATACAAATAAGCATACTCCTCATATTCTATAAGTATCACATAAAACTAGTACTAAAAATGAATTCCTTGCTATCAGTTGAAAGTTCAGGTCTGGCAGGACAAAGCAATATGAAATGTTTGTAAAACTTCAGAATAAACATACTTTTGGGACTGTGTGACTTATGGCATATTAGCACATAAATTGAATGACTTTTAAAGACAGACAATTATGACTGCAAGGAATATTTTTTTATTGATAACACTAATGTATGCATATATTAAGTATAATTTGCTGTTCACAAGATATTTGCATTTGTTTAGCTTATGCTTTCTAACTTGACTTTTCAAAAAATTCTCTGGAATGGAAGGATGCATATATGCTGCTAAAAGAGTGACATTACTCAGCTCAGTGGTGTTAGTCACTTGTTAGGACAATATGAGGAGCTATTGTTTTCAAATATGTTAACATATGCATTTTTCCCATTGGTTAATTGTTTGTTGACATATACCTTAATACATGAGAATTTCTGAGTCTTTATCTTTTCTGATAAGACTTAATGCCTGTAAAAACTACAAGCAATATTGTTGACTCAATGGAGTCTATATTATAACATCGAAGTCTAAAAACTTTGAATGTTATAATATCAAACCCAGTAGAGTGAACGCTTGAAATAGCAAAGCTGCAGAACACCGAATACTTTCCTAGGGAAAGTATTTAGTGGTCCGTTTCTGCAGCTTCGCTATTTCATCAACTGTGGAGCAAAAGTTACAGACCGGGTTAAGGTAAGTGTGCGAATAAAGGTGAGTGTGCGATTGGGTGTGGGTTAGCTGAGTTAGGGTTAGGGCGTGGGTCAGGTAAATGTGCAATTGTGTGGATGTGAGGGTTATGGTGGGCTAGCTGAGTTAGG
Source organism: Protopterus annectens (assembly GCF_019279795.1). Classification (NCBI taxonomy): domain Eukaryota; kingdom Metazoa; phylum Chordata; order Ceratodontiformes; family Protopteridae; genus Protopterus; species Protopterus annectens. Next base: position 1,442,174,688 of record NC_056726.1, read on the forward strand.
GTTAGAGAGCAGGTAAGGTGAGTGTGCGATAATTAGGGACCTTAGGGTTAGGTTTGGGTTAAGGTAAGTGGATAGCTAGTGGTGCATGTCTGGTTTAATGTAGGGTTTTGTGAAGTGTATGTGTGTGGATTATTTATTTTGGTGTGCTTGAGTTTAATGTATGTTTGTCGGAACAGCAAATGTTTTCCCTGGGAAAAAAAATTGCTATTTTGACCGTTCGGTTTTCTGGTGTTTTGATTGAATGGGTTTGATATTATAATATTCTGTGTTTTTAGACTTCGATGTTATAATATAGACCCGACTCAATGCTGGGTGAGGAAAAATATATATATATATATATATATATATATATATATATATATATATATATATATATATATATATATATATATATATCTATTAAATATATATATATATATATATATTTTTTTTTTGCCTATGAGTTGCTTAAACTGATAGAACTGCTTTCTGTTTTACCTGCCCACTTTTGTTTCCTGCTTTAAAAACTCTGATTGGTCTGATTTTGTTATATGTGGCAAATAAGCACTTAAATTACCTAGGCCACACATTTCACATGTTTTTTTCCCCATTGGTTAATTTGTTTCTTGAGTGATACTTAAATATACAGAAAATGTCTGTGTCTTTGTCTTTCTGATAAGACTTGAGGCCTGCAACAACTACAAGCACTGCTGGTAACTCTCTAATGGTTATTTTTCTCACCCAACCTCTTATTCTTTGGTCTCAGTGATTTTAAGCTGCCCACCCCTACTGTAAATTAGGCATTTTAAGCTTCTTCCTTTCTATACTGCTTATTTGCCTTTCCTTGTGCTTATTTTGAAAAAAGGGCATTTTGCCTCTCATTTTCCGTTGTACTAGTTTACTTGCACTGAATTCATTATCTAGCTAGTTGTTGGATAATGTCAAGTATATTTACATACCAGCAAGCTCTTTTCTCTGGACAGTGGATTTTCCATATAGCGGCAGTGGGTAGTTGCCTGGTCTGTATAGGTTGGGGAAACATATTAGAGGTTCCTGCATGTCGTTGTTTTATTGGCTGTAGGGCTTATAAATCAGCTTACCTTGTTTATATCCCCTTTGTATCTTCTGCACAATTCTTGGCTCATTTCTACAAAGCAAGGTAATTTTATTGAATAATCACACTTTTCTAAGTGGTTTAAACATGCTGTATCTGTATCTTTAAATTTGTTTGTAGTAGCATGTCATGCTGGACACTCTTTTACTGTGCTTTTAAATTAGGAGGACTGGGATTATTCATCTAGTGGCAGTAGGTGTTAACCTAGTCTATTTAAGTTGGGAAGCACACAAAAGGGCTCTAAGGGTAGTCTTTTTATTGACCAGAGGCCTCAGTAGTCAGTTTTCTGTATTTCCAGTGCTAGTATACGTACAGCACATTTGCACAGAGCTGTTTGCTGTGCTCGTGCCCTGTACAGATTGAAACATTTGTAAAAATCACTTATTTTCATATTACTGTGAAAGTTTACTGTGCTATTTACCTTATTATAGCACCTAGGACTATTGCTACTCAGACAACATCTGGTTTGGCACTGGGCAGCATTGCTGGTTAGGTTAGCTATAGATTACACCAAGTAAGCACCCTTCCCTAATCCAGTTAAAAAACCCCATCCACCCCTATCCTTTCAAATACACATTAGACCTGCAATCATGGATGAGCACTTTCCTGCTATATCTGTTCATCCAGCTTGGTGGAATTTGCATCCCAAGGCAATGCAACAATTGCCTTCTGTACACTGACAACCACATAATCTTTGAACACACAAATACAATATATGAGGGATGTAGTTACACAAATAAGTTGGAGGATAGACTCTAACATACAGACAGAAATATAATAGGTTGTCAGCAACTCACTCATCACTCATCACACCCGCAAAAGACCACACACATAGACCCACATATGTGGAGGTGCTCACATGTAACGTACCCAAACCTCAAAGGCTTCTCAGGTGCAGTCTTCAGAAACTCTGGATGTACATAAACATGACAATTCCCCTTATCCCCTCACTGCACATAAAGCCACATCTCATTGGGTCTCAATTATCAAGCCAATAAGGCAAAACCCTCTACAATCTAATATTCATATGAGACACACTGATGCCCCTCTTACCAGGCTAGATAAGGGGAAGATTGCAGTTAGTTGCCTGTCAGAGGCCAGAATTTGCCCAATCATGCAAGCACTCAGTTCACTTACCCCTCATTACTAGTATGACTGATTCATAGTACATGTGGATATGAATGAACTGAGGTGTACCTCCTTGGACTATATGAAGAGAAACATGATTGAGCTTTCAGAATATGTGTCACATGCAGATATGAGCCTAGCACTGAGCAGCATTCTACCTTCTCCAAGGATGATGCCACAATACCAACAGGAAATAATCATCTTTAACAATTGGCTTAGCTACTGGTGTCATTCCAAAGGGGTACAATACTTGTCAGCCTGGGAAGACATAGGTTAACAGGCCACACTGCTTTACCAGGGATGGTCTTTACCTGTCACTTCTAAGCTTTTGAATATTGGCCAAAACATTATCCACTCTTATAGTACTCTTTTAGGCATTGCCAAACAGGCAAACCTTCCAACATAATAAAAGCTACTTAGGACAAGCTAAATATGTTACTGCTCAGTGGTAGGAACATCAACAAGAAACTGCACTCCCTTGAAGATCTCCTCACCCTGAAGAATCCTGATATCTGTGCAGTTATTGAAACATGGTTCAAAATCCATGGAAAGCACTCCAACAGTGAATGGCTTTAACACCTTTCATACATTTTGACCACCCACTAAACATGAAAGAGAGAAAGGTGGAGGTGTGTCTATCTACATAAAGGATAAGCACACCTCAAGGCTGGTCAAAGAATATGACATGCTTGAGCTAATCATTGTCCTGCTATCCATGGAAAAATTCCATTACGATATTCTTGCTAGTTACAGGTCCCCCACCATGAACTAGGAAACCCATACATTATACATAATGTTACTTGAATCACTCCCCCTCAAGAATACCATACGCATGAGTGATTTCAACTAACCTCCATTAATTGGGAAGAATACATAACCACTAGCATACAGGCACAAAGATTGCTTGACTTTGTAAATTTAAATGCTCCTGAAGTAGCTGGTGTGCACTCTCACTCTGGGAACAAATATCCTAGATCTGGTACTCACAAATAATGGAGAGTGCTGCACCCCCCAACCCCTGTGTGATGTCCACACTGGTAGATCAGATCACAAAGCAGTCTTCCTTGAAATAAAAGTAAAACTAATCACCCCACTTAATTCCAAAAACTTTAAGAACTTCTCTAAGGTAAGTTATCCCCTATTAAGGGACAGCATAGTTGTGTCTAAGCTCCACAAATCCAGAAAACACAGAAACCTATGCTGAGGCATGCAAGAAAGCCCTTTGCAACCATATAAATGCATAGAAACAGCAGTACCAGACCAAATTAAACCCAGGCCAAACCACAAAAACTAGCCACCCTAGTGGACCCTGGTATTAATAAGTTGTACAACAAAAGAACAAAATCCCTGTCAAGATGTAAGTGGTAATGAGAACAACAGAGAAAAAAGTCCCTCATTAGTCTAAACAAGTGAATCAGGGAATTAGTTAAGTCTCTGAAAGCAGACTTTGAGGTAAAAATAATCTCCAAAGCTAAGGATAACCACAAGCCATGTTTCAGTTATGTTTACAGTCTTAAGCGCAACTCCATTACATGGGTGAAGAAAAAATCACTTTAATCAAAGTTAAAAACCATGTCAAGCCAGTCACTTTCATTTACTTGTCATTTGCTCTAGGATTTTATCTGAACACCACTTACATAAAGTTTGCAATTTGCAGGGTACAATTTACACACAACTCATTCAGTTAATTGACTCCAACCAACTAAATATTTTACAATGTTTGTCTAATGCAAATCATTAAAAAAGTACTAACATAATTCATGGTTGATAAAGAAAAACTTCAAAATAACATATTAAAAAACTATTTATAAAAACCCCATTAATAAAATGTGCATTGTTGATTTGCTTTTCATAATTATTTAACATTTCATCATGAATCCATTTATTATAATCTATGACATTGCTGCTCTCATTTTAAGTGTGGACAAAGCTGAACCTGAATAATTTATACCAGGAGAAGGTGTAACTTAATATGCTATAAAGTTCTTTGCACTCAATAGTAGATTCCCATGAACCACCCCTTGGGTTATGCCCTATTCTATCACGAATGTGAAATATAAACTTCCGAAAACCTGTGCATTCAGCTGAGTGTTTAAACAAAGTGTTATTCATGTTCTTCTATGCTATGTCATAATTATGTTCAAAAAGTCACTTCCTAATGCTGCACTTGGTTTTACCTACATAGAATGCTGGGCAAACTGAGCACTTTGCAAACCCAGTTCCCATGAATTACCACATTGATGGTAGTCCACTGAACACAGAAGGCATTATAAGAGATCTGGGAACACAGGTTGACAGCAACATCTCCTTTGAGAACCACATTGCCACTGTGGTCAGAAACTCCTTCTATGTGGCAGATCTCATTAGTAAGGGTTTTGCATCCAGGAAGAAAGAGGTCATTGTCTCCCAATACTCTTCCCTCATTAGGCCGCCAATCATCTTGTACAATGCCCATTTGGCATGTACCTCACTAGACACCTGCAACAATGGAGAGGCTGCAAAAGTACCTCACAAAGAGGATCCTAGGCCTTAAACACATCCTATATGGACAGACTCAAAAAACTCCAACTATTCTCTGTCTCATATCACCTACTTAGAGGTGATCTCTGCTTGACTTACAAAGCCATGTCTGACCCAGCTCTGTTAGAAATGCTACATCTAATGAAATCCCAATCTCTACGCACCACACTCTCCAGAGACCTCAACCTCTTTATTACAATCAACAGAGCATGCTGGAGGTGCAGGTTCATAACCCAAAGACTACCCATGCTATGGAATAGACTTTTCATACATGTCAAACAGAGCACCTCACTGGCCCTCTTCAAGAGAAATCTTGATGAATGGATGGGAAATAGAAAATTCACCCCGGGATCACTCCAATGGCTCTACTCAACAGAGGCACTGGGAACTAAGGTTGGGTGGCATGATGCCAGGGTAATCCTATGGGCTAGGCTTGTAAAGGCTCCAGGGCCATTTGCCTAGTCAACACCTATGAACCTATGAACCTATGAACAAGACCCACTGTACCACAATTACACTTCCTTGGGTAAGGATGGAAGGAGATGTTGAACAGACCACTCTGCTTTGCCAGGAAAGCTCTGCACCTCTCTCCTCTAGGCTTTTGAATATTAGTTAAAACATTGTCCTCCCCCATAATACCTTTTTAGGCAGTGACATACTGAAAATACTTCCAACATAGCAATTTGAAACCCAGAAAATCTAAAGGTGTCATTGCTCAATGTTAGGAGTCTAAACAAAAAACTCTACTTCCTAGAAGCTCTCTTCACCTAGAGAATGCTGACATCTGTGCAGTCACTGAGACATGATTTAAAGCTGCAAAGAGCAAACAGACAGTACAAGGTTATAATGCCTTTCACAAATTTAGACAAGCTACTACACAAACAGGACTAAAGGTGGAGGTGTCTTGATTTACATAAAAAATAAACATACCTCAAGGCTGGTCAAACAGGACAATGCACTTGAGGTTCTCTACATTTAAATCACCATAGGCAAAATCCAATACCACTTCCTTGCAGCTATAAGTCCCTCTGTATGATCCAGGAAACCAATACCATGTATTTAAACTTATTGGACACGTATTTAACCCAATACCACATGGGCAACTTTAATTACACCACTCAAAACATAGGCACTGAGATTTTTGGATTTTGTAAACACAAACTCACTGGACCAGATTGTCAGTACACCAATTAGGGGTGCAGCCATGCTGGATCTGGTTCTAACTAATATGGGAGAGTGCTACACATCCCCTAGTGTAATATCTGTGCTGGTAAGGTCAGACAACAAAATGGTCTCCTTTGAAGTAAACATAAAATCTGGAACCTCAGTCAATCCTGGAATATCCAGGAACTACTCTAAAGATAGCTTCCTACTATTAAGTGATAACCTGGCAAAATTTCAAGCCCCCACAAACCCTACCTACACTGCTGCCTATGCAAAACTGTTCACAGTAAAACTATATAAGGATCTTAATAACTGCGTACATGCAGCTGTACCCAACAGGAGGAAGTACAGAACTAACTCAAAAAAAAAAAAGCCACCATGATGGAATCACAGCATCAACAGATTGTATAACAGAAGAAAGAAATCATGGCAAAAATTAGGAGGTGCAACAGCTAGCAGGAAAAAACAAACTTATCAAAACAATTCAGAGGATATATAAGGTATACCAAAACCAAATTTGAGGTAAATTTGGCCTCCCAAGATAAGGACAATAGCAAGGCATTCTTTAGCTATGTCTGCAGCCTCAAAGGCAATGCACAATTCTGTGCAGAGCTCATTGTAAATGGAACCACCTATGCTAAGCCAGAAGATATAGCAAACCTACTGGCCAAAATATTCAGCTCCATCCTTACCTTTCTCTCCCCATCAATCTTCCATCAGGAAATATCATGAAATATAACTCCTTCTGCTATCACTAGGGAGCAGGTCCTTAACGATCTCTCTAAGGCAAAGAACACTGCATCAATGGGCCTAAACAATATCTCATGATGACTTGTAAATAGCATTAAACATGATCTATCAGGACCTCTGGAACTGCTATTTAACTATAGTCTACAGACAGGCTTTATACCTCATGAATAGAGAACAGCAATAGTCATCCCTCTGCTCAAAGATGGGCCATCTACAGACTCTGAACATTATAGACTCATATGTCTCACTAGTCTCATATGCAAAGCCATGGAGAGAATTATCATGGAAATTATCAGTAATGACATAGGAAACCCTCAGACACTCGACCAAACTCAGTTTGGTTTCATCAACGGCACATCATGCCTACTGGTGGACTTCTTTGAGAAGACCATTATAGCAATGGATGAGGTCAAAATGGTTCATGCTTCCTACCTTGATCTGACTAATGCATTTGACAAAATCCCCTACTTGGGCATTATTGACAAACTTAAGAGGTTAGGTACAAATCCTTATGTCACCCGATGGATAGACAACTGGCTCACAGGGATGACCCAGGAGTTAGAATTGGGGAACCCACCTCTACAAAGAGGCCAGTCACAAGTGGAGTCTCTCAGGGATCAGTCCTGGTATTGCTCCTTTTTGGCATTTGCTTTTCTAAAGTCAAGACCAATGTCAATGGCCTCCGGCTGACTACATTTGCAGATGATTGCAAATTAGGAGCTCTCATTGAATCACCCACTGAAACAAATGTTCTCCATGAAGGGCTGACACAGACAAACAACTGGTTCCAGAGGCATGAACTAAAAGTAAATGAAAGAAAAAATGCATAATACTATCCTTCAGGAATACATCCATTTCTGGTAGCTATCATATTAACAACACATCCTTAAAAGCTGATTCAGTAGTCGGGGACTTACGGACAGTTTTGGCTTTCTAGCTTGTTCAAATGCCCTATTAATGAATCCAAACGTGACATTAAAATATTCAGCACATTGTTGTTTGAAGGTTCTGAGTCATTCAATGTTGAAATAAAATCACCCCGGTCAGCATTTCTCAAAGCTTCGGGGGTGTAGGCAAAAGAGGTGCCTGTAACATTGGTTACCGTCCCAGATGCCATGTGAACAAACCAAAACTGAAAACAGGCAAAAAAACAAACTATAAATCCAAAAACAAAGGCAGGAACCACGAGGCAGCACCAAATAATAGAAATACAAATTTAATCCGATTAAGCGCTTTTCGTTTGTCACAATATACAAACTTCTTCAGATAAAAAAGACCTCACTTAGGAATGCTTTATCTACACAATCAATTGACATCTCAATTATTCAATAAGATCATTTAAAAGAATAGTTACTTTTTAAGCACACCAAAGGCATTTTGGACAGTAAATGCATTTAAAACCTAAAGCAAGCACCGCTACACTAACTAAATAGAGATATATATTGCAATATGACTAAGGGAATATATATATATATATATATATATATATATATATATATATATGTATAGGAAATCCTATCTTTGACAATAAAATTGAATAATTAAAACTATTCAAAAAGAAGTGAATTCTATAACTGTACACAAGTACCATCCTATGAAGTGATATAAAACAAACCCTAAATATCTTCCAATATCTAAGATGTTTTATCTAGTGAGACTCTTAAGCTTAAGGACGCTACTAATTGAACAACCTTCATTCAATCCAGGCACATTATATGCATTTAATCTGATCTGCCAACCCAACTCTAATTCTTCTAACTTTAGAGGGGATGGACCACCTCTAGGATTCTGACAGACTTGATCGATAACTAGAAATTTGAAAGTATGATTTCAAAAGCTTTATTTGAACAATATCAAATTGGACAGGTAAGGACAGCTGGCATGTATAAATGCCAAGCCTGTAGCTGCTGCCAATATGTTATTGAATCTAATAGATTCAAAATCCATGACCATCAATACAACTTGAGGGTGAGAGTGAATTGCAACTCTAGAATGGTGATCTATCTAGCTCAGTGCCAAACCTGTTTAGCCTACTATGTAGGTAAAACAGAGAGGCGACTTCATGACCGCATCTACGAACACATTTACGCTATTAGAAAACAAAAACTTGAGAATGCATTAGCTAAACATATTTCATTGTTTCCAGATCATACTTTCAAATTTCTAGTTATCGATCAAGTCTTTCAGAATCCTAGAGGTGGTCCAACCCCTCTAAAGTTAGAAGAATTAGAGTTGGGTTGGCAGATCAGATTAAATGCATATAATGTGCCTGGTTTGAATGAAGGTTGTTCAATTAGTAGCGTCCTTAAGCTTAAGAGTCTCACTAGATAAAACATCTTAGATATTGGAAGACATTTAGGGTATGTTTTATATCACTTCATAGGACGGTACTTGTGTAAAATTATAGAATTCACTTATTTTTGAATAGTTTTAATTATTCAATTTTATTGTCAAAGATAGGATTTGCTATATATATTCCCTTAGTCATATTAAAATATATATCTCTATTTAGTTAGTGTAGCGGTGCTTGCTTTAGGTTTTAAATGCATTTACTGTCCAAAATGCCTTTGGTGTGCTTAAAAGGTAACTATTCTTTTAAATGATCTTATTGAATAATTGAGATGTTAGTTGATTGTGTATTTAAAGCGTTCCTAAGTGAGGTCTTTTTTATCTGAAGAAGTTTGTATATTGTGACAAACGAAAAGCGCTTAATCGGATTAAATTTGTATTTCTATTATTTGGTGCTGTCTCGTGGTTCCTGCCTTTGTTTTTGGATTTATAGTTTGTTTTTTGCCTGTTTTCAGTTTTGGCTTGTTCACATGGTGTCTGGGATGGTAACCAACGATACAGGCACCTCTTTTGCCTACACCCTTGAAGCTTTGAGAAATGCTGACGGGGGTGATGTTATTTCAACATTGAATGACTCAGAACCTTCAAACAACAATGTGCTGAATATTTTAATGTCACGTTTGGACTCGTTAATAGGGCGTTTGGACAAGCTAGAACACCAAAACTGTGCTTGCAAAGCACCATCTACACTTGAGTTTCATCCACCGGGTGAACTTGCTGATACTACGGTGAACCGGGTGAACGGTAAAGTACCATTTGCACTCAATTCTCATCTACCGGGTGAACCTGCTGTAACTACTGAGAACCGAGGTCCCGGCTTGGCTGTGTTTCAAGCGACTGATTCGCTAAGCTTACAATGTGGGCAGAGGAGTATTCCGGCCAGCGAAACATGTGCTCCACTTAATCGACAGCCACTTTTGGGAGCAAATAACTGTAAGGATGTTCCACAAAGAGACAATGGAGTTTCAACAGACTTGTACAATGTGAATATTTTTCCATCTGGCGTTCTTGACGTGGGTTCAACGACTACTATAGTACAAGCTTCTGATATGTTAAATAACAGTTCAGCTTTTAACATCAACACCTGGTTGGCCGATAAGTTTATTTTTTCATCATCAGCCAATGGAACTATGCAACAGAGTACTGATAATGAAGGTGAGCAGATTAATATTTCTGTTAACCTTAAAAACTTGGATAGCATATTAGTTAAATTAAAGAAGACTCAGTTAGAGATTTCTTATTTTCAAGAATGTCTTAAACTCAGAATTGTTCCTAAAGGTTTAAGACATCACCAATACCCTACTGGTTTGGTAGATAATTCATTATTTCATAAATATTTGCTTGCTCTGTTTGATCGCCAAGGTCTTAAATTATTGGACCTGATGATCAAGCACTATACTCTATTGGTGGAATCTCTAAGTAAACAAGTGTCTGAACTAGATGAACGTATCAGACTAGACTCTGAGTTCCTGTGTTATAAATATGACTATAGTAGAATTTTCTCAAGTATTGAAGAACATCTTAACAAACTTAAGTACAATAAAATTAAAAAAATCGGCAGAGACACTAAAGCTTACAAAGAAGGGACTGCATATCCCAGGCCGCCACCGGCACAAGTTTGGCCTGGTTCAACTAGACCAGCTCACCCTTCTTCATGGTACAGAGTTTCATCATCTAATATAAGTACCAACTTAAGTTCTAACACTGAAATTTCGTTTGGTGTTAGTGCGGATGATACACCACAAACTGAACCTAGAACTAGCGAGCTTCCACAGAACAACAACAAAACTGGCCATTACAATTTGAGGTCTAATGACCCTAATTTTTTAAGGACAAGACCAAAACAGTCGACAGGGCACTTCAACCAGAAAAACAAAAAGAAAATGAGATAAATAAAGACTTGTTTTTGATTTCTAATTGTTCTACAGAAATTGTTTATCCACCTTGTTTGTCTGGAGTAAATGTACCTGTCACTTTCTGAGTTTGTTGCTCACCCTTGTTTAACAGATCTTGTAGAAGTCACACGTTGAGAGGATGTAATACCAGATGATGATAACCAGGCTGTCAACCCTCTGGTTATACTGAATAATGTGAATGGGGATTTTAGGGTTTACAACTTTTCCATGGTGGATATTACATCAGAGTTAATTGAGTTACTGTCTAAGGGTTATACGTATGTCCCAGCCCAGAAGCTAAATTTAGTTAAAACAATTATTGATTAAAATTGTTCACAAGGAAGCTTAACCTTAATCTCATGATGGGCAGTATTTATACATTTGTCAGTAACAACTTTAGGATCTCTAGTGTCTATAATCCCCCTTTACATCCACTACTACAGGTTTTTGAACTTATCTGTGAACTAGATATCCGTCAAAAGTTTCAGACGGCGTCACATAGTCCATCCTTTGGTGTGGACACAAAAGTGGAAACGGAATGTCTTGAATTTGTTAAATTTCATGACATCCGCTTTTGTAAACCGGACAAGGGAGGGGGCTTGGTCATGTTCGATAGGGAAGATTATAACAAAAGGATGTTCAATTTATTGGATAGTCCCTCTTATTTAGTTAGCTCACATTCTGAAACTAACAAGGCCTATAATGCCATCAAGAATTCCTTAGAAGAAATGTATATAGAGGGAAGAATTACTCAGAACATCTTTAATTATTTATCAACAGTGTATCCCAGATGTCCTTGTATGTTTGGTATACCAAAAATCCACAAGGATTTAAATAATCCCCCTATGTGACCTCTTGTAGATGGTAGGAGATCTCCCACCTACCCTTGTGCGAAAGTCGTGGATGCTATTTTACAGAAATACTTGCTTAAAAATCACTCAGATATGTAAGGACTCTTGGACATTTTTAGACAAAATTAATAAGTTAAAGCATGATGTAAGACACAATTTCCTTACTATTGATGTCAAAGACCTGTATACATGTATTCCACCTGATATAGCTTTGGATTGGGTTGACCAAATATTAAGGTTTTATGGTAGTACTAGAAATGAGTTGGATATTGTACACAAACTCTTGGATTTAGTTTTAGATAACAACTTTTTTATGTTTGGAGGTACTTTTTACCTCCAAAAGGTCGGGGTTGCTATGGGCTCCCCTTGTGGTGCTAGTGTTGCTAATATGGTTATGGCTCACTGGGAACATCTTTTCATTTTCAATAATTGTGACTTCAAAGACAACATCATTTTTTACACCCGTTATTTGGATGATATATTCATCTTACTTGACGGTGCCCATACCACTAGTCAGTCACTAGTTGACTACTTCAATAAAACCACAAATTTTTTGAAGTTCACTTCCACCTTCCACACTGAGTCCATTCCATACCTCAACATTTTATTATCCAAGGACCATCTTACCCAGAATTTTATATCCACCATCTATAGGAAGAACACTTACTCCAACTCTTTTTTACACTTCTCCAGTTGTCACCCACTTCATCAGAAATGAGCAATAGTCAAAGGTCTGGTTAGTGCAGCCCGTATCATTACTTTAGATAAAGATTTTCATGCTGAATGTAGACATTTGAAGAGTATGTTTTTACATCGTGGGTACCCTGACTATATGCTCAATGTGATTATTGAAGAAGTGACTGTTAAACGTCTGAGCCATTTTTACAAACCAATTTTGGACAGAGTACATATTTCACATAATGAAATAAAGAACATTTGTTCCCAGTCTGTGGTCACTTCTAATGCTTCACAGCAACCTGAGACACCGTGTGTCACCTTTATAACAACCTACTATTCTAATGGTAAAGATTACTTTCAGGTTCTGTGTAAGAACTGGGCACTATTTAAGAGTAATGACAATGTCTATCAGAAGTTAGGTGATCACCCTGTTGTAGTATATAAGAAAGCTAAGAATCTCAAAGCTTTCTTTGAACAATATCAAATTGGACAGGTAAGACAGCTGGCATGTATAAATGCCAAGCCTGTAGTTACTGCCAATAAGTTATTGAATGTAATATATTCAAAATCCATGACCATCAATACAACTTGAGGGTGAGAGTGAATTGCACCTCTAGAATGGTGATCTATCTAGCTCAGTGCCAAACCTGTTTAGCCTACTACATAGGTAAAACAGAGAGGTGACTTCATGACCGCATCTACAAACACATTTATGCTATTAGAAAACAAAAACTTGAGAATGCATTAGCTAAACATATTTCCTTGTTTCCAGATCATACTTTCAAATTTCTAGTTATCGATCAAGTCTTTCAGAATCCTAGAGGTGGTCCAATCCCTCTAAAGTTAAAAGAATTAGAGTTGGGTTGGCAGATCAGATTAAATGCATATAATGTGCCTGGTTTGAATGAAGGTTGTTCAATTAGTAGCATCCTTAAGCTTAAGAGTCTCACTAGATAAAACATCTTAGATATTGGAACACATTTAGGGTTTGTTTTATATCACTTCATAGGACAGTACTTGTGTAAAATTATAGAATTCACTTCTTTTTGAATAGTTTAAATTATTCAATTTTATTGTCAAAGATAGGATTTCCTATATATATTCCCTTAGTCATATTAAAATATATATCTCCATTTAGTTAGTGTAGCGGTGCTTGCTTTAGGTTTTAAATGCATTTACTGTCCAAAATGCCTTTGGTGTGCTTAAAAAGTAACTATTCTTTTAAATGATCTTATTAAATAATTGAGATGTTAATTGATTGTGTATTTAAAGCATTCCTAAGTGAGGTATTTTTTTATCTGAAGAAGTATGTATATTGTGACAAATGAAAAGCGCTTAATCGGATTACATTTGTATTTCTATTATTTGATGCTGTCTCGTGGTTCCTGCCTTTGTTAAATAAATGAATAATGCCAACTGTTGTTCAATAAAACATGAAGCAATACCAGTAACTGCATTAAAGTATATACAGTGAAGTCTGTAATGCAATAAATGTGGAATTGCAAGAAATGAATAATGCCAACTGTTGTTCAATAAAACATGAACTGCAGCAAAGTGTATGTAATAAAGTCTGTAGTGCACTAAATGTGGAACTACAGCTGTATTGCAAGAAATGAATAATGCTAACTGTTGTTCAATAAAACATAAAACAATACCAATAACACCAAGAAAAAATGGTGTACATCAGGAATATCTTATTGTAACCTTTGCAGTAGAGCTGTTTGCATTCAAGCTGTAAGATAAGGTGCTGCAGTCAAGTGTAACACTGTAATATCTGTAGAATGCAAATGTAATGGCTGCCAATTCTATTGTTTAATTCCTTTAATACTGTTCAAGGTTGTCTCTGGGCCACTATTGTCCACATAATTCTCTGTCACACACAGACATTGGGTAATCAAGATATATGGGTGAGGTAGCCCACCCCATGAGTTGATATTGTTTGTTGACTTCACAGATATTTAAAAAAAATAAAAATAAATTGCGTACACCAGCATTCTTTATGTTGATAAATAGTGTGCCAACTATCATAGTTTTGCTTATATTTCAGGCATGTGTGTCCTACTGTCACTGCAGTCTAGTATACCACTGTAGTATAACACTGAAGTAATACTGCCAGGTCATATTTTGATTCCAGGTAAGCTCTAGGCAAATATCAGTCAACTGGTAATCAGCAGTGACTCAGAAGCTCAGTTTGTTAAATGCTCTGTATAAAGGAAAAATTGCCACACACAGACCCGGGTTCAAATCCAATGTTAGGTGGCACTAATTAATGCTCACAAATTTTCTTACTACAGGTAAATGGGTGAGGTAGCCTGTATTATGAATAGATAATTGTGTGTTTAGATTTCACAGACTGTTAAAATCATTAGCAAGAATGTCAGATATCAGCAATGTACTGTCAGAAATATTATGTGCAATCCTGATATGGCTGTATGCCTGGAGTGTCTGTTAAAATTTGCTAAAGTCAATTAAAACATTTCATGCACATGTCCCCTGCAGTCACTACTATTCTCTTCCAATGCCTGCCAACAAAGGCATGACTGCTGCTTAGTGTCTGTACTGTACACATACATATCTCTCAAGTGTCACAGTTTTACATTATGTAATTAACAGTGTGTAATCCACATGTTCTAGGAATACCATGGAAATAAGTACCTAGATTGCAAAGTATCACCATATCAGCCCACAGAACACCTTGATAGTAATATAGGTCTACCTGATGTGCAAGTGTTCTGTGTAGATGTGTACTGGCAGTTATTACTGTTTGGCCACTAGTTTCCCATGCAAATAACTTGAAAGGTATGTATGTCCTACATGTCCTACATCAGCTATAGGAGACCTGTACGTACTGAGCACATAAAGAAAATACAGACCCATAGTGTAAATAGTAGTACCGTTGTCATGGAAGTAAGATGCAGTTGTACTAATGGACTATTTTTCTCTCTTTTCCCACCCCATTATCTTCATGTATTTATTGCTGCCATTGACTGGTTATGGCTTACTATTAATATATGTTGTTACATTACCTGTTTTTTGGGCCATGTGTTTTATTATTGTTATGTATTATAATGGTTGCATATTAACATATTTTGCTACATTACCTATTTTGTTGACCTCATGTGTAACTCTTACTGGCACACTGTTATACTGACTGTTCTGTTATATTTTGTTGTATTTCACATGATATGTATTGATATGTAATTGAGTTATTTCTAACGTTCTGCTATGCTGTTATTACTAACAATGTTTTGTTAATAACTAACTTATACTTATTGCTATACCTCCATCACCACAGCACATGAAAAAAGGCTTGTTCCTGGTGATCTGCTACCTTGCCTCAACAGGCAATGGCACCAAGTCCTAACATGTCTGCCCCCTCACTACCCCTGCACCACCTGTGGTGTCAGGTGGAATTGTCTTAGGGGACAGGGCCCGGTTTCCCCTTAGGAGCAGTGGTGGAGGGGCTGCAGTCACCCAGGACCAACTGCTGGTCATGGTGTGCAGGATCACTCACCAGAGCTATGAACTCCACTTGTGACAGATTGAGAGCATGCTGGCCAACCTGGTGGGGCAGGCTCACACTGGCACCCAACCTTCAGCACAACCACCCTTGGAGCAGTCATGGAGCACTGCTGACAGTCCCATGGGTAGAGATGTAAGTCATGCTGCTGCCATCTGGAGGCACATACCACTTGGATCCACAACACTCTCCCTATCCAAGATGTCCCCCCATTGTGTCACACACCACCCCTGTCTGCTGCTTTGTCTGTCTGCAAAAGCATCCTGTCCTACCCAACTTACTTCCCCACATGTACCTATGTCCCTTTCCCTGCATTCCACTTTCACCTTAAAAAAAAATGGACACCTGTCCCAACAACAAAAAAAAAAAAAAAAAAAAAAAAATATATATATATATATATATATATATATATATATATATATATATAGCGTCATACATAGCTCTCCATTTCACACACATGTCACTGGCTTGACGACACAGTTATGTTGTCCTCACCTCTCTCTATCTGGGATTTGAGAGTCCAAATTCATATACAACTTCTGTCAACATACACAGCTGTTGCTATACAAGATAAGAATAGCTATGGTTCTTTCTTATACCCTTCATGCACATCCCTAACTACCTTTCACTATGTTGTTTCCCCTGCTTGCCCCCATTTCACCACTGTCCTATCACCCCCTTTTTCCTTTCATTTAAATTTTTTAGCTTGGATTTGTGCAGAGCTAAACAAAGTGGCACTGTACAGAGCACCTTGCCATTTTGGTTTGCTAAATTTAAATGAGCTTTAAGATTCTATGCCAGGGATTCATGAAGCCAATTTGTACATGTAGGAACAGTGTAGCTGTTCCTCCATGGAATATGGCTGCCGAGCGATCCAGCAAACAGCTGATCTGATGTGTACAAACGAGCCTACACTGTTCCTGCACAGATACAGCTGCAGAATGCTAATTACCTCATTTGCTGGTGAAAACCATACAAATGAGGTGAATTAGTGATTCACCAAGCAGCCAGGTATTCATGCAGGATCAGTGTTATTTGCAGAAATGTATTTGGTTACTAACTGAATACATTTCTGCAAATAAAACGGATGCATGACAGGTCTCAAAAAAGCATGTATTATAGTGGTTAGGCATGCCAATGGCCAAATATATGGCCATTGGCATGGAAAACCTTTTCATTTTTATAAAAGTCAAACTTTTTTTTGTCTGTTGGTTGTTAAAATATAGGGCAGCAGCAAGCAAACTGAATCTGGCAGAAAAAAAAGGTGAAAACTCAATTTCAAGGGAAATCTGCATTTTGCTATTATAGTCTATGGCAAGCAGAATTAAAACAATACCAGGGAACAGTGGTTTTCAAGTTGAAAGGCTCTGTGTAAGTGCAGTAACTATGGACTAAGGCAGTGAGGTATGCAAATGAGGGGAACATTACTGAATCACGGAAATCTTCTAACTCCCAAACTGCACCTAACCATGTAAGTGCTCTAGCAAGATGGTGTAACTAGGAGGAACAACAGACATGAAAAGGGGGTGTGTAAGGTATGTTGTAAGCACATTGGAGCCCTAAGATGCAGAGATAAGCTTAGCTAAGCACAGCTAAGCAAGGGGGTATGTCTGACGCTGTATTGTCTTATTCCATGAACTGAGGAGCAGGTTTGCATCCAGAGGTGGGCGATTTCTTACTGTTTACATTAGTTAAATGGGTTTTCGTGGTGCACACCCAGTCTAAAACAAAAACAAAAAACAAAAAACAAAAAAACAAACAAAAAAAAAAGAAATAGCATGACTGTTTACATTTGGGCACCGAGTTTGAGCGGCAAGCATCGGGGCTTAAAAGGGGAGGAAATGGGTATGAGAACAAGAAAAAAAAAGGAAAATAGCAGAATTAAAGCAATCAAGTACAAATAACGTAGCTGGTAGGTGGAATGCATCATAGTCAGCCAATCAAACAGGCAGCATCTGCAGCAGAAAAGTATAAAGTATGGAAACACCTTATAGGCTGTTTTTCCCACAAACTCTGCACCATTGGTGTAAACATGCGGGGGAATTTTAATTGGAAAAATGTTAGGGGCTGCAATTGCTTTGATCCATCAGTATGTGCTAGAGGCTGACAACGGAGAGGAGGATAATGCTGACAACCTCCACAGACCAAAGAGGAGGAGAAGAGTGTTCAGACTCAGGGTAACTTACAAGGGACTACATGATTTGGAGATAGTAGAGTGCTACAGGGTAGACAGAGACATACTTCTGCAAATCACCGAGCTGTGCCAGCTCCAACTCAGACCTAGAACCAACAGAGGGGAACCCACCCCAGTGGATACCAAGCTATGTGTAGCCTTAAGAATTCTAGCTACAGGTACTTTTCAAAGACCTACTGGGGACATCATGAGGGGTCTCACAGGCATCTGCATCCAGGGTGCTCCACCAGTTCCTGGATGCCATCCAACCACATGCCGGTGAGCACATTTACTTCACCAACACCCGTGAGGAGAGGATCAGCAATATGCGTCTCTTCCGCCATGTAGCAGAATACCCGGAAGTACTGGGTGCCATAGACTGCACGCACATCCACATCAAAGCACCACCCAGTTTAAAGGGTAGAGTCTACATAAACTGCAAGGGATTCACCTCCATCAACTGCCAGGTCACGTGCAATGCCCAGGGCATTATCATTAATGTGTGTGCTGGCAGCTGTAGAAGCTATCACAACTCTCACATCTGACTTTTGTCACAGCTGTACCAGGAATTTGCCAGTGGGGGCATCCAGTATGGCCATATGGTGTGGGATCCTGGCTATGCACTGGAGCCATAGATGATGACACCTATCAGAAATGCAAATGCACCCACACACAAATGCCATGAGGCACACACTTAAACCAGGATCATTGCAGAGAGTGTCTTTGGGATGCTCAAGTCATGGTTCTGCTGCCTTGACATATCTGGTGGAGCTTTGCAGTACTCTCCAGCCACATGTGCACACATGTTCGTAGTATGTGCCATGCTACACAACATGAGCCTGTGGAAACAGCTGCAGCAGGAACAGCACAGGGAAGGGCCACATAGCCCACCACCATTGCCAAGGTCCCAACAGGCACAGAGGGACTCACAGGAGGAGGCCCCTGAGCCTGATCCCATAGGCAGATGGAGGAGTTCCCAGTATACTCAGGCCTTGGCAAAGAGACAATGCATGGCACACACACTAACACTGTAGAGACCCTGGTAAAATGGATAGCACACACCACATTACCTGTAACTTACCATGTATAGGCAGCGTACTGTGTGCATCCAACATAGGCGGCCCTCAAGCACTGTCCTCACAACTGTCACAAACACAAGTTAAGTCAGTCTTCTTAACAATAAATGAATGTATTAGTATGTTTTGCTAGCATATCTGTGGGAATGCTGCATGCATGCAAGGGAATGGGGTGGCCTACTGGGATAGCAGCACAGAACTGACAGCTATGTGGGACACCAGGAAATGTCTGGTCAAAACTGGCCTCCACACACTATGTAGTGGTACCCAAGGTGGCAAATAACACTGCAGTATATGTGTGGGGATAACTAACTGGGGGGTCTTAGCTCACATGCATGGATGTCAGGATGGGGGTCCCATTACAACCCCTCACACTCACACAGCAAATCAGCATAGAAAACCACAGAGAGAAATCTCTGGTAAAGGCACACAAATGGGGGCAGTGTTAAACTAACCCCCTACAGACTCACACAGTGATAGCAGAGCAGGACCTGCAGTTGCAGTAAGGCTATGAAGGGTAAGAAGTCTGAAACTCAAATGTATGCCAGTACAATATGACTTGGCCTCTTTACTGATATGCCTCTAGTCTCCAGGACAGGGCACAATATTATAGTAAAAGTAACCAAAATGTGATGGATGCAAAACCCTTGGTAATGAGATGTGCCACTTAGAAGGATTTCCTGATCACAGTGGCAATGCTGTAGTTAAAGGAGAGGTTGTTGTCAACCTGTGTCCCCAGATCTCTTATAACACATATGATGTTCAGTGGGTTCCCATCAATGTGGTACTTAGTGGGAACTGAGTTTTTACCAAAGGAGCTAATGATGCAATTTGTGGTATAAGCTTCAGGCCATGGTTTCCACACCAGTCAGTGGTCTCAGTGAGGCCTTTCTGTAGGATGTCTGCATCACTTGTGGAGTTAATGATGGCTCCCAGCTTGCAGATGTCTATGAACTTGGTCATCCAGAGTTCCTTTGTGTTGGTCCGGACTCCTGAGAAGTAGATGCTGAACAGGAAAGTACCCAGGAGTGATCCTTGTGGGACTCCACTCATGACTAGTTGGCAGTCTGACTTGGAGCTCACTAGTTTCACACTGTGTGTTCTATCTGTGAGCCAATTTGTAACCCCCCTAATGATATAAGGGTTGATGCCTAGTTTGGTGGGATCATCAAAAATACCTAACTGAGGAATGGTATCAAGAGCCTTGGCCAAATTGATGTAGGCTGTATGTAATGCCTTACTGTCATAGCCCTGGTGACTGACTCAAAGAAGTCAACCAGGTTGAGCAGGCCTGATCTCCCTTTCACAAACCAAACTGTGTGGGGTCCAGAGTTAGGAGATTACCTATATGTTTGTCGATTAGGTCCCTGATGATCTGCTCCATAGCTTTACATATCAGACTCATCAGGCTAATGGGCTGATAATTCCCAGGGTCAGTAGTCACTACCCCTTTTTGGAAAAGGATGACTGTAGCAGTGCACCATTTGGAAGGGACAAAGCCTGAGGTGAGTCTGTGACTAAATAGGGCACACAGATGTGATGCCAGGTATATTTGTAGTTCAGGGAGAACACAACCATGGATAATTTTGGGTCCCATGGAAGGTGTATTCTTGCCCATGGGGAGATAGGGGTAAAGCTGGCACTGATTGTGTTGTCAAGAATGTTGGCAATATCTGTTGGCTCCGTATAGGAGGTAGCATTGTGCAGTAACTCAGAGCACTTCTGGGTAATGCCATGGAGGTTCTGGATATAACTATCAAAGGCTTTGTGATTGTTGTCAGTATCTGCTGCAATTCTGCCATCATAGCTGGCTTTAGATGATTTCATAAGGGAGGCTAATAAAAGAGTTTTAAAACTCTTGGGACTCCACCTTTGTCTGCAACAGTTTCTTCCTTCTGTTGTACAGGTTATTAATGGCAGGGGACCACCAAATTGGCCTCCAGTGTTGGAAGGAAAGTGTCATGGTTCTGTTGGGTATGGCTAGTTCCATGCATTGATGTACATGTTTCTACAGTGCACTTGTGTATGATTTGGCAGTCCTGCAGGTATTTTCCATTGACATGGGTGCTATGAAGTTAGCCATCTCTGTTTTTAGGAGTCCAAAGTCAGCTTTGGAGAAGTTTTTCAAGGTGATTACCTTTGTGGGGGTGTGGATGAGATATGAATTTCCATGATGATTACTCTATGTTGGAGCTGACCAGGTATGGATTGACTACTGTTGTCAAGCAACAGTCCAAAAAGCTAGTAATCAACACAGGTCAAGGATGTTGCTTCCTCTACTGGGTGTCAGAATGAGCTGGTCCAGGACCTTGGAACTGATGAATTCCAGGAAGTGTTGGGCCAGTGTACTGGTGCTTGAGTATCTTTCCCAGTTGATGGAGGGGTAGCTGAAGTCTCCTATTATGAGAGTGTTGGGTTGGACCTTGATAGATTCCAGGGTGTTGAAGAATGTGGATTGAGAGTCTAGGGACATGGATGGGGACCTATAGCTGGCTATGACCTGGATTGCACTATTACCCAATGTCAGTTGTATCTGAAGCATCTCAGATGCATTATGTTGGGGCACTAGTCTGGAGGTATGCATATCCTATCTGAATATGAAGACACCACTGCCTTTGGAGCTGTCGTCCATGTTTTGGGGTGACAGGTGTGGAATGAGTTATATTCCGGTAGTGCAGGGGTGCTGTCTGCTGCTATAAACCTGGTGTCCATTACAGCACAATTGGCATTGTTCTCCATTTTGAGGAGTGCTTCAAGTGACTGCATCCTGAGATGTAGATGTCTAGTGTTGAGCAGCATGACCCTCAGATTTCATTTATGTACAGCTGTTACAGTGGTAATTTGATTTGGAACACTGGCTAAAAAGGCACTATAGAGGTGGAAAGACACTTAGCCAGTAACTGGTAGCCTAGCGGTGACAGATGCAGGACATCTCTGGCAAGCCATTGCAATCTGTCAATCATGTCATCCCAAGCAGACAGATACTGGATCCCCTGAGAATTACTTCAGACACTTAAGCCAGTTGTTGAAGTCAATCATTTGTTGTTTGTACTGCAGTATCATTTTGGGTGACAGTAGTATACTGCTCAGGGCTACTGTCATATCTGCCTGGCCCATATAATCTGAGTGCCCCACCATGTCTCTTTTCATGTAGTCCATGGAGGTGTGCCTCAGCTCATTCACACACACACACACACACACACACACACACACACACACACACACACACACACACACACACATGGACAATGAAAGAGTGATACTTGTAGTTGTTGTGGAGTGACCTGACTGAGTGTGTTATGTGTTGGATTCTGGCACCTGATAGACAGCTGACTGCTACCTTCTCCATGTTCAACCTAGTGAGTGGGACATCTGTGTGCCTCACTATTGGGTCACCTCTGATTACTGTATTTGTTAAGGTGATTAGCCTTAGGGGCTTAGGTTGAGAGGCACACTGTGTAGGTGAGATGTGTGTCCTGTGGTTTGTGCTGTGCTGTGGTCAAGTGGGTGTCTGTCTTGGTGGTCTCTGCTGTTTGGGTAAATGTCTACTGACTGCCTCTGTGAAGTTTGTTGTGTGGTTTTTGTTTGTATGTCAAACCTGTGATAGTGGGTGTTCTGGAGGGGTATGTGTTCCATGTGGTGTGGTGCAGGTGTTGACCCCTCTCCTCTTGACCAGCTAGTCCAGTTTTCGCTGGAAAGTGCATATCTTCAAATTCGGTGATATTGGGGTATCTCTCACAAGTCTGAATGTTGGGAAATTAGAGTAGAAAATTGTCTGTGTACATGAGGCAGTTGCAACAGTGCCTCAGAATTCTGAAGAGCACTAGGTTAGTGGGCAAAAGCATAGAGAACTGCACTTCAATCATGCCAGGAGAGGTCATCATAACTACTATGTACTGGAGCTAATTCCATGAGGAATGACTGTCACCACTGATGGCTCTCAGGTGTGCTAGAATAATTGATACAAAAACCTGTTGAAGTGCAAAGCTATTAGGTTATTTGAAGTGCAAAAGAGAAAGAACTAGCAACATCCAAGGGAAAAACTGAAGGCAGACTTTCTGGCACCTGTAATAGATTACCTCAAGTGTGCAGTTATCAGCACCTTTGGCCAGTTATCAGTCCATTAAGCTCTGTAGCATGCTCCATAATTGCATAACTCTATAGTGCAAATGCCTAGATAGGGATGGGAGTCTAATCACAATACTGACAAGTAAGTGTTTTGTGTGGGAATCATATACTGTGTGGGTTATACAATTTTGATTTGTGTACCACTCTGTAAACTTCTAATAACCCTACTTTACTAGGCCTGCTGATATCATTTACCTTAGAAATACCTTGGGATGAGATGAAATCATGTAAGTTACGTGGCAGATCTGATAACTGTGTAACACTATAGTAGAAATAACTAGATATGTAGGGGTTCTAATCTCAATACTGGCAACTGTTTGTGTGTGTGTGTGTGTGTGTGTGTGTGTGTGTGTGTGTGTGTGTGTGTGTGTGTGTGTGTGTGTATGTGTGAATCATATACTGTGTGGGTTATACCATTTTGAGTTGTGTACCACCCTGTAAACTTCCCATTACCCTACTTTACTAGGCTTGCTGATGTCATTCACCTTAGAAGCACCTTGGGACTAGGTGAAATTATGTATGGTCCGTGGTGCATCTGATAACTGCATGACACTATAGTAAAAATAACTAGATAGGTAGAGGTTCTAATCTTAATACTGGCCAGTGTTTGTGCAAGAATCATATACTGTGTGGGCTATACCATGTTGAGTTGTGTACCACCCTCTAATCTTCCCGTCACCCTACTTTACTAGGCCTACTGATGTCATTCACCTTAGAAGTACCTTGGGAATAAGTGAAATCATGTATGCTCCTTGACACGTCTCATAAATGCGTAACACTATAGTAGTAATAACTAGATAGGTAGAGGTTCTAATCTCAATACTGGCAACTGTGTCTTTTGGTGCAGATCATATCCTGCTTGGCTGATACCATTTTGATGTGAGTACCATTCGCTCCTGTTTACCACCTCCCAATGGCATTACTTTATATAGCATGGTAATGATATCTGCTTCACATGCAGCATGTTAACGCATTGTGCAGGCCATACCAGTCCTCTGTACAGGTGGGTATGGAATATCCAGATGATTCCAACGTGTATGTGGTGTGTGTCCCTTAATAATGCCCTTGTATGTGATATTGTTGCCAAATCAGCCACAGTGAGTGTAGTGACATACATGCCAACATCAGGTATCATACCTGACTGAAACATCATGCTTATACAACCTCTGCTACACTATCTTTTCAGGCTTGTTGGCTGTTGGTGAAGCACCCTCCAAGAGGAAAAAATGCTGAGAGAAGAAGGGAGCCACTTTTGAGATTTTAAGTATTTTTTCTCTGTTTATTTGCTAAGTTTTTCTGCATAGCTGCCTAGCTTGAGCATTTTTCTGGCTTGATAAACTTAATTTCTGTATTAGTAGCTGTATTTAGAGCATAACCAAAAGCTGTTTGCTGAATTTCCTGTTTGCACTTAATTTTAAATCGTTTTTTTCTTAAAACTTGCATATTTTCTGTCCTTGACTTAGCACTCTTGTGTGGGGTCATTTACTGCACTGTTATAACTTGATATTACTTGTGAACCTCTGCTATCTCTGTAAAAAACAAAAACAAAAAAAAAATCTTGCTTTTTCCCACTTTTCTGAGAGTTAAAAAAGTTCAGTTACAGGCTTGCTGTTCCTGAACTGTTTGAAAGTTTCTGTGAGGCCATTTTTGCTTGGGCTGAAGGAGGGTCTCTCTGTTGATCAGTGGCAGTGACTAACATTGAGCAGCTTCCCTGCCCCCGTGAGGTGGTTACTGACTTGAAACTGTAGTTTTATTGGCCACTAGGGGTCATTTCCATAACTCCTTCATCTTCCTCTCTTAAAACCTAGTTGCCTCATGGTTTGGGCATCTTTTCAGGCTTGTTGGCTGTTGGTGAAGCACCCTCCAAGAGGAAAAAATGCTGAGAGAAGAAGGGAGCCACTTTTGAGATTTTAAGTATTTTTCTCTGTTTATTTGCTAAGTTTTTCTGCATAGCTGCCTAGCTTGAGCATTTTCTGGCTTGTTAAACTTGATTTCTGTATTAGTAGCTGTATTTAGAGCACAACCAAAAGCTGTTTGCTGAATTTCCTGTTTGCACTTAATTTTAAATCTTTTTTTCTTAAAACTTGCATATTTTCTGTCCTTGACCTAGCACTCTTGTGTGGGGTCATTTACTGCACTGTTATAACTTGATATTACTTGTGAACCTCTGCTATCTCTGTAAAAACAAAACAAAAAAAAATCTTGCTTTTTTTCCCACTTTTCTGAGAGTTAAAAAAGTTCAGTTACAGGCTTGCTGTTCCTGAACTGTTTGAAAGTTTCTGTGAGGCCATTTTTGCTTGGGCTGAAGGAGGGTCTCTCTGTTGATCAGTGGCAGTGACTAACATTGAGCAGCTTCCTGCCCCGTAGAGGTGGTTACTGACTTGAAACTGTAGTTTTATTGGCCACTAGGGGTCATTTCCATAACTCCTTCATCTTCCTCTATTAAAACCTAGTTGCCTCGTGGCTTGGGTGTCTTTTCAGGCTTGTTGGCTGTTGGTGAAGCACCCTCCAAGAGGAAAAAATGCTGAGAGAAGAAGGGAGCCACTTTTGAGATTTTAAGTATTTTTCTCTGTTTATTTGCTAAGTTTTTCTGCATAGCTGCCTAGCTTGAGCATTTTCTGGCTTGTTAAACTTGATTTCTGTATTAGTAGCTGTATTTAGAGCACAACCAAAAGCTGTTTGCTGAATTTCCTGTTTGCACTTAATTTTAAATCGTTTTTTTCTTAAAACTTGCATATTTTCTGTCCTTGACCTAGCACTCTTGTGTGGGGTCATTTACTGCACTATTATAACTTGATATTACTTGTGAACCTCTGCTATCTCTGTAAAAAACAAAAACAAAAAAAAAATCTTGCTTTTTTTCCCACTTTTCTGAGAGTTAAAAAAGTTCAGTTACAGGCTTGCTGTTCCTGAACTGTTTGAAAGTTTCTGTGAGGCCATTTTTGCTTGGGCTGAAGGAGGGTCTCTCTGTTGATCAGTGGCAGTGACTAACATTGAGCAGCTTCCCTGCCCCCCGTAGAGGTGGTTACTGACTTGAAACTGTAGTTTTATTGGCCACTAGGGGTCATTTCCATAACTCCTTCATCTTCCTCTATTAAAACCTAGTTGCCTCGTGGCTTGGGTGTCTTTTCAGGCTTGTTGGCTGTTGGTGAAGCACCCTCCAAGAGGAAAAAACGCTGAGAGAAGAAGGGAGCCACTTTTGAGATTTTAAGTATTTTTTCTCTGTTTATTTGCTAAGTTTTTCTGCATAGCTGCCTAGCTTGAGCATTTTCTGGCTTGTTAAACTTGATTTCTGTATTAGTAGCTGCATTTAGAGCACAACCAAAAGCTGTTTGCTGAATTTCCTGTTTGCACTTAATTTTAAATCGTTTTTTTCTTAAAACTTGCATATTTTCTGTCCTTGACCTAGCACTCTTGTGTGGGGTCATTTACTGCACTGTTATAATTTGATATTACTTGTGAACCTCTGCTATCTCTGTAAAAAACAAACAAAAAAAAAATCTTGATTTTTTCCCACCTTTCTGAGAGTTAAAAAAGTTCAGTTACAGGCTTGCTGTTCCTGAACTGTTTGAAAGTTTCTGTGAGGCCATTTTTGCTTGGCCTGAAGGAGGGTCTCTCTGTTGATCAGTGGCAGTGAATAACATTGAGCAGCTTCCCTGCCCCCCGTAGAGGTGGTTACTGACTTGAAACTGTAGTTTTATTGTCCCTTTTGGGTCTATTCCTGCTTCTTTCCAGCCCCTGCTATCAAGCATGCTTTAACGTGCTTTAGCGATTTAGTCTTGGAGTTGCCACTAGAGCAGCATCGGGCAGCCGGTTAAACAAGGTTAAACTCTTTCTGGCTCCAGAAAGTCTGTTCTTCAATTTTTCCCTTAGAACTGCTCTGTTAGGAACCTAAACAGTTTACACCTACACTAAAAAGTGCAGCACTTGTTCCAAATAGCTTGTTCTTCTCAAAAAGCTCAGCACTTGTCTTATAAGCATATCCCTTGTCTTATAAGCATTCTCTTTGCAGGTCAAGCACTCCTATATTATACAAATCTCTCACTAGCAAAATCCCCCAGGAGTGCCCACTTCCCTGCTAAGCCCATTACTTTTCTGTCTCATACCAACTCATAATTCTTTCTAGCATGTTGAAGGGTCAGATGCTGGCGTCCTCTCTAGCCCAGTTGGTGAAACTGGGAATTCTGAGACAATGTTACAGTTGCCTCATGTACACGGACAACCCTCTCCTCCTCCCACGTAACACTAACACTTGTGAGAGATGCAGCTATTTAGCCAGACTGGAGGCTGAGCTCTCTCAACTCAGGACTGGCAAGACCAGGCAGGAGGAGAAGGCAACTACACACACCACAATACAAGTCTCACATAACTCAACCACACCACTGAATCAAACACATAAACACACTAAAACATACTCCGAGGCTCTGAGTAAAAATTTACCTAAACAGCAGAGGCCTCCAAAGCAGACACCCAAGCAACTACAAACTCAATACACCACACAAACAACACATAAACAACAAAATCAGTGTGCAAAGCAGTCACTGCTCTTAAGGCCAAATACAACACCAAACATACTTGTCATAGGTGACTCCATAGTCAGACACACTGATGTCCCGCTCACCAGACTGAGTAAGGAGAAGGTCACAGTAAGCTGCCTGTCGGGCACTAGAATCCGCCACATAATGCAAGCACACAGGTCTCTCAACAGCAGGTACAAGTACGACTCAGTCATTGTCCACGCTGGTGTCAACGACCTGAGACGTACCTCCTTGGACTAAATGAAAAGAGACATTGAGGAGCTCTCTGATTATGTAGCCCAGGCAGGTATGACCCTGACCTTGAGCAGTATCCTACCTTCACCTAGAATGATGCCACAATACAGTGATAAGATGATCAGCTTTAATAATTGGCTTAAATTCTGGTGTCATTCAAATGGGATCCAATGTCTGTCTGCCTGGGATGACATGCTGGACAAGCCACGCTGCTTTGCAAGGGACGGCTTGCACCTGTCACCCCTAGGCTTCCGGATATTGGCAAAGGCTCTTGCCACCCCCATAGTGCCTTTTTTAGGCAAGGCTCAAATTCTAAACCTACCACCCTAGAACACAAAAAAGGAAAAAAACTAAGGGTAATGCTGCTCAGTGCCAGAAGTCTCAATCTCAAGATGCATGCACTCGAGGCCCTTCTCAGTATGGAGAACACTGATGTCTGTGCAGTGACAGAAACCTGGTTCATGGCTCCTGAGAGCACCCCAGCACTATCAGGTTTCACCTCATATCATGCGTTCCGGCCTCAAAATCCGGACAACACCAAGAAAGGAGGGGAGGTGTCCATATTCATAAAGGACACCCACACCTCAAGGTTGGTGGCAACGCACGATGCATCGGAGACCATCCAGGTGCAATTAACCATAGGCAAGACTGCTCTGCAATTTGTAGCATGTTACAGGCTACCCTCTCAAACTCAGAAACCTCACATGGCCTTCCTGAAAACATTGGAGGGGATAAATGTATCTCCAAACACCATCATACTAGGTGACTTCAACTACCCTAATATAGACTGGGAACACTACTCAAGCCCAAACACTCTAGCCCAAAGGTTCCTGGAGTTCATAAACTCAAATGCCATGGAACAACTAGTCACCATCCCACAAGAGGAGAAAACATACTTGATCTCATCATCACGAACATGGGATCACAATGTTCAACACCGGAAGTATACCCCTCACTGGCGAGATCAGATCATAAACTAATCTCGCTGGAGGTCCTCATCCCGCCCCACCTGAAATAAAAAGACCACAGTGAAAAACTTCTCAAAAGCCGACTTCACACTTCTAAAAACTAGTGTGGTCTCCTTTAAGGCCCCTGAGCCAGTGGTAAACATTACTCAAACCGCTGAATCACTTACAAATGCCTTCTACCAGCACCTACAGGACTGCATGGATCAGGCAATCCCAAACAAAACTAAGACTCTTTGTACCAAAGGCAAGCGTCCAGTCTGGTGGACCCCAGCCATAAACAAGCTCTACAACAAAGGAGGAAGCTACTACAAGATAGAGCAAAATTCTTGAAAGGTAAGACACATTTGATCATTATAAGTAAAAAACTAAGAGCTCTCATAAAATCATCCAAGGCAAATTTTGAGAGAAAAATCGCCAAGGACTCAAAAGACAATCATAAGGCCTTCTTTAGCTATGTTAGAAACCTAGGAGGAAACTCCCAGATATGCTCAGAATTAGTTCAAAATGATGTGAAGATTACTGAACCTACACACATTGCCAACATACTGGCTGACAGGTTCAGTGCAAACTCCCAAAAAGGAGAGATATCTATACCAGAGGATTGTAGCCCCCCAAACATCTCCAATGCCCAGGTGAGAACTGCTCTCTCCAAGGCAAAAAACACAGCATCCTCTCTCCAAGGCAAAAAACACAGCATCCATGGGACCGGATGGTGTCCCCGGCTGTGTGCTCCACGAACTCAATGAGGAATTAAACCCGCAGTTAGGATAGCTGTTTAATCTTAGCCTCACCTCAGGATACGTACCCAAGGAGTGGCGCACGGCGACTGTGGTCCCACTTCACAAGGGCGGTGCCTCCACCGACCCTGGAAATTACCGTCCCATTAGCTTAACAAGCCTTATCTGCAAAGCCATGGAGAGGATCATAATGGAACTCATAAATAAAGACATAGGGAACTTGCAGACTTTGGATCCAACCCAGTTTGGCTTTGTCAAAGGCAGATCATGCCTTTTAAACTTGGTTGACTTTTTCGAGACAGTCACCAAGGCCATTGATGAGGGAAAGGCAGTCCATACAGCCTACCTTGACCTGGCAAAGGCCTTCGACACAATACCCCACTCAGGTATCATCGAAAAACTCATCAGCTTGAATGTAAACCCATACATCACAAGATGGGTTGTAAACTGGCTAAGTGACAGAACCCACAGAGTCAGAGTTGCTGGAGCCATGTCAGATTCAAAGCCTGTCACAAGTGGTGTCCCACAGGGCTCAGTCCTGGGTCCACTCTTGTTTGGCATCTACTTTTCCGAAGTACAAGCAAATGCAGGAGGGTTATGGCTGACAAAGTTTGCAGATGACTGCAAACTGGGCGCCATAGTCGAAAACACATCTGACACAGATATCCTTCAGAAGGGCCTCACAGAAATGGATAACTGGTGCCAGAGCCATGGCCTAAAGTTACATGCCAAGAAATGCATAGTCATACCCTTCGGGAAAAACAAGGTTACCCCTAGCTACCATATAGGTGGCAATCCACTGAGCACAGAAGAAGTCATCTGGGATCTGGGGACCCAGGTTGACAGTAGCCTTTCGTTTGACACTCATGTTGCTAAAGTAGTTAGGAAAACCTTCTACATTGCCCACCTGATCATGAAGGGATTCACATCTAGATCAAGGGAGGTCATCGTCCTCCTGTACTCATCACTCATTAGACCTATGATTGAGTACAATGCCCCATTCGGAATGTTTCTGACCCGACACCTGCAGCAGCTGGAAAGGCCCCAAAAGTTCCTCACCAAAAGGATAAAGGGTGTCAAAAATATGTCTTATGCTGCCCGACTGAAAGAACTCCAGCTCTATTCAGTCTCATACCGCTTGCTCAGAGGTGACCTGTGCCTGACATATAAGGCCATGTCAAACCCAGATTTGATGAATATGCTTCACCTCAAAAAATCTAGATCCCTCAGAACCACAAGGGCGGGAGACTTAAACCTTGACACGGTTATTAATAGAATGTGCTGGAGGGACAGATTCATCACCCAGAGACTCCCTATGCTGTGGAACAAAATCCCGGTACATGTGAGGCAGAGCACCTCGCTGGCCTTGTTCAAGAGGAATCTTGACCAATGGATGGGAGATCGCAGATATACCCCAGGGATTACTTCAGTGTCACTGCTTGACAGAGGCACAGCAAAATAATAGGCATAGTTTTATTCAAACTAAAGGGGTGGCGAAAGCCAAATAACTATGGGCTAGGCTTATAAATGCCCTTGGGCAGATAGCCTAGTATGAACCTATGAACCTATGAACCTATCACTTGTCCAGGCTTGTAGGAGCAATACATGACTCTACATACTATTTCTGTTGGGTTATCTCACCATCCATGAAGGCATTCAGAACATTACATGTTGTAAGAGGTAATGTGTTATGTCCCATGCATATACTCTATGTGGGGCATGTCATGTGTATGTAGTACTACAGCACATCCAAGTGGAAATGTAGGTTTACTAATCTATTTCCAACTGTGTATTTGTTACTGTATGCACATCCCCTGTGTCAGTCCTTACTGTGTGTATGCAAAGGATATTCCATTTTGTCTCCCTGTTCCAGCTGGTGACCTCAAAAATACATACCACAAACCTGTCATTCACATTATCATGCATGCCCTCATCAACTGCATCAGGGTTCAGTGTATGGGAAAGAAGTGGCAGGGTCAACAAGTGTTGACAGGTGAATCTGTTGCAGTTAAGGTAATGGCTACACTTGTGAGGGACCTGCTGACAGTACTGTAGTAACCTGTTCTGTATGTATGAGCCTGTGTTACTACACAGCACTGAGGTGACATGTCTGAAGGCTACC
The DNA here is from genome assembly GCF_019279795.1 of Protopterus annectens. Classification (NCBI taxonomy): domain Eukaryota; kingdom Metazoa; phylum Chordata; order Ceratodontiformes; family Protopteridae; genus Protopterus; species Protopterus annectens. The sequence goes on from NC_056726.1 coordinate 1,442,206,612, forward strand.
TGTCTGTGACAAGGGGTATGTATGCAAGGTCACACTGACTGAAAACAGTGTCCCTCACACACTGTTGCATGCATACACACCTGGTACATGTACATATAAAACTGTACATTGCCTATGACATGGTCAGTGTATTCCCACTTTGTCATACTCCCTTTTGGGAATATCTGCAGGGCCACAGCCTGCAGACACACAAACACCTGGAACACAAACAGAATACAGCATGTATGACTACATTCAGTCAGTGGTACTAACAGCAATAATGCATCCTGGCTAATAAGATACATACACCTGTATGTGTACCCATAACAGATGCAAGCAGACAGCACCTTACATAGTATTACATAGCTACACTGTACTATATTCACCCTGTGCCTCAGACATATATTAGCATGTCCCTGGATTGATGTTATGAATGTCATGGATGTGGCACTGGTATCATATGTACAGGGTGTGGTGTGGGTTTGCCAGAGGCCTAAGCTGGACCATGCGGTTGACATCATGTGTGTGTGTTTAGAGGGTTATCCAATAGATGGGCTGTGTAGAGGTGCTGTGTGTGTCTGGAGGTGACTTGCCTGTGATACAGATGTTTGTGTGTATGTAGGCAAACAGTTATGCCATGTGGCTGCCCTACACTGGAGTATGGAGGACAGCTGTGGACTGTACATGGCAGGGTGTCTAGTTCACCATCACTGGCCATGAACATGGGAACTGGTCCTGCCAGGGGTATCACTGGTACCACCAGGCCCAAGGCCAGATGCAGTACTGCTTCTTGATGGCGACTGCTGTCTACTGGATCCATGCCCCTGACAGGACCGGCCAGGACCACATGCCCATGGCCTGCTCCAGTGTGATGTGGACAGCAACCCCCCTTTGGTAGTGCTGGTGTCACTGCCACTAAAGGAGTATAAAGGTGCATGGCCCAGTAGACTCACAGCTGTTATTGGTGGTGACCTACATCCATGTGGCTGATGCCCATCTCCCACCACATGTTCTAGCATAGACATGCCACAGTCAAGGATTGGTAAGGGCTCATACTACCGTCTATTCATGACCTCAGTATTTTGATGTGTGGCCTCAACAAGGTCATGTATGTCGCCATGTAAATCAGAAAGAGTTGCATCCACCACCCTGAGTATTTGTCTGGTGTGGCATTCACTATGTGCCTGTGCATCCATGACAGACCAAAACATGGGTCTGGTGACACCTGCTATGGCACATGTGACAGCAGCTTGATGAGAAGCAGCCCTCCTGCAAGCACCCCTGTCCATCCGCCTGTGTGGGAACTAACCTGCAGTCTGGCTATGGACAATGTCTACACTCACACTTGCCATAATCACAACACTAGCCTGTTCCATGCTGCCACTTGACAACTGTCCATCATCTGTGGCCACTGTTGATAGGGTATGTGTTGGCATTGTCGCTTTGGGCAGGGATGGTGTGGACAAGAGTGGGATGCCAAGCAATGGCACAAATTCAGCCCCTGACAACTCCACGTGTACCTCACTATTCCTATCATCATTGTCAGAGTCTGCAGAGACAATGGTATCAGTTTTCAAGCGGGATTGACCCCAAACCCCATCGCTACCTGTGAGGGAAAGACAACATATATACATTAATACCTGCACTTTGAGGTTGGCTGGTGCACACAGGAAAACATATACACACACACACACACACACACACACACACACACACACACACACACACACACACACACACACACACACACACACACACACACACACACACACACACACGCAAACATACACAAAGTCACTTACAGGTAAGGTGGGACAAATCTGTTACACAGACCTTACATAACCCAAATGGTGACATGCATGACACATGGCCCTCAACATCATGCATTGCAGCCAGTTTTACTACATTTAACTAAGAATACAGAGCTCTTGGATACGTGAGTAGTGTTAGTAGGTAATGGCCCCTTCCCCAGCACAGACTCCACCCATGTACACATCATTGCTGTTCACCTAAATAGAACAGTGGCAAGTACTACAGAACATTCCTTACAACTGTACAGATCCTCGCAGGATGTGTAGATGTCTGGCTCATATGTTTGCTCTGTTTCTCATAACGCCTGCGTTGTATGATACATAACTGGGATGATCTGAGGAGTGACATCACTGATTAATGACATATATTTGAGTTTCAGACCTCCAAACGAGCAGTAAATGTGTGATCACACAATTCCTGTTACACCACCAACCTTCTAAACTTACAGTGAATATGATAAGTGTACAAAACCCTGTTAACATGTCATGTTCATGTAATATATAAGATGAGACTGCAATAATACATTCAAATATATTACCCACCTTTCATGTGACATATGACCTGTGCAAGCCAATCGATAAACAAACAAATGTGTGATGTGTAAAATATAATTTTATTTTATTTTATTTTTTTATTTTACATTTGTTGACCGGGATAGTCCGACTGGATACATGTCCATTTTCAGCGGAGTCCCGGGGAGAAAAGCTCCAACAGGGTTAAAATGACATATTATTAAAAAGACATGAAGACAATTACATATTAAAAAGACATAAAGACAATTACATAGTTTTTTTTTAGATTATTACAAAGGAAGCTACATTTGGTTGCATTTCATTATATTCAGTTGAATTGACACTTGGTTGACTATGACAATAATTCCCCACTTGTATGTGGAATTCCTCATGGTAATCTTAGTCTAGGTTCATACAAGGACAAAGCCAGTGTGATTTATAGTGGATTTTTAGTTCTTTTTTGAATAGAGCTAGTGATGGTAAAGACGTTAGCATATTTGGAAGAGAATTCCACACCTTGCCAATAACATTGGAGTACAATGTATCCCCACCTAGGTTATGGGACTTGCTAGTTTGTATTAGGAGCTTGTCAGATGAGTGAAGAGAACTTAGGTTGGAGTAGGGGGTTAGTATGTTTTTAAGTGCAGGGGTGTTCTCTGGATGTTTCAGGATTTTAAAGGCTTCTATGAGTTGGTATTTCAGGAGAAGATTAGGGAGTTCTAGCCAGTCAAGTTTTTTCAGGTTAATACAGTGGTGTGTTCTATAGGGTAGGGCAGTGATGAATCTAGCAAGGTGGTTATAACAAGTGGAGAGACGATTGAGGTCCGATTTGTTGAGGTTCGTAAGGATGGGGGAGGCGTATAGTAGGGTGGATAGGAGGTGTGAGCGGGCAGTAGCTAGTCTAGCGGCTGGAGTTAGGAAGGTTTTTAATCTATATAAAGACCCTAGTTTTTTGTTTACCATTTTAATAGTTTGGTTGATGTGGGTGTCAAATCGCAGTTTATTGTCAATGTTTACTCCTAATAGTTTAACGTTGGTATAAGGAGAGATAATAGTACCATTGTTGGATTGAATAGTGAATTGTGTGAAAGGTGTTGGGTTGGTTGGGTGAAAGAGAAGTAGTTGGGTTTTTTTTTTGGGTTTAAGATGAGCTGATGGTCAGTTAGCCAATTTTCAACTATAGTAAAGCAGTGTTGGGTAGTTGTTAGAAGGTTATCAAGGATGGGATTAGAACAGATGAGAGTTGAGTCGTCTGCATATTGGATGCAGGTGGCTTTGGGGATGACTGAATGGAGGTCATTTATGAATATTGAGAAGAGAAGAGGTCCTAATATGGACCCTTGAGGTATGCCTATGCTGTTTGGTAGTAGGCAGGAGAGCTTGTTCTGCCACATAACTGCCTGTTGTCTACCTACGAGGTAGGCCTGAAACCAGTTTAGGACTTGGATTCCTAGATGTAAAGGTTTCTAAGGTTTTGAGAAGAAGCTGGTGGTTTACCATGTCAAAGGCTTTCGACATATCTAGAAAGAGAGCCGAGGAAATATTTTTGTTATTCCGGTTGCGGTTGATTTTCTCGGTAGAAGAGAGGAGGGCAGTAGTTGTGCTATGATGGGGTCTAAAACCATGCATAATGAATGAAATATGTACAATATGGTGGTTGCATAAGTGTGCACACCCTTAAAATGATACCTCGTTGAAGCACCTTGTAAGTGACTTACAGCATTCAGTCTTCTTAGGAAGTTGTGTATCAGCATGGCACATCTTGACTTGGCATTATTTTGCCATTCTTCCTTGTCAAGGTCCCCCAACTCTGTCAGATTGCAAGAGCAGCTCTTGTGCATAGCCTTGTCAGGTCACACTGGAGTTTTGCAATCGGGTTTAAATCTAGGCTCTGGCTGGGCCAATCAATAACCATGAGTGTGTTCAGGTGGAGACATTCTTAGGTAGCTTTGGAGGTATGCTTCGGGTCTTTGTCATATTGAAGGCTGACACACCTACCCATCCTCAGAGTTCTTGCAGATGCCTGATGGATGTGCACCAGGCATGTTATTTTGAACTGTTCAGAATTCCCACCACCATTACTACAAGCCCAGTTCCAGCTTTAGAACAGTATCTCCACAGCAGGTGAATGCCACCAGCATGATTCACCATGGGGATGGTGGTCTTTAGGTGAAGAGAGGTGTTGCTTGTGCACCACACATACCTTTTGGTATTGTGGCTGTGAGGTCAATCCATAGTCTCATTACACCATAACACATTTTCACACATGCCTTTGGGAGACTTAATGTGCTATATTGTAAGTTGTATCCAGCCCTGGATGTTTTTTGGTGTGGGAAAATGCTTCCATATTCTGACCCTACCCCATAGGCCAGACTTATGCAGAATATGGGAGATTGTTCTCACATGTAGTACCCAACACCAGTATTTGCAAGAGATTCCTGCAGCACCCTCAGTTTTTCTGTATGTCTCCTGGCTGCCTCCCTGACCAGGTTTGGACATGTCTTTTCATCAGTTTTGGAGGGACATCAGGTTCTTTTCAACAGCACTGTTGTCCCATATTCAAGCCACCTTTTGATGACTGTCTCCACTGTGTTCCATGGTATATGCAATGTTGTGGTAATGTTATTGTAGCCTAGTCCTGAGTGATACCTTTCAAATATGAGATCCCTTTGCCGCTTTGTAAGTTGTCTGCAAGCCATGGCTGTTGCTGTTGCAGGTAACTGAGCAATTGTCATGAATATCCTACTTGGACAGCAGACTGTTATTTGGTGTTACTCAGAGTGCCTTTACTTGATGGCAGTTGTGTACCCAAGCAAACTGAATGCTGTCAGGAAATCACAAGCTGCTGCAATAAAATATTATCTGAAGGGTCTGCACACGTATGCATCCAGCTTATTGTAAGGTTTGTATTTGGTGCCCAACAATTTGGTTGGTTTTGCAAGTGAATTGTTCATGTTACTGGGTCACATTAAAGATTGGAAAAGGTGTGGACTGACATATTGTACACTGTTTATATCCACTGTATAAGACTAATGTTTTACATATGTCCCTACCTTGGGCCATTTGCCTCCCCCTCCAATTTTGCTGGTCTCTGTCCAGAAGTCTTGCACTGACAGGTTGTGAGTTATGCTACAGGAATGTTACATTCTCTTCGGATAGGCCTCTGTGTTGACCACTGTCATGCAATACAGTTAACACCACCAAAAGTGAAAATGCACATAAAGCAATATGGCTATGAATGACAGTTGTGTGCATGGTAAATTGCATGCCCTTCACATGCCTAGGGTATTGGCAAACCACAACAGAACAATTCCATACTCACCAGCTTCAGGTTGCTGTCCCACATGCAGACTAGAGGGACCTAGGTAGTTGTGGGAGAGAGGTATTGTCAGTAGACTCACATGTGGCATTGGTACAGGATGGATGCAGCATGTCTGCACATTTACAGTACAGCCCCAAATACTACACAATTTTTTGTCCTTCACCATAGATGTGTAATTCTGTGCATTAGAAAACCCCATCCACAACTGCAATCTGACCTAACACATGTACTCAGATACCCTACAGATATAAGTATGTCTGATACACTAGTCTAGTAATCTCCACTGAGGCCTTACCTGCATGCTCCTCGCCCATTGTCTGGGTGCCATCCACCTCCAGCATGTGGGGGTCTGTACCCTGATGTTGTATTGAGATGGGTGCCCCAAAGTTGGTGAGGAGCTCCTTGTTCGATATCTGTGGGGGCTGCATGGCTGGGCCCCCACCTGTGGCTGTCTGGTCACTGGCCATGGAAGCAGCCCTTTACCAGGCATGGTGTATGAGGTCGGTTGCACAGTGCCAGACCTGTTTGTATGTACGTGTGTGCAGGCCGACATTGTTTACACTGTGAACAAGGTCATCCCACAGGGCAGTCCTCTCCCGTCCCGCAGATGTTGCTGGCTCTTGCCGAATGTAATTGCATTGTTCTGTAGTATGGCTTCATGATAATGGTAGTCTCAGCCACTGGAAATGTTGCCCTTCTTTGATACAACATTGCATCCGGAAGACATAAACAGGGAAACACATCACAAGAGCTCATACATTTGGCAACCGTATGTACAGAACCTGGACATGTACATTGAATATCAGTAGCCACAGGGATGTTATTATGTCCCATGGATACTTGTTTTTGGCTTTCAGTAGGCAATATGTACCTGCTCACTGGGGATGAGGAGAGGGGTGCAGCTGCTGTGCATATCCACCTATAGTGATGTGCTGGGGGGGGTGATGTTTGCCCTAACCCTATTTGCAACAGGTTGGCTATAGCTATGTTGTATGTGTATGTCGTCTGTTTGACCACCATTACAGGTTGGGTTGGTTTGTTGCCTCTGAGAATGCAGCATATGGGAACATGGCCTTATGATTGTCCGTGGTGGATGTGTCCAATTTGTACTCATAGTTAGCCTTACAGTAATCCACCTGTGACTTTATATGCTTGTAAAGACAAAAGCTGACTTGATGACAGGCTGGTGCCTGCTCCTACTTTGCCCTGTACGGGCAATATAGGGACCAAGTTTGTGGTTTGTGTATTGCTGCTATCCAGCAAAGGGAATTACTCTACTTTGCTGGAGGCAGGTTTTACAAGTAAGGTAGTACCAAGATAAAACCACCATGACTTTATTGTCTGTGGGAAGTACATTTTGCCATATTGATTGAATAATGGGCAGGATTCACGAAGCCTCCGTGTAAGAGTTATAACTCATACACGGAGGCTGTAGTTAAACAGAGTGATGTCAGCATGCTCTGCATATTCATGAGAGCATGCTGAATCACACTTAAGGCTAACACGGTCCGTGTAAGACAGTAGGGGGCGTGTCTGTAGGCCAAGCCCTGTAAGCAGACACGCCCCCAGAAGAGGAAAAGTTCCCAAAGTAAACACCCACGACAGAGTCCACAGAAATGTGAATAAACAGAACACAACACATGCCCCCACAGACTATGAACAGAAAACATATAAATAAACATGTTATATATTTTTTTTAAATTGTAAAAATGTTTAACCGTGAGTGCGCTCGTTTGCGCGGGTGTGACCGTAGCGCAGCTACAGTTAGCAGTCAGTGGGAAAGCATATAAGAACTAAATATGCAAAATAAGCCAGGAAGTAATAGCGTAGCGGAAAAGATGTTGGCTGAAGAGCAGGCATTCATGGTTCGAGCCCCCACAACACCATTTTTTTATTTTTAGCAAAATAAGCAGGAAACAAGTCCCTGACAAATATGTACACATAAAACCACATTTTATGTAAAATGTAATGAAATACCCAATTTATATTGAAGAAATGTGAGGTAACAGAAGAATAAAAAATGCCAGATGTGCCCATAGCTGAGCTACAGTTTAACAGGGTGAGTGCATCTGCCCGTAGGAGAGCAGTGGTTTAACTGGTGCAAAATGAGTGCCCGTAGCTGAGCAGTAGTTTAACACACTGAATCTATGTGCCCCTAGCTGAGCTGAGTGTAATATGCGTGCTGATAGCCAAATGAGGCTTAAAGCAGCGTACCCCATTTGCGTGGAGCTGCGCAGTGCGCAAACAAGCTAACCGACGGGCAACGTTGAGCAAGCCGTATCAAAACTGCCTTTACACAGACACACCCCTCAGCATGTCTAGACAGTTATGAAAAATAAAAAGCAGTGGCCAGGTTCGAACCCAGGTTACTATACACCATAGTCAAGGTACTGAACCACTAAGCCATGACAGCAGTACCTATAAATGCAATAATAGCTAATATATAGGAATGAATACAAACTGGAGCATGACAATGCAGGTTTACTGAAGTTGATACAATTCAAAAATGGCCAATCACAGATACGTGCGAGAAAAATGGACTATATAAGCCCCATAGACAGGAATACACAGCATAAATGATTGTAGAACTGACCTGCAGGCAGAATGACAGGAGTAGGAGAGGGTAGTTGCTTTCAAGCACAGAGGTGGGGCGTTGAGGAGTCCAGGTACATGGTCTGGCTCCTAGTCCACAATCATGAGGCCCAACTCATGCAGGGCCAGGTCCTCTGGGGAGCATACAGGGCCGAGGCATGGGACCGGTTGGCTCATGATCTCACCAGTGCCACAGGGATTCTAAGGACAGGTGAGCATGTCCATTACCACCATGCGGACCTGAAGAGATGCAAGCAGGACCAACTGAACCTTTGGATCCAGGAGGCCAGGCAAACACCCAATGCCCCACTACTGAGTAAGTTACATTTAATTATGTATGTAAGAAATTAAACTAGCTGATATTATGGAGATGTGTATTCCAATATTACTTCATTTATATTACAGCTGCAGGTGTCCGTTCTGCGAACCGTAGAGCCTATGCCGATAGGCTGGTGCGGTTGCGCCACCAGGCAGGTCAGTAATCCACTACCAGTAACTGTAAAGAAATATAAAAGTATGACAGTCAGAAAAAGAGTGCAGTGTAGTCAGTAAGGAATAAAATGTGCAAGTAACAGTGTGGAAGTGTCTGCAAGTATTGCTTGATTACAAAAGTGTATTTCAGCCTGTAAGTTAAACCGAAAAATGAAACTGTCTGACATATATTCTGAAATAAAAATGCCCTACCTGTAAGAAAATAGTACACAACCTGCAGCAGGCTGAAAGGTATAGCTGCAGAAGATGATGAAATCACATGTGTGAAATATATCCCTGTTGAAATACTGAAACATGACAGAAGTGAGACTGCTGGAAAGGATTGTAATAACTACAGGTAAAACATGTCAATAAAGCCTAGAAGTAAGTACCATCCTGAATAGTAAAATGAAATCAAATGAGAGAGTGTGAGAAAGTGTCATGAATCCAGCAATACAGTAGTAATAACCCCTGAATAAAGTATACTGCAGTCAAGACAGAATGAAATGCATGTGAGAATCAAAACCAAACAGCGAAATCTGTTCAAAGTGTTGCTGCATCTGGAATGTGTATCCCAAAATCTGGATATATTGCTCTCAGTCTACAATATGCAAATAGGATGATTGTCTGATATACCAAACATCCACACTTGTCTACAGCTATATAAAGCAAATGTAGCAGGATGATGTAGCTGAATAAAGCTAGATATGAATGTGTATGAAGAACAATAAAATGTATATTGATGTTGCAGTAACAGTCCTATCACCAAGTTGAAATAGTTATCATATAGGAAACTGTAGTTAGAACAGTAGTGTGTATATAACTGTAGCTATTAGAAATGTACAGCATATGTATTGGTATTCAAAGGTGTTAATATTATTTTCTTTACCCCACCCTATAACTACATATAACCCATTCCACGTGAAAATGGTATGTGCAATCACAATGAACACCCCTGGACGTTTGTCCTGTTGGGTCATATATATTTGCATGTCCGTTGATGCATCTGCCCTGTTCATACATCCAAACCTGATGGCCTGTTGCCATCAATTAACCCTGCATGTTGTTGGACTGTGTATTTCTGGTCAAATTATGCATGTGTTATGCACGCTGTTCAATGGTGTGAATATCTGGGTGTTTGGTTAATGGGAATACTAATGCATGCTGTTACAACTAATTGTGAATGGTATTATATGTCACTAACCCAAACTGTCATGACATAATGCAAAACATAGGACGACAGGGAAGGCGGGTTCCAGTGGACCCACCTCTCCCACCTCAGCTGGCGAGTGCACCTGGCACTAGTGCCGAGTCCGGACCCTCCTCTGGAGGCCCTGTGCCACCTGTGGGTGGAAGCGCTGCAGGGGATGGGGCTCGCCCCCCCCTCTGCAAGTGTGGCCGGAGGAGAACCACCACTCACCCTCCGTAGCGTCCAGACTGTGGTGCGTAGGGAGATTCGGGACTCTGTTCTCGAGCCCCTACACCAGCTTGAGGCACAGGTGGCACAACTAACGGGCATGCCTGTTGCCCGGCCTACACAGCCCCCAGCACAGCCCCATCCTGAGCAGTGAAGGAACAGTGGCAACTTTCTATGGGTGGGGATATCAGTTCCACTGTTGCCATCTGTGGGCTCATGGGCTCTGGATATCCAAACCTCCATCCCCATCAATTGTGTAACCCCCCACATGTGTCATACACTGCCCCTGTATGCGTCTTGTTTGTCTTGTCTGTTTACCTACCCAACCTACCTCCCCAGCTGTACTGACTTCCTTCACCTGACATACCACTCTCACCTGAAAAAAAAAAAAAAGGGCACTCTGTACCCACAAAAAAATTACGCCTCATACATAGCTGCCCATTCCGCACACATGTCTGCTGGACATGGAAACTATCAATTACAATTGGCTGTACAACAAGTATTATTGTTGTCCTGACACCTCTCTCAGGGGTGGAAGGTTTCAAATGTCACACCATATTACATACATATGCACAGCTGTTGCTGATGAAGAAATGGACAGCTATGGGCCTTACCTACATCCCTCCTGCAAATCCCAAGCTTGTTTCCCTACTGTCTTACCCTCTTTGTGACCCCTTTTTCACCACTTTCCTGTCTCCCCATTTTCTTTTCTTTCAAAGAAAATAGCACGGGTGTGCGCCAGAGTAAGCACCGTTAAGCAGTTGTAAGCGGGTGTGCGCGTGTGTGCGCGAAGCTAACCGCCAGTGCGCATGCAGGAGCTCTGCGCAAACCAGCGCTAACCCGGTTACAACTGCTTAAAAGTGCCTTAGTCACTTTGATTGACAAGTCCTGTACTCAGTTCAAAAGCAAAATAAAATCCCACTGTCAGTCCCGAACCCAGGACCTTGGAAACACTAGTTTGTATGACCTACCACTAATCCATGACTCTTATACAAGAACATTGTGCTAAAATAAATATAACATGTAATAGTAGGGATGAATGTAAAGGGAATATAGGATGTGTAGTACACAAAGCATGTCATTTAGAATTACTGTCAAAACTACTGGATTCCCATAATAGTAGTGTGTGAACAGAAACAGCCATGCTAGTTGGTAGCTTGTAGATAATAATGTCAGTTAAAGTACATATATAAATGTATGTATATGTACATATATATATATATATATATATATATATATATATATATATATATATATATATATATATATATAGTTGTAGGAGTCATTGTGCATACACACTTGCTACAGGGAACATGAGAGAGGAATGGAAAAATGTGAATATACAACACAGCCTGAATCATGAGAGAGATACAAACGTTTACACTCACAGAACACTGTCCACAGCATACCAGCATGATCCCCACCCTTACAATCTGAAAGGGCAACGCCTATCCCACATACCCTTTTATAGCACTGACCTGAAATCACAGTGAGAACTACAATCAGTACACAACTGGCTGTATGCAATTAGCAAATGCTGGCTTACAATTGGTGCAGAGGCCATCACATGGACCTATGCAGATACCTACAAAAGCATCCAGTGCTAACACTCTACACATGCAATACATTCATTGCACTGTCTGGAAGCAGACAGAGGGAGAGTGAGAAGAGAGAGAGAGAGAGAGAGAGAGAGAGAGCAAAAAAAATTATACACTGTGACTCTGTCACCCGAAGCTGTCAGCAGTGACAGTGGCAGAAGCAAGCAGAAGCAGTGGTAAAGCAACCAGCTGCGACAAACACAGGTAATGCAAAGTAGCAGGTTAATAGTCTGCATACTGTGAACCCTCCAAATGTGTCATAGGTCTGTATCCATAGGTATGTCCATGTGATATGTTGTGTGTACGTAGTTCCACCAAAAGGGGATGACCATACATTACATGTCAATTAGTCTTAGGCCATGATCCTGGCAGCAGTTGTCTGTGTATTGCCCCGGCAATGGCTGTAGTGACTGCTTTGAAGGGTCAGCCAGGTTCAAAAGGCAGGAACAGCCCATCACAAAGGCACACTGGCTGGGAACAAGTGTCTGCAGGTACCCGATATCACTGCATATGCATCCCATACTGCATAATTCCATAGCTTAGCAGACCAGGCCGGTTATGCATATGATGTGGTAGTTCCCAGGGTCAGTCGAGGTGTCCCCTTAGAGGTGTGAGACCACTGTTGCTGTATGCCACTGTCCAGGTACATATCCTGTAGTATGGCCAAGATAAATTATCAGTGTTATATGCAGTTGTATGTCCTCTCGGAGTGCAGGTAGCACACATCCAGGGATACCATGAGGTCACAGTGATGCTGTGTGTTCTTCTCTGCTGAGGGTGGCCCTCACCTGGACATGTGAGATGATAGGGAGGTTACATCCTGCTGTGATAAATATTTCAACTGGTGGGGGAGAAGGAGGGGGATACGTGCACCGAACATGTCTGCAAGATTGTTGCCAATATCCGTGTGTTTGGTGAATGTTAAGTAGGTGTGTATTAACACAGAGGATATCTGAGGCATGTGGTCCATATGTGTAACATAACTGAAGAAGGCCTTGTGGTCATCCATAGTGTTTATGTCCAATTCCCTCCCAGAGTAGGCCGTGGCCGTTGTTATGACGGACTGTAGAGTAGTACCAGTGCTGACCACAGATGCCTTCCCTTAATGTGAATGTGCTCTGTCCTGCAGTAGCCTCCTGCTATTGTTATACAATCTGTCTCTGTCTGGGGTCCACCGGACAGGATGCCTAACCTTTGTGCATAGGGTCTGGGTTAGAAATGTGTGTGCAAGTTCCATGCAATCTGTGGCATGTCCGTGGTAAGCATTTGCAAAGGGGTCAGCAGTGTGGCTTGTGGCTTCCACTGGCCCATTGTGCTGCATGGATACCATCTCAGTCCCAGCAAGTGAATAACTGTCTAATCACATACATATCAAAGTAGTCTACTGTGCTGGTAACCCCGCCTACTCTGTGGCGGAAGATGAGGAGATCCACTAGAGCCTGGTGCAGGAGTATGACATCCTGTTTTCCCTCACCAGTCAGAATCAGCAGGAGAGGGCTGCACTGTGACAAGACCTGGTCCGTAGGGTAAATGATATTGGCACGCATAACAAGACATATGAGCAGGTACGACATCACTGCAGTGATTTAATCTGAAGTGTCCATCAGCGTGCATCAGATATCCACAGGCAACAGGTTGCCACAGGAGGTGGGGTGGCCACACATCCCCCCTCACCAGACTGGAGGGGCTACTCCTAAGTGCTGTGGCTCCAGCCCCGGAACACCAACAGCAGTACACCTGCATTATGATGGAGGCTGGTTCCACACAGCAGCACGACATGGAGCGTGCAGGTAATATGCCATATGTACACTTGACTGTTCTGTACACTGTATCATATGCAATATCAATGGCACAGTTGTGCCCACTGACATTAATCTCATCATTTCTGCAGGTCCCTCCAGGGTTACAGCAAGGCAGGCCATCCATGCTGGTGAGTGTGTTTAACATAACCTATAATAGTCCTGATAATGCTAGTAACAGTAGTGTAACTCAGTAGTGCTCTGTGTGTATACTGCGGGGTGTGCATGTGTGCATGTGTGCAGGTGTGCCTGTGCCCATGTGTGCAGGTGTGCCTGTGTCCACGTGTGCATGTGTGCATGTGTGCCTGTGTCCATGTGTGCATGTGTGCATGTGTGCATGTGTGCCTGTGTCTACGTGTGCATGCGTGCATGTGTGCATGTGTGCATGTGTACACGTGACCACGTGTGCATGTGTGCATGTGCCCATGTGTGCATGTGACCATGTGTGCATGTGTGCATGTGTGCATGTGTCCATGTGTGCATGTGTCCACGTGTGCATGTGTGCATGTGTGCATGTGTCCATGTGTGCATGTGTCCACGTGTGCATGTCTGCATGTGTGCATGTGTGCCTGTGTGCATGTGTGCATGTGTGCCTGTATGCATGTGTCCACGCGTGCATGTCTGCATGTGTGCCTGTGTCCATGTGTGCATGCATGCCTGTGTCCACATGTGCATGTGTGCATGTGTCCATGTGTGCATGTGTGCATGTGTGTAGAAGTGCATCACTGGTAACAATGTCTGGAGACTGTAAACTGTGTTTCCTGTCTTCCTCCCACAGGTTCTGGGGCTGCTCTGGTGATCTGCAGCAGGGAACCTGAATCCTGTGACATGACTACTGGTAGTGATGATATTTGTGTAATGGTACAGGAAGGTGTGTCAGGGTCTGCCATTGGTCAGCCAATTGACAGTACACAGCTGTCAACCCCATCATTGCGCATAGTCATCCTGCCAGTACATCCTTTGTCACCATTGTCCCTAGGTGATGGACAGGATACAGTGGGCATAGACCAGGGTAATGTGGTACCTGTGGCACATGCGTCCCAACACAGCAGCCATGGGCAGGGTCCTCCGATGGTACCACACAGACAGTTGCCCATGGGTTCTCGTGGGAGCATCTGTGGGCATACTGCCTCTGGCCGACGTGCCCAAAGAGGTCTATCAACCTCAGCTATGTTTTGAACTGTCATGCAGGCACAGTCACGTATGGAAATGTACACCAGACAGGGTCTGAGGGAGCTGAGAGCATGTCGCACAGCCATGACAGACAGTATGCGTGACATTGCGGATGCTAACCGTAACTTCACCGATGTCATAGACAGACGTTGTGGGGACATATTACAGCAGTTCCACAACCAGACGTCCATGAGCCAGGGCAATGGTGGGCATTTGCGGCATCGACGTGGCTGTATGCCAGCAGCAGCAGTAGCTGGCAGTCGGCGTGGATGACAACAGGCTCGCGCACGCCCCCATAGTGCCAGCAGCAGCCCCAGCTATGCTGGGTCTGTGCTGTCATCGGAACGCCCCAGAAGACCACGTGCACATGGCTCTGGACAGTCCCAACAGGGACTTGTGTCCAGTCAACAAACTCCCGCTTCTGATGACAGTACCCAGTCTGGCTTAGTACTGGATACGGTCCGTAGCACCCCTGCCAGGCACAGGTTCCATGTCCGTGCACACAGACACTGATCTGTATGGCCTGCCAGGTGCAGTCTGTGGCTGTCCACAAACCCCTGTATATGGCAGCCATGAGGTGGAACTGTGTGCGTGCATACACACATGCAAAATGTTAACACCTAGGGTGACCACATACATGCACACACTGCACCAACACTGCCCCAACCTGTACTGCTGCCCCTCACCAACACACATACACACACATGTCAATTGGTGGTATCAGTGGCTGACTCAGGCATACCTAATTCACACCCTGTGCATATGATGACACTGTGCCACCTCCTGCAATCTCCAACATCATTGCTTGAACAGGTAAACACGTTGCTGATGCACAGGGTGACTGCATAGAAGTGTATTAGCAGTATCATGTTGGTAACAGTACAGTGTGCTGCTATGACTGTTTGTTTATCCCAGCATGCCTGCTGCATTAACTGTATGAATGTCCTGAATTGTTATCTGCACTCATAGTACATACCAAAGTATAACAGCTGCACATAATTGCATGCCGGTGGTAAGGTTGTCAACAGATAGCCACATACATGGGTAGCACAGGGGGAAAGCTAATGCAAGTAGTGATATGCAATGGTGGACATGTACAGTAATGGTGTCAAGTTGCCCACAACGACTATGCCATGTGGATGTTCGCGCATGTAGATATGTGTGCAGTACCAATGTTATCCAAATCACAAATAACTATGACATAATATCAGTTCTACCATGGGCATCTGCGCTGTGTATTCCTGGGTACATGTTGATAGTGCCTACATATTTGCATTGTTACTTATTGTTATTGTTACCCCTTCTATGTTGTACAATGCACTACTTCCAGCCCTGTTTACTGTAGCTTTGTTTGCATGCATGTACGCTTAGGGTTCCCTGGAACACTGCTTACACCTGCAATGCAGAGTTACAGTGCTTCTGTAGACTTCTAGTGACATCTGCATAGCGTACGATACATATGTCAACTTTACACATGACAGAACGTCACTGTCTGTCCTGTATGCATGTACATTGCCTGTGACACATTGCACACGTCTTACCTGGCATTTACCCACATGTGCAGTCATATATGTCGGTGCTATGAAACAGTAGCGGTACACCCACACATACACACCTTCAGTATGTTGTTCCCCATTGGCCCTATGTGTTGGTACTCACCATGGCACTCACACTACTAAGGTAGCATGTGCAAAGGTAACCTGTGAATCGCCTCTATGGTCCAGTTGTGGTTTATGTGACTCATGTGTCAATGTCACAGCTGCCACATGTATGCAGTCAGCCATCACCCTTGGCCAGGAACGTACAACACATGTGTGGGATGCCACCACACAGCCAATCTGGGGACTGGGCTCTCTGAACCCAGTAATTCCATATCCTGTCAGGTGGCATGTCATATATACTACATCCTGGACAAACGTCAACCACAATCCTTGCTGCTACTATTGATAATACCCCTGAAGATGTTCCTGATAGTTTTGACCAGTTCTTTACTGAGACATTTCAGGCCCTAGCTAGCCATCTACCTCCTAGCTCCCCTGGTCCTGAAAGTAGCACCCCTAGAAACCTACTTGCATTCAGCTGCCAACCAGTCATCACTTCACTTCTCTGTACCTTGATTGAAACAGTGAAACCCACTACAGTTTCTGCTGATCAACTCCCTGCCGAGTACCTATTAAAATCAGATGATGCTATTGCTTACCCCGTCTCAAAGGTAATCAAACGAACCATGGTAGAATCTAAATTTCCCACCATCTGGAAAATGTCATATGTAATCCCACTTCACAAAGGAGGCAGCTCTACTGAATTCTCCAGTTATAGGCCAATAGCTATACTCTCTCCACTTGCAAAGATTATGGAAACGTTAGTCATAGACAATTCATGCACCACCTAATCCAAAATCGCATTATGGCAGACACTCAGCATGGCTTACGTCCTCATCACAGCACTACTTCAGGCCTCCTAGCCTTTACTAACACCATAAACCATACTTGCAACACTAATTATATATCCTCAGCCCTCTTTTTGGATCTTTCCAAGGCATACGATATGGTTGATCACCAACTTGTACTCCACACCCTGCAAACACTGTCTAGATACTGGAGCCTTCCAATGGTTTCAATCCTACCTGCATGGTTGACAGCAGGCTGGCCTCTGGCAGAACAAGCTCTCTAACCTTCTACCTAACACCCTCAGAGTACCACAAGGCTCTATACTAAGGCCCTTGCTGTTCTCCATCTTCATTAAAGACCTTTATACTGTCATCCCAAAAGTCAGCTGTATCCAATATGCTGAAGACTCTACTCTGATCTGCTCAGCCACATCTCCAGTAGAGTTATGGTCAGCTACCCAGACCACCTTTAATACAATAAAAAACTGGCTTTCTGAACATCGTCTTATCCTAAATCCCAAATAAACTAAACTGCTGTTATTTCACCAACACATAGGTCTACCGCTTTCACAGTTACCATAACATCAACTGATGGCACAATAATCTCCCCTGACCCATCTACTAAACTATTAGGTGTCATCATAGACAATAATCTCAAATGTGACCTACATGTTAACCAAATTATCAAAGCCATCAATAGAAAACTAGGGTCACTTTACAGAATTAAAGCCTTCCTTTCCCCTCCAGCTAAAGGTGCCATAGCTCGCTCACACCTTGTTTCAACCCTTCTGTATGCATCCCTTCTACTCTCAAATATGAACAAGACTGTCCTTAACAAACACTCAATTTGCTACAACCACATTGCCAGGTTTGCCACTGGGCTGCCTTTTAGGACACATCATTGCATCAATCTAAATCAGCTTGGTTGGCTTGCAATACCCAGCCTAATACAGTATAACCAACTGATTATGGCCTATAAAATCCTCTATAATCCAGACAATACTCCTGCATTTCAAATATTATCACCCCCTATAACAATCCTAGACTGCTTCGATCCTCTAACAAACTACTAATTCAGACTAGCAAGTTTAATAACACACCCGGTGATTCTCTCTTTGCAAACTCTGTAAGTAGATCCTGGAACTCACTTCCAGCTGATATTACCCTACTGTCCACCTTAGGTCAATTTAACACTAGACTCATACAACATTTGTCACTTAACTGGCTATGTCAATGTATCAAGCCTGGCTAACTCGAATGTGTAATATCTGTGAACCACTTTACTGTGTAATTTAATTTAATCCTAACTTGTGCTCAGGACTAACATTAACCTGTGGAACATGTTTAACTTGCTTACTTATGTAATCTCTGTAAATAATCTGTTTGTAATATGTAATGCTGGTATTATGTAATGCTGTATCTGCTACCCTCGTAGCTTGTCTCCACGGGCCTCCCCTGGAAATGGACATGCATCCAGTCGGACTATCCCGGTCAACAAATGTAGGATAAATAAATAAATAAATAAAATATATTACAGTGACTACAAAACAATTCAGATATTGACACGCACTGACAGCATGCTGAACACACTGGGGCATACGTGGGGACTCAGAATAGCATCCTGCCTGGACATCACACACCTCCGCAGCTGGCACACAGGCATATGTTCCGTTGGAACAGAGCACATGCCACACATGGCACGCACATCCCCTGTGCCACACACTCACAGCCTGTAGGGCTACACAACACACCTGCTACAGACGTGTCAGGTACCTGTCTTGTGTGCTGCACTGGGGTCCCACTCAACAGGCTGTATCTGGTGAAGGTCACAGTGATATGCCTCAGGGCACTATGGTCCACCACAGAACACATGCATACAGGTCAGTCAGAGGCATGGACACATATGACTCACTCATTGACCATGCCAGTATGGCTGCCTGAGACATACCTCCCTTGACTACATGATAGGGAACATAGAATGGATCTCTCAGCATGTGGCACAGGCCAGTATGAGCCTGATGTTGGTTGCCAACATACCCTCACCAGGTATTCTACCACTATATGTGGAAAGGGTGTTGTATGTCTACATTATGCTCAGTCTCCACTGTCATTCATAGGGTATCCACTGGCTGTCAACGTGTGCTTACATGCTAGGGAAGCCACAATGATGTGCAAGGGTCATCTTGCACGTGACACCCATGGCCCGATGTATAATGGCAAAGCTCCTTGGTACACACATACTGCCTTATGCTGCAGGACATGGTTTACATAGCCACCTCCATGGGTATCACACAGGTTAGGACACTAACAGTGCTGCTACACAACAACAGCAGTGTACACCGTAAGATGCATGCACCAGACACTGCCCTCAGCACGGTGAACTGCAATGTCTGTGCAGTACCAGATTCATGATTCATGGCTCACAGGTGTTACCCATCACTGACAGGTTATGCCCCATACCATGCCTGTCATCCCCTACACATGTAACACACATGGATAGGGGGGGTGGTATCCCAAGGTACCACAGATACACACACCTCCAGGTTGTTGGCACAGCACAAACCATCAGGGCCTAATCATGTGCAGTTAACAGTGTGTCGGACTGCCATCTGGTTCATAGCCTGGCACACACAACCCTCCCATACACAGGAAGACCACCTATCCTCCATAACATCATTGGCAATATGACAGTCTCAAGAACTGTGTTTATATGGCTGGACTGCATCCAGCCAAACATTGTGTGTGAGCATTACTGTAGCTACAACACACTAGTTGAAGGGTTCACAACATGTGGTCACTGAATTGCAGTGGAATGACATGTTACCACTACCACAACAGGTGGGAACATGCAGCACCTGTACATCGACTACATGTACACTATATGGCCCAGACCAGATGTGCATCCCCTGCTGTAGGTATTTCACCATATACACCCACACTGTATAGAGACATACCACGTGCGGACCCTGCACAGTAAGACACAGTCATATTGGTATACATTGCAAATACCATTTATCCACTCGAGGCATGTGTCAGACATGGTAACTAGTGCAGGTCACAGGTATTTATGTGTATGTGTCACGCACATACATCATGTGTGCAATGCCATAGCTGGTTTAGGCAATGGCATGCATTGTTATGTACAAAGACCCACACAAGGTCATACTGTGTGACACAACCACATGTGGCAGTTGTGGGTTACCAAAACATACCTATCTGTACTCTGACAATGGTAATAGACACAGTAGCAGAGCGCACTATTGGCATTACTAGCCAACTAGCCCTGTTTGGCTGTGTTGATAGTGTGGTGACATCCCCTGTGTTTACTGGGGGAGTATGCAGCATCTGGTGTATTGTAGTATTTGCCAAAAGGATCTGTTCTCTTACACTTGCATTTACACACACCCTAGTACCACCCCACACACACGCACACTTGCAGGATTCATTCCCCTACCTAACTAGGTCATGACACGTGAGAGAGAAGCATTAGCAAAGCGCACTATTCAGTTTACTAGATAGTTCCTCTTCTCTGGCTGTACTTATAGGGTGCTGACAACATCAGTATTTTGAAAGGGTAATGTGCATCAGGTAGTGTGATCTCCTGATTGCCAAAACTAACATGTTTTTCATACGGAAATGCACACACACAAACTCCCCACATCCAAACACACACAAATGCCATTGACAGGTATCAAACTCCTATTTAACTACATTACGATACTCGGGAGAGATGCATTAGCAGAGTGTGCTATGCACATCACTGGGAGGTTTCCCTTCTCCTGCTGTACTTATAGGGTGCTGACATCATCTGTGTTTAGAAAGGGGAGAGTGCATCCTGTAGTGTGTTCTCCCAGTTGCCAAAAGGGACATTTCCCTCACACAAATTTGCACACACACCAAACCCCCTCATCCAAACACACACACTTGCCATTTGCAGGATTTAAACCACTATTTGACTATGTTATGACACTCAAGATGGATGCATTAGCAGAGTGCGCTATTCGCATTACTGGGAGGCTTCTTTTCTCCTGCTGTACTTATAGGGTGCTGACATCATCTGTGTTTAGAAAGGGGAGTGTGCATCCTGTAGTGTGTTCTCCCAGTTGCCAAAAGGGACATTTCCCTCACACAAATTTGCACACACACCAAACCCCCTCATCCAAACACACACACTTGCCATTTGCAGGATTCAAACCACTACTTAACTATGTTATGACACTCTAGACAGACACATTAGCGGAGCGCGCTATTTGCATTACTAGGAGGCTTTTCTTCTCTTGCTGCACTTATAGGGTGCTGACATCATCTGTCTTTAGAAAGGGGAGTGTGCATCCTGTAGTGTGTTCTCCCAGTTGCCAAAAGGGACATTTCCCTCACACAAATTTGCACACACACCAACCCTTTTCACCCAAACTTACCATTTGCAGGATTCAAACCACAACCTAACTATGTTATGACACTTGAGACGGACGCATTAGCGGAGTGTGCTATTCGCATTACTGGGAGGCTTCCCTTCTCCTGCTGTACTTATAGGGTGCTGACATCATCTGTGTTTAGAAAGGGGAGGATGCATCCCGTAGTGTGTTCTCCCAGTTGCCAAAAGGGACATTTCCACACACACTAGCCCCCCCTCATCCAAACACACACACTCGCCATTTGCAGGATTCAAACCACTACCTAACTATGTTATGACACTCGAGATGGATGCTTTAGCAGAGCACACTATTCGCATTCCTGGGAAGCTTCCCTTCTCCTGCTGTACTTATAGGGTGCTGACATCATCAGTGTTTAGAAAGGGGAATGTGCATCCTGTAGTGTGTTTTCCCAGTTGCCAAAAGGGACATTTCCCTCTCACAGCCTTTCACACACACAAACCCCACTCACCCAGACACACGCACACTGAGCATTCGCAGGATTTGAACCCCTGCCTAACTATATTATGACACTTGAGGGAGACGCATTAGCAGAGGGCACTGTCCGAATTATTGGGCATCTGTTCTGCACCTGTAGTATTAATAGGGTGCTGACATCTTTATTTCTACAGAGGTATGTAGATGTAGTACTACCTGTCAGGTGGGGGATAGCATATATATGCATTTGCAGCCACCTACGTCAGGGTCAGATATGCACATCGCACTGGCAGGTTATGTTCTATACCATGCTTTGGGACCACAGGACCTGTAACACACAACACAACCAGTCCAGAACACCACACCCACATCCAGGACACACACTTAGCTTCCCTGGGAACAGTGCCAGGATATGCAGGTATTCACATACACCATTCCAGTTGTTAACATCAGGTATAGGGATATTGTGTGTGAGGACTACTCAGGCCTCTACCAGTTTACCCTATGGCCACTACAATTTGTGGGTCCATGTGGTATGGCAGAACCACACACCACAGCCACATGGGTGAATACATATTGCATCTGTCCATCTGCAACGTGGGTACTCACTGTTCCACACCAGAGGTAGACCACCATTGTTGATATCTGACCATACCCACCTTTCCCTGGACATCCATATCTCATCTCCACCCCCAGGCAAGGTTGTCACTGCACACAAACTGTGTTTAGCACAAGCAGACTCTACACTTGTGTAGACTGGGGTGGATGACTTCAGAGGACCCATGCTGGAGGACTATACTGGCCACTCAGCATAATCCTTGACAATTGCATTCTATGAGCATGTGTACAGTTTGCATTGGTCATGCTATTCCACATATACCCATGACTGCTCCACAACAAGACACCTGTCAGCTGTACACCAGCCATATATGCGCCGTTCAACAGACAGAGTGACCTAATACATTGCAGAGCTGTGGCCCACAGAGTGAGGACATCTGTGGACAGTTCCGGCATGGCACTTCATTCACACATACTCATTACAACACAGTGTTGACAGTGGAATCGTCCAGAGAATGCAGATAGGGCTCCCCTCAGTCTGTTATTGACAGACACCTACTGTCAGAGATCCTCAGCAACCCTCTCACAGCACACACCGACAACATGGCTGTGGCTTAGCACATTCAATCCCTGAGACCTCCATGGTGCCCCTGCTTGACAGAGGCACAGCTCACTAGCCTCACATGTTGCCTTCTGTGACCTACTTTACAGTGGCACAGTAGCCTACTATCCTGGGGATGCAGATGCCAAGCACACTCTGGCTGAGCTGTCAGTCCCTGGGCAAGAAGCCTAGTATTGACCTCTCCACCCATATGTTCAATTGTTGGATGCACAATATTTGTTGTGCTGTTCTACTGTTTGCAGGTCTTTATTGCCATGGCATTCCCTGTTTCTATGACCAACTTGTGTATCTGTGGAAGATGTTTGCATATGAGGGTGATCCACTATATCACTTATGTGTCTGTGGTCATTTACTGTGTGCACTGGGCTACTTGCTGTGTTGTGGTTGGTTATTGGACTGACATGTACAAATACCAGATATGTGTGGCCAACTGCTAAACGGAGATATGGCCTAAGTGTGTGAGCATGCCCAGTTCAGCCTTTCCATGGCATGTTGTCTGACATATGCCTCATTTATCAAAGTGTGCGAGCATGGCCAGTGTGAGCTTTCCATATGTTGCACTCTGAAGTCCACCACATATTTGGGTGTGTGTGAACTTCGACAATATCGCACGTTTATGATTGCGTGTTGGGTGTCATGTTGTGTACTAACTGGCCAACTGCTTCGTGTCTGCCACAATGGGGATTATACTGTGCCTGCAGGGATTGCATGGGATACTTTGCAGACAGTTCTCAACATACTTTCATAATGACCTAACACTGTAGTACCGTATAGTGTACTGGTTCGGTACTTTCACTGTGGTGGACAGTATCCTGGGCTTTAGTCCTATGACTGCTTGACATCTTCATAGTGAGCACAACAGACTGTGTAGGGGGCAGTTGTGCACATATGACCATGTTGCAATATGTTCAGATATGGACTACCTACACCAGGCTAGTCCAACATTGCTAGTATATTCCACAACATGGGTGGACATTGGCAAACACTAGCGATGTTCCCTAGGCCATTTCTGATGCTAGTCACAGGGTGTGTTTGTCCTTCAACACACATTGTGACTGGAGTTTGCCATTACATATGTCATGGTTAGTATACTGTGCCTCCGTCTACCTCTGACATAACAGTGATACCCAGGGTAGCCTACCATCTCCCATACACTCATCAGGATGCCTCTTGAGGGGTGTCGATATGTGGATCTCTGGCTGACCTGTACCAGGAGTTTACTGAAGTGTGGGGGTGCCTTCTCTGTTATGGATCATTCTGTACAGCTTGTCCTATGTATGTCAGTGCTGGGGTTCAGGTCTCTCATGTGCATAGCTCACTGCCATTCAGATTGTACAAGGTGCAACATGTTCATTCATTCCAGGTTGGACATGGCTTCATACATCAGGCACAGCTTTCCTGTAGCTGGGAAGGATGGCGGTGTGTGGGGCTGCGGTTTGTTTACTCAGGCAACACATGGCATCTGTTCATGCTCTTTGCTACCCCTGGTGGGGTACTGTTGTGGACTTTACAGTTGATGGAGGTGTCTGCTGTGGTATATCCCACAGGGGCTATTGTAGTCAGTTGTGATGCTGATGGAGGATGGCTGCAGAGCCACAGTGAGTTCCCCTTATCTACATCTGCCAACCTTCATGTTTGGGTGGGTATATGGTACATGTTTCTGCAAACACTACAGCCACATGTTTGTCCAGTACAGGATATTTATCACCTTTTGTACCCAGGTCTCACATTACATGTTAGGTACCTCATGGGTTAACACCTGTGTGGTAATTTGTGGGCACTTACTGTATATCCACAGTGATTGTCTATACACAGTTCTGCAATTAGCTTGCTGACATGGCTATGGCTACAGTTGTCTGTTTGTAGGTGGCCCTTTTGTGGGTTGCTTGTGTCAGCTGGGGGTCGGATATGGTGGGCTGTTTGTACTCCTCTGCATACATGCCCAGTCACAGTCCTTCCATGTTGGCCTATACCTATGGGACATGTATACAGAATGGGGGTGGGGGGGCCAAGACCAGGCCTTGTGGGATGCCACTCATATCCGCTTTGTAGTCTGACATGGATGCGGCATGTCTGACCATGTCAGTTCTGTCCTTGGTCTGCTTTGCAACCCCTCTACTGACATAGGGCTGTATATTTAAGCTGGTGAACATGTCCATACTGAACTCATACGGTATTGTCTAGAAGCATGTGCACGATCCAGCTACACTGTGTGGACCACATAGCCCTCATCAATAACCTTAATGACTGCTTCAAATGGGTCAGACATGTTTAGGGGCCGGTTCTGCAGTTACAACAGCCACAGTGTGTAGGGTCCAGTATCAGTAGGTCCACAATAGCCTTCAGTCTGCGGTACATACTGATCCTTTCCATAGCTGTGCAGAACAAGCTTGTCAGGATCCTGGGGTGATAGTTTGGAGTATCCATTCAGGCAACACCTTTGTTGTGATGGACCACTGTTGTTGTACACTGCTCTTTGGGTACATATCCTGTGGTAAGGCTGACAGTGGGCATTAGTGTGATTTGGCATTCCATTATTCTTGGGGTCCATGTTGGCCTCAGCACAGGACACCATCACATACCTTTGCTGCTGTGTGTTCTGCTTTGCAGATGATGGCTGTTACCTCAGCATCTGCAATGTCAGGGGACCATCTGCTGGGATAGGTATTTTGCACTCGGGGGGGGTGTTTGCACTTCACCTGACAGGTTGTATGTTAGCAATATGTGTGTGTGTTTGGTATGTTGTTTGTAATATCTGTGTGATTCGGAGCATATCTGTGGATGCCCAACATGGTTCCTACCATCAGTTGGGTAAGCCTTGTGATTATCCTTAGTGTCCTGTACATTTTGTATCTTCATAGGTTCATGGGTTCATAGTAGGCTAGACACCCTAGGCCATTAGTAAGCCTAGCTAGAGTGTGTGTGTCTTTCGCCACCCCTTGCTATGTTCAATTATGGCCATTTATGAGGTTCTTCACTGTGCCTCTGTCTGGTCGTGACACAGTGGGGACCCCCAGTATACATGTACGGTCATCCATCCACTTGGCAATATTCCTGTTGAGGGGTGTCAAGTGAGGGGCTCTGCCTACCATGAACTGGGATCCTGTTTCTGGGTGTGGGGAGCCTATGGGTTATGTATCTGTCCCTCCAGCACATCTTATTTCATTATGTGTTGAGGTTGACATCTGTGACTCTCACAGCTCCAATGGCTTTGATTTCTTGTGGTGTAGCATGTCCATTACTCCTGTGTTGGACATGGCCTTGTACAACAGACATACAATGCCTCTGTGTAGGCAGTGTGTGACTGCAGTCAGCTGGGGTGTCTACAGCCAAGCAGCATATGACATATATTTCACACCCTTTATCCTGTTGGTGGGGTAACTATGAGGTCTTCTGAACCGCTGCAGGTGTCACGTATGGTATATCCCATATGAGTCATTGTACTAGATTATGGGTCTGATAAGGGAACAGTACAGTGGCACAGTGATCTCTGTTGATGTTGATGTGAATCCTTTCATGGTACGGTGTCCAGTATCAACAGTCTTCATAGCCACATTGGCATTGTGGGTGTCACATGACAGATTAATGTCGACCTGTGTCCCTAGGTCCCTGATTACACATTGCATGCATAATGGTTTGACACCTATGTGGTACTTTGTGTGTACCTTGTCTGGTATTTGGTGGGACATTCATACTGTCCAGTGTCTTCAGATGTCTGGGTGGAGTTCTTGTGTGTATGAGTGTGGTCTGTCGCATGCTACAGACTGTACAGCAGTTTTGACTACAGTTATGTGCACATGGGTGGTGTCCACTGCTTTGTGCATTGTCAGTTACCTGGCAATATGGGTGTCTGTGCTGCATATGGATACTCCCCCTCCTTTGATGTTTTGGTGCAGGTGTTGGGGCCATAACACATGATATGTGGTATAACCTAGTAGTGCTGGTGTGCTATCACTAGGCTTGCAGCAGGCTTCTGTCACTGGACAGACATCAATGTTCTCCATAATGGGAAGTGCCTCAGGGGCATGCATATTGCAGTTTACACATCTGGCATTGGTCAGCATTACCCTTATGTTTCCTACCACTTATGTTTTCTAGGGTGGTGGGTAGTCGTTTTGGCCTTGCCTACATACAGCTCTATGGAGGCGGCAAAGGCCTTATCCAGTATCCAGACAGACACGGGTAACAGCTGACAGCCATCCCTGTAACAGCAGCATGGCTTGTCATGCTTGACATCTCAAGCAGACACACATTAGACCCTCCTGGACTGACAGCTGTAACTGTGCCAGCTGTTAAACATGAGCATTCTGTGTTTGTACTGTGGCATCATTCTTGGTGAGGGTTGGATGCTGCACACAGCCAGTGTCATCCCGCCCTGGGGTACATACTCAGTGGGACCATCCATGTCTCTTTTGATGTTGACCAGGAAGGTACATCTCAGGTAATTCACACCAGCATGGACATTGAGTGCATCATATTTCTGCTTGCTTTGGGGTGACCTGCGTACTTGTGTTATGTGGCATTTTGTGGCAGCCTACAAGCAGCTTACTCTACCCTTTCCCTTGTTTAGTCTGGTGAGTGGGACAGCTGTGTGTCTGCCTATACAGACACCTATTACGACTGTATCAGGCATGTTGTTTCTCCTTCTGGCCTGTGACTGTTTGGCACACCAGCTTTGCGTACTATTCATTGCATGTGCTATGTTTGAAGGTTGTGGTTGCTTGTGATCTACTTTGGAGGCTTCTGTTGGTGTGGTGTGTTTGTAATTAAGGCCTCCGGGAATGTTTGTCTGTATTTATGTGTTTGGTTTACAGTTGTGGTAGGTCTATGTGGGACTGGGTTTGTGGTGTATGTGGTTACCTTCTCCTCCTGACTAGTGTTGACAGTACTGAGTTGTTGGAGGTCAACCTCTGGTTTGGATACATGGATGCATCTATCACATATATTTGTATTTATTGGGGGGTGTTGTGGTTGTCTGTGTACTTGGTACTGGCATCACATTGCCTCTGGATTCACTGATTCTACTTGTTGTGGCTGGACTTAGTGGATTGTATGTGTGGACATATGTTGTTGCCATACTACTGGTCAGTGATTACATCCCTTTTTATGTTTGCTCTACCATGTGGTAGCTTCCTCATTCTCTTGCATGGTTTGGTAATGGCTGGAGGCCCGCATGCCAGATGCCTGCGTGTATGGCATTGTGTGTTGTTGTTATTTGTGATTGCATACTCCAAGCATTCCTGGCTGTGTTCATGGAATGCCTGTATAACATGTTCTGTGGTGTGTCCCATATTCTGCACTTGCACAGGACCTGAGGTGGATTCAACATCGGTTTTGAGGGCTGCAACCTATACTTTACACATGTTTTTCACTGTGGTATTCTGGCCAGGGACTGGGGTCAGGATGTGTATATCCAGTCTGATTACTCTATGGTCTGGTCTTACCAGTGAGGGGTACACTTCTCATCTTGCCATCCAGTACACATGTTGCTGATTATCACATCTAGTATGCTTACCCCTCTTGTGGGAGTAGTACATTGTTCCTGGGCATTTTGGTTTATGGAATCTGGGTAATTTTCTCCTACTGTGTTGATGCTAGTACAATGCTACCGGTGTATGTCTGGGTATTTTCAGTCAAGCAATATAATGTGGTTTGGGGGGCTTGATATATTCATGTATTCCGACATAAGCCAGGTGCTGTTCCTGGTATTAGGACAATAGTCTGCAGCAGGCTATATACTGCAAGGCAGTTTTAGCCATTGGTATTTGACCATGGCTATTCCATGCTGCTTCTTGTTGTGGTACCAACATGGGGGTGTGGTTATCCTTGCCATTTCTTGCTAGTCACCCTCCTTTTGTAGCTTGTTCCATGTTTTGTGGCTGTACAGCACAGTATGAGGTGTGACCTGGTAGTGTTAGGGTGCTGATGTGAGCCTTGCCCAGTTCTCTATTACAGGACTGGTATCCACATTCTCCATACTCTGTGTGTTTACACTGCACACATCTTGCTGTTTATACATCTGTCATTGGGTAGCATTACATCTAGGTTCCTATCCCTTGTAGAACCTATGAAGGTGGGTTTGTGTTTTGAGACTTACCTATTCAGGGCATGCTGTGGGTACTGATAGCCTTTGCCGGTATCCATGGGGCATGGCATGATAGGTGCACGCCACCCCTAGCAGGTGGTGCATCATGTCAAGCTCCGCATATCTTCCCAGCCTGATACACATTGGCTCCCCTTTGACTGACTGCATTACTTCAGCCAGTTATTGCACTTGATCATCCCATCATCATTTTGTGGCTTCATGCTTGGTGAGGGTGGATGTTAGTCAGGATGCTCAGGTGTGCATATAGTACATGGTGTTACATTACTTAACACATAGCATTCATGCCTCAGGTGGTGCTGCCTCTGTCGGATGCACATATTACACTTCCCTGTACATGTTTGTGAGCAGGTCATGTCATTTTAGGCATCCATGTTATTATTTGAGTGAGTCAGAGGGGGTATCATTCCCAGGGTTCCTACTGAGCCAGTGTATGTGCTATGCATTGCCTCTTTGCCAAGGCCAGGGCATACTGGGCACGCCTCCTTCTGCCTACTGGGGCAGGCTCAGGTTGTTCCTCCTCCAAGTCACGCTCTGCCTGTGATGGCCTTGGCAATGGTGGGCGGCTTTTTGGCCTGGCCCTATGCTGGTCCTGCTGCAGCTGTTTTTGCAAGATCATATTATGTAGCATAGCACATATCATGACAATTTGGGTACATGTAGTTGGTGTGTTCTGCAAGGCTCCACCAGATGTGTCCAGACACCGGAACCGTGACTTGAGCAGACCAAACACACGCTCTATTACATTACGTGTTTGTGCGTGTGCCTCATTATGGCATTCCTGTTCAGGTGTGTGTGCGTTTCTGATGGGTGTCATCAGCCACGGCTCCAGTGCATAACCTGCATCCCCCACTAGGTGTCCGTGTGGGATGTCCCCAATGGCAAATGTCTGGTACAGCTGCGTCAAATGCCAGATGTGGGAATCGTAATAACTCCCAGGGCAGCCAGCACACACATTCATTATGCCCTGGGCATCACACATGACCTGGCAGTTGATGGAGGGGAAGCTCTTGCGGTTAATGTAGGCCCTACCCCACTCACTGGCTGGTGCTTTGATGCATATGTGCGTGCAGTCTATTGCACCCAGTACCTCAGGGTGTTCCGCTATTTGCTGGAAGAGACGCATATTGCTGGCCAATACCTCACGGGCATTAGGGAAATATACATGATCACCAACATGTGCTGACATGGCATCCAGGAACTGGTGCAGTACCCTGGAGGCTGATGCCTGTGATATCCCCATCATATTGCCAGTTGGTCTCTGGAAGGTACCTGTTGCTAGTATTCTTAGGCCAACACATAACTTGGTTTCCACTGGGATGGGTTCCCCTCTATTGGTTCTGTGTGTGAGGCATGGCCTGCACAGCTCAACAATTTGCTGCAGGAGCTCTCTGCCCACTCTATAGCGCTCTACTATCTCCAGCTCATGTAACCCGTGGTAGGTGACCCTGGGCCTGTACACTCTTCTCCGTCTCCTCACTGTGGGTTGTCTGGCACCATCTGCATTGTCACCACCCTCAGCAAGTCGCCTATGTCTCATTATGACAGCTATGGCAGCCTCTAACATTTCTGCTCTGAGTGAAGCTTTTTCAGTTTTCACTTCTATTAGCTTACTCCTGTCTTGCAGTCTCTCTTAAGGGAAACATCCTGCACTACTGTTTGCAGAGTTTTCAGTGCTGGGCTGGGCTACTATTCTGCCTGTGTAATTGTCTGCTTCTAATTGTTTTCACCTGCTAGCTTCAGCAGTTATCCCTGCTAGCTTCCTATTAATTCTGTTGCTTCCTTTTTCCTCTCTGTTTCCTCAGGGGGGAGCAACGTGCATACTATCTGAAACACGCTCACAGTGGCTTACACATGCGCACACGTGCTTACATGGTTCAGAATCTACTTATTCGGGTTAGAACGTGTGTACACCCGCGCAAACACTGTTACACGTCCGCCAACAGCCTCCAACATACTCAGCCTGCCTTACACGCGCGCACACCCGCGCAAACAGTGTTAAACATCTCCCAACATGCTCCCACATGCTCAGACTGCCTTACACGCGTGCACACTATCCTACTTGCGCTTCATGGCGCGCACACATGCGCATGCATGCCCAGCAAGAAACTTTGGTGTAAGTAACAGTGTACACCTTCCATTTCTTGACTTTCCATGACT
Source organism: Protopterus annectens (assembly GCF_019279795.1). NCBI lineage: Eukaryota > Metazoa > Chordata > Ceratodontiformes > Protopteridae > Protopterus > Protopterus annectens. The sequence continues at coordinate 1,442,237,969 of NC_056726.1, forward strand.
TATCTAGTGGCACACCTCTTTCCATGATCTGTGCCTGTCATCTGTCATGTTACACTCGCCTCCAATGAACTGAATTTCTTTCTACCATTCCCCCCTGTGATGTCACCTATCTCCTACTCTATTCCTCCCCCTTATGTATCTCTTACACTACTCAGACTGTGCTCATTTGCTATGTGACTGTGAGATTCAGTATCCAAACCCTCATTTACATGAGATTGCCTAGTAATGCTTAGTTACATGTCTTAGACTCAGCTTCCCCCCTTAGCAACCACTACCCAGTGGCCATGTTGGTTTTGGTCTGCTGGTCCCTGCATTGTCATTCCATGTATTGCATGAAACCCACATCTGTGGGTTTATAACCTTCTTTTTTATGTTTTCATACAGCGCAGCCTGTTTGCGCGGGGCTGCACTGGGTTTAAACATCGGTGATCGCCAAAAAAAAATATATATAATTTTATTATTTTGGCATCGGGTTGTATTGCCAATGGCCACATATTTGGCCATTGGCATGCTGCCTGAGTCATATGCAACCTTTTTTTGGAGCTGACATGGCTCTGTTGTGGAATTTGCAGAAATGTACTCAGTTGTCAACTGAGTACATTTCTGCAGCTAAAACGTCTCCTACACGGACTGGTTTCTGCTTCGTGGATCGCTAATATACCTCATTTGCATACCTTTTGGATGCAAGTGAGGTATTTAGCATGTCCACACCCAGTCCGTGTAAGAGACGTTTTAGCTGGTCTCTTACACGGAGCTTAAAGCTGTTCCTGGATCGCAAGGCTTGCATGGAGTGTTGCACGTCTCTTACACTCCGTACAAGCCTTCGTGAATCCTGCCCAATGTCTTTAACCTTAATGGCTATGGTGTTGTGTTGTAAAACCATGCCTGTTTGAATGTCCTTATCTTTACACCTATGAATATTGTTATTCTCTGTAGCCCTTTGGCTGTCTAACAAAATGGGCCTAAAATCATATATTTTTCATATATATGTTTTTATATTTGTCAAAATTGTTTATATTGTTTTACATTTTTAAATGTATGTTTAGATTATAAGTGTTGAAATAATTCACATGTAAATTAGATACACCATTGTCAACTGTGTGCTTGTTTCATTATAAAAAACTTGTATATCAACTAAAGAAAAGGGTTAAAATCCAAAGTTTACATAATAGAATCATTGTAATCAATTAGCATTCGATGTTAGTGTTAAATGAAATGCATATTTAAAGGTTGTGATGAGTTGTGACAAACTAACTCTGAAGATGCCTTACACGGGTGAAACTGCTTAGTCAGTCAATGTTAAAAGTTAAATAAAGTCATGGTGGTTTTATCTTGGTACTACCAGTGTTTTTTTTGTTTTATTAGTTACCTATTTTACTTGCTGGACATTTACAAGTAAGGTATTGCTGTGTCCATACAGCTATGTAGGTGTTCATATAGCTGTTTGGAGTAGGCATGGACACAAAGTCATTACACAGTTAGACATCTCTCCAGTTTCAAACTGATGGTCATGCTTATTGTAGTACCCATGGCTATGTCAGTGCAATGCTACAACGAGTACCTGTATAAATGTCACTCTGTTGGATGCACAGTAACTAAGATTACACATGTGTACAACATGTATAGCTTAATTAACTGACATTTTGCATTTCATGTCTGTTGTTATGAGGCGGCCAGATACACCTGTACTCATACTGACATGTGCACAGGTAATACCTGATATACATTTCTGTTCTATGTCAGTATGGCACACTGTATTCACACTCTTGATGCCCAGTCATCCTTCTCAACCCATTAGACCAGGACATATGTAGGATGCCACACATACATGGGGTGCAATGGGACAAAATTAGTGATGCTGTCTTAATATTGCTGTAACACATGAGTCATTCAATAGCACAGTAGCCTTTGCTTTGGCAGGCATACACTGGAGGATGTGCAGCACTCATATGGCAGGAAAAGAGGAAAAATGCTAGGAGTGTGGTAGTGAGGGTAAGAACTTTTAATGTTGGCAGAATGACTGGTATAAGGACAGAGCTAGCTGATATGATGGCCAGAAGAAGGTTGATATATTGTGTGCACAAGAGACCAGATGGAAGGGGAGTATGTCTAGGTGTATGGGAGGCAGGTCACAATTGTGATATCATGGTGTGGATGGAAGGAGAATGGGGGTATGGGATATCCTGAACAGTATGTCAAGAGTGTTTTTGGAGGAAGAAATGAGTGTCTGATAGAGTGATGTTTATGAAGCTGGAAACTGATGGTGTAATGATGACTGTTGTTAGTGCATATGCTACACAAGTTGTTTGTGTGATGGATGAGAAAGAGAAATGTAAAGTCTATTGGATGACATGGTAATAACTGTACCCAAGGGTGACAGAGTGGTGATTGAAGTGGATTTCAATGGGCATGTTGATGAAGGGAACAGAGGGGATGAGGAAGTGATGGGTATGTATGGTGTTAAACAAAGGAATGCAGATGGTGAGATGGTAGTGGATTTTGCAAAAAGGATGGATATGACTGTGGTGAATATGTACTATAACTTGAGGAAGGATTACAGGGTGACATACAAGAGTGGAGGAAGATGCACACAGGTGGAATATACACAATGTAGGAGGACCAGTTTGAAGGAGTATTGGAGACTGTAAAGTGGTGACAGGGTAAAGTGCATTTAAGCAGCATAGAATGTTGGGTCTGTAAGATGACATTGGTGATCAAGAAGAGGAGAAGTGTGAGGGCAGCACCAAGGATCAAATGATGGGAACTGGAAAAGGGTGATTGTGAGGTGGAGTTCAGGGAAGGGTTAAGACAGGTACTGGGTGGCAGTGATGATTTACCAAATATCTGTGTAAGTACAGCAGAGCTAGTAAGGGAGATGGCTAGAAAGGTGCTTGGCATGACATGTGGATTGTGGAAGGAGTACAAGAAGACCTGGTGGTGGACTGAGGAAGTACAGGACAGTAAACAGAGAAAGAGGCTGGGGAAAAAGGAGTGAGATTGTCAGGGAGTCGAGGAAAGTAGACAGTAGTATAACGAGATGAGGTGCATGACAAAGAGAGAGGTGGCAAAGGCTAAAGATGAGCCATATGAAGAGTTGTATGACAGTTTAGACACTAAGGAGGGACGAAAGGCCTTGTACTGACTGGCTAGACAGAGGGACTGTGCTAGGAAAGATGTGCAGTAGATAAGGGTGATAAAGGATGATGAGGGAAATGTACTCGCAAGTGAGGGGAGTGCGTTGAGCAGATGGACAGAGTACTTTGAGAGGCTAATGAACGAAGAGAATGAGAGACAGAAGGTTAGATGATGTGGTTATGTTGAATCAGAAAGTGCAATGGCTTATCAAGGAGGAAGTAATGATAGCTATGAAGAAGATGAGTACTAGGAAGTCTGTTGGTCCACATGAAATACACATGGAAACCTTAAAGTGTTTAGGGGAAATGGCAGTGGTGTTTTTAACCAGATTGTTTAATGATATCTTGAAAAGTGAGAGGTTGCATGACGAATGGAGAGAAAGTGTTTTGGTACCATTTTAAGAATAAGGTTGATGTGCAGAGCTGTAGTAACTATAGAGGGATAACATTGATCAGTCACAGCATGAAGTTATGGGAAAGAGTAGTGGCAGCTAGGTTAAGCAGGGAGGTGATGAGTAGTGGTCAGCAGTATGGTGTCATGCTTGGAAAGAGCACTACAGATGTGATGTTTGCTCTCAGAGTATTATTAGAGCAGTACAGAGGAGGTCAGGAGTTGCTTTGTGTCTTTCTGGACTTAGAGAAAGCATATGAGAGGGTGTCTACAGAGGAGGTGTGGCATTGTATAAGGAAATCATGAGTGGCAGAGATATATGTAAGAGTGGTACAGGATATGGACAAAGGTGGTGCAACAGCGGTGAGGTGTGCGGTGGGAGTGACGGATGCATTTAAGGTTGAGGTGGGATGACATCAGGGATCAGCTGTGAGCCCTTTCTTATTTGCAATGGTGATAGAAAGGTTGATGGACAAGATCATACAGGAGTCCCTGTTTACTATGATGTTTGCAGATGACATTGTGAACTGTATTGAGAGTAGGGAACAGACTTAGGAGAACCTGGAGAGATGCAGATATGCTCTACAGAGGAGAGGAATGAAGGTCCGCAGGACTATGACAGAATATCTGTGTATGAATGAGAAGGAGAATAGCAGAATGTTGAGGATGCAGGGAGTACAGTTGGCAAAGGTGGATGTGTTGAAATGACTGGGATCAACATGTCAGAATAGTGATAACTATGGAGGACAGGTGAAGAAAAGAGTACAGGCAGAATGGAGAGAGTGGAGAAGACTGTCAGGAGTGATTTGTGACAGATGAGTACCAGTAAAAGTGAAAGGGAAGGTCTCCAAGAGAATAGTGAGACCAGCTATGTCATATGGGTTGGAGACAGTGGCATTAGAAAAAGGCAGGAGTCAGAGCTCTGGATATGGCAGAGTTGCAGATGTTAGGATTTGCACTGGGTATGACAAGAGTGCACAGGATTAACAATATGTATATGAGAGGGTCAGCCCATGTTTGATGGTTTTGAGACAAAGCCGGAGAGGCAAGATTACATTGGTTAGGAGATGTGCAGAGGAGGGATGCTGAGTATATTGGGAAAAGGATGGTAAGGATGTAGATGCCAGGTAAGAGGAAAAGAGGAAGGCCTCAGATAAGGTTTTGGAAGTGGTGAGAGAGGACATGCAGGTGGTTGGTCTGAACATGCAGAGGACAGGCAGAAATGGCAACAGATGATCCACTGTGGTGACTCCCTATAGGGAACAGCTAGAGGAAAAGAATGAGATGTTGTAATGTCAGTCTTCACAAATTTTCCAAGGAATTGCCAGACATAACACAACTCTATGAGTAAATTACTTCAAATATGAGGCACACATATGGTCAGTGTGCATACCACTGGACATTTACATAGTATGAGCTTAGTCTATAGCATGGAGCTCAACACACACATCTGCAATAGTATCTTACTATGCAAATACTATGTATAGGTCTCTCTCATTTCTGAGACAAACATGTATATCATAGTTGTATTCACAAGTAAGATATGGATATGTATGACATCTCAGTAGCTGACCTAGTATTTTCACAGTCAGCATTGTTCAACACACACTCCAGTAGTAGTCATATGTGAGCCATCCTTTCCTGGAGTGACTCAGGGGCCTGACCTATGATCTATGTCACTGCAAACAGACCCAGATGCTATGGTCATTAGTTCTGATCAGCAATATATCAATACAGCAAGTGTTGTTGAGACATATATGTTAAACTTCCTATTTCCCATTCTTACATACCTGCTACTGCAGTCCATTACATGCTTACTTGTTTGACATACCTTTTTTCTCAAGTGTAGGTTGTTATATCCTGCTGTTTTTTTTTTTTTTTTCAATGTTTCTCTCTCTCATGGATGTAGGGTGTATATCCATTTTGCATAGGCAGCAGCTTGCCTTTTGTAGATAATGCTTATGAGCAGCTGATGGCCTGTAAACCAATTGGGGTCCCCCACTTGCTAACTGCATGCAGAACAGCTGTGCTGTTATTCATATAGCCAGTGGCATGGCAACACACTCCTACAACTGAGTACTTCATGTGGGTGTTGGCCCTTTTCTTTGCCAGTGAGGAGGACTTCATGGAGGTCTATGAACAACTGCATCATGGAGGGTATTTGGAAATACCTCTTACAACCAAAACTGTGGGGACAGGCCAATAAAATGGGGGAGAATGTTCCAGACATAGGGACAGAATGCAAGTATTGCTGTTATACATTTGTATTAATGCTAGTCTAACAGGGTTTGTGTGGACATGGAGTTTCTGCATAATTTTAACTCTGACAGTGTTATCTGATTGACATAATTCTCAAATGTAGGGCTATCCACAAAATGGCCAGAATTTGGACTCCTCTCTTTGGTGTGTTTCTCAGACATTTGTTTGTCTTTGGAAAATCAGTAGCATACTATGGGGATTGCAGTCAGTAGCTGCTAACATCCATTTGTGTTCCTGACCTCATAACCCTCAGAAAAGATATGTTACAACTAGCCCTTTTACACCAGCAACTTTCATAGTTTATAACAGCAATATTTCAAATATGCCCCTGTTTTTGGCCCTCTGACCCACAATTATGTCAGGGTTTGTCCAGATGTCATGCAGTAAGAGGTTGATAGGTATGGTATATGATTAGTTAGTGCCTACATTCCTGATATCATCCCAGTGATGTATCAGACTGCCCGACATGTTATGTGGAAGAGGCCTTATATATGCGGGGAAAGCCTGAACATTCTGCGGGACTCTGTACAGTTGAGAGGTATGTGTATTTCTGTCAACTGCTGACAGACTGTCTGGATTGTGTAGCAGTGTAGTGTGTCAATGTTATTTGGCCTGTGAGG